>NC_042981.1:21234292-21544345 GCF_901001165.1 Salmo trutta
CTCATTTCATGAAGCTCCCGACGAACAGTTCTTGTGCTGACGTTGCTTCCAGAGGCAGTTTGGAACTCTGTATTGAGTGTTGCAACCAAGGACAGACAATTTGTACTCGCTTCAGCACTCGGCGGTCCCGTCCTGTGAGCTTGTGTGACCTACCACTTCACGGCTGAGCCGTTGTTGCTCCTAGACATTTCCACTTCACAATAACAGCACTTACAGTTGACTGGGGCAACTCTAGCAGTGCAGAAATTTGACAAACTGATTTGTTGGAAAGGTGGCATTCTATGACGGTGCCACGTTGAAAGTCACTGAGCTCTTCAGTAAGGCCATTCTATTGCCAATGTTTGTCATTGGAGATTGCATGGTTGTGTGCTTAAATTTTATACACCTGTCAGCAATGGGTGTGGCTGAAATAGCCAAATCCACTAATTTGAAGGGGTGTCCACATACTTTTGTAGATACAGTGCAAATTCAAATGGAGGGTCATTGCTGTGAAGCCCTTGTGAGAGAGAAATGCTTGTAATGGATGGCCCGCTAGGATAATAGGTAGAATGTGAACTATGTGTGTCTATGTGACCATCCATGATGATGATGATGATGTTGGGTAAGGAGATAATTAATTTACCCTGCCATGAGGATATAATAACACTTTAAATGCCATTCAGAAGACACATGAGGGATTTGCTTGACCAGATTTGAAAAGCTCCTGTTTAGTTCAGCAACATACTGCACTGTGGGCTTATAGGAAATGAATACTTGGACTGTTTGTTTTCATTTCACCTACAATGGGCCTTTCCTAGTGGTTTCAGACTAGTTTCCGTGATTGTATCCTATGTTAGTGTTATTGAAACCTGACCCTGCTAAATGGGGGAACTGTGTTTTGGGTGAAGTGGACAGACCTTTGTTGCTTGGGGGGGGGGGGTTATTTGGGCGGCTGCAGTTAATTTTGCTTCCCTGTAATCATCCGACCCCACAGTATAAAAGGGATTATTGAACATGTTGGAGAGGAAGTTACAGATTACTCTTTATCACTCTCATGGGGATGTTACGGAGAGCAGCGAAAGAGAGAGAGAGAAAGAAAGAGAAAGACACTGAGTCTGAGAGAGACAGAGAGAGGCACATCGATACAGCCAATATGACAAATAAATTGACCAACATTGCAGAGATTAATCTGAAATTTCAGAAGCTGGTCCATTTTAAGCACAGTCTAACTTGGGTTTTTCACACAAAAGATCACTATCTGGCTAATAATGGGGGTCTCAAGGAAAAAAAATGGGCTGGTGTGCCACTGGTTTCAATTGAAGTCCCCCGGTGCCTAACCTGGCCCGGAGACGTTTCCGCTCTCCCCACAATCCCAGAGGAGGACTTACTGACCGATAGCGCTGAGTCACTCATGACTCCTCATCTTACTCTATGTCCCGTGTGGCTCAGTTGGTAGAACATGGTGTTTGCAACGCCAGGGTTGTGGGTTTGATTCCCACGGGGGACCAGTACGGGAACAAAAAATGTATGAAATGAAATGTATGCATTCACTACTGTAAGTTGCTCTGGATAAGAGCGTCTCCTAAATGACTAAAATGTAAGAATATTTAAATATTTTTTTCTCCCACTTCAGCTGTGTGATCCCCCCTTCCTCCCTCATCCTCCCCTCTTCATCTGGGAATCACCACTTCCCCCTCCATAAAGAGCCGCATTGTGCCCAGATTATTTGATTGTTTTCAGATGTTGGAGCTCTTCCTACACAAATGAAGAAGAGAAAAGAGGAAGAACAGGGACCTGTCCAGAAAAGCCTCTCCGGGGCCTCCTAGCCACCGGGGGTGGGGAGACACTTGGGGATCGGCGGAGGCAACCGAAGGGGTGGCATGCGGAGAGCAAAGGAAGGGACAAGCTTGGTTCTGGGTGGGGGCGACAATTCAGGGAGGAAATGGAAATGGATGAGTAGTGGGCAGGGGTGGGGATGAGGGGGGAATTGGCCCACTCTGTCAGCATACGTGAACAGGGATGGAGGGATGGAAGGAGAGGAGTGGTGGAAGAAGAGGGAAAGGGGAGGGGAAGACGCAGGAATAGGGGGAAGCAAGAAGAACTGTGAAGGGTGTGTAGTCTGCCAAGAATGTATAGTCTGCCATGCCAGGGAATAATGGCTATGATTCAGGGCTTTTCAAGCATGGGGTCCTGTGCTTGTCAAATAGCATGTAACCAGCAGACTTTTGTGTGAGAATTGAGTAGTGTGGAGGGGAAGCAACGGACTCACGCTGAATGGCGCTTTTGTTTCCGAGGCTGTTGCGGCTTTTTACATTTGACCAAGCCTGCAGGAGAGGAGAGGAAGTAGATATCAGGCCTTTGCCTTGTGATTCCTGTAGAGCTCAGAGACGGAGGCAGCAAACCTGGTGATGAGAGAGAACAAGTGAGAAAAGGACTCCTACTGTGTAGTGCCACACACACAAACACTCCACCCCCGTCTGCCCTGTCCATGTGTGACTCACAGCACATCAGCAGCAGCACCGTGAGAACTTCAAAAAGAGTCTGGCTGTACATTCACCGTGTATTCAACCCCTGCTCTTTAAATAGCTCTGCCTCCAAACAGAAAAATCCATGCATTAGAAATTACTGAATCATACATGAATTAAAGAGACACAGCGCTCAAAGGAGTGCTGCACAGACAATGGCATTTTGTCTCACCCTTCCCTACGTACCATATGTGTATGACAGTGGAGGCTGGTGGGAGGAGCTATAGGAGGACATGTTCATTGTAATGGCTGGAATGGAATAAATGGAACGGAGTCAAGCATGTGGTTTCCATATGTTTGATGTGTTTAAGACCGTTCCATCGATTACCTTTCAGCCAATACAATGAGCCGTCCTCCTATAGCTCCTCCCACCAGCCGCCACTGGTGTATGATGCATTCATGGGAATAGTGTGTTTGTTTGAGTGATGCTCTCTGCGTGTGTGTATGCGCGCGCGTGTGTGTGTATGTCATGTGTATATGTGTGTGTTTTGGCCCCACCTCACAGAGCGGAATGCACCTGGCCTGACAGGCGGTGGAATGCTGCAGGCCCGCATCTCACCAAGGGAGGCTGGGCTGCAGGCCCTCTCTCTTTCTCTCCACTGCACAGAGATCCAGATCCCCCCCTCACACACACATACACAGTCTTTAGGCTAGGGTCAGCCTGCAGCCAAGGGCTCCACATACACCTGTGTTTGTGTGAGAGAGAGAGAGACTGTGTGTGTGTGTGTGTGTGTGTGTGTGTGTCTGGTCGATTATGCCTCCCTGCCTGCCTGTGCGTGTTTGTGCTTGGATGAACAAATGTATCTGGAGTGCAACCTGAGAGCAATTCATTTTTCCTTTGGAGCAGAAACTGTGTAATTTTCATTGCTTCACGCATTGTTATTAAGTCGTTCCATGGTGCTGCAAATTCCAACCAACAAAGTGAGCTTACAGCTTCTCCCCCCTGCACTCTTCAGCTCAACTCCGCTTACCCTCATCCTCTACTTTCTGATCCCGGTGTGTATGTGTTTGTGTGTGTTTGTGTATGTTCAGCCCAGTCAAAACTGTTCACTGCTCTGGCACCCCAATGGTGGAACAAGCTCCCTCATGACGCCAGGACAGCGGAGTCAATCACCACCTTCCGTAGACACCTGAAACCCCACCTCTTTAAGAAATACCTGGGATAGGATATAGTAATCCTTCTACCCCCCCCCCAAAAAAAAGATATAGATGTACTATTGTAAAGTGGTTGTTTCACTGGATATCTTAAGGTGAATGCACCAATTTGTAAGTCGCTCTGGATAAGAGCATCTGCTAAATGACGTAAATGTAAATGTATGTGTATGTGTGCGTGTGCACACTAAGTGTAACTGTATTATACACTCTTAGGGGGAAAAAATGATATCTAGAACCTTAAAGGGTTCTTTGGCTGTCCTCATAGGAAAACACCTTTTGAATTACCCTTTTTGGTAAGATTCGGGGTCCTGACAAATTTGATTATCTGGACAAAGTTCAGCTCTGCTGGGAAAAAATCATGCGATTCCAGGGACCAAAACTCTGGGAATACACATTCACTAAAATGGATCACTCCTACAGACACGTGGCTTGCAATATAAAACAGGCAGACAGGCATCGAGGCATTCAGTTACTGATCGATTGAATGTTAGAATGGTCAAAACGAGGGACCTAATCAACTTTGAGAGTGGTATGATTGTCGGTGCCAGGCACGCCGGATCCAGTATCTCTGAAACGGCCGCCCTCATGGCCTTTTCACGCACGATAATGCATAGGGTTTCTCAAGAATGGTGCGACAAACAAAAATCATTCTGTCAGCGGCAGTCCTGTGGGCGAAAACAGCTTGTTGATGAAAGAGGTGGAAGAAGAATGGCTAGAATCGTGCAAGCTAACGGGAGGGTCACAAACAGGCAAATAACGACCCAGTACAACAGTGTTGTGAACGGTGTCCTGTGGGCGAAAACAGCTTGTTGGTGAGAGAGGTTGAAGGAGAACAGAATCTTAGAATGCACAACTCGTTGATATTTGTCACGGATGGGCTATTGCAGCAGACGACCTCACTGGGTTCTACTCTTATCAGCTAAAAACAAGAAGAAGCGGATCCAGTGGGCACACAATCACCAACACTGAACAACTGAGGAGTGGAAAACATCGCCTGGTTCAACGAATCCCGGTTCCTGTTGGGTCATGCTGATTGCAGAGTCTGGATTTGGTGTAAGCAGCGTGAGTCCATGGACACATTCTGCCTGGTGTACAGGCTGGTGTCGTTGGTGTATCGCCGTCCAATCTGCAGCAACCCAACACTTGATGGGTGTACCTACTAAACTGGCCTGTGAGTGTATGTTTGGTTGCAAATTAATTAAAGGTGGAAGCAAATAATGAAGGATCTGTTATTTGTCTTCATACTAGTAATGGTTAAGGCTAGGTTTGGTAGTAGGATAATCTGACCCTAGATCTGTAGTATTGGCGCAACTTCTACTTAAATGTACCCTTTTTAGCCCTTTTTATGGATATTGGATGTAGCACACATAGCACAAGACATACACTACTTTCAGTGAAGAGTCCCTCCATCCACATGATTCAAATGCATTTCAGGAAGGAGACCTGCACTCTGTTCTTCCCTCCTAAAAGATTAGTTTTATTTTTTGAAGAGAGGAGCTATAAAAAGAAATCCTTCGCATAGTGCCATCTTTCAGGGGCAATTTGCTGCATGGCAGTCTTGAGACTCGCAGAGCCAATTGATTTTTGCATTGCTTTTCTGATCCTTTGCGCAGCACCAGGATTTTAGGATTTGTTTTCTCAAACGGTACAAATAAGCAGGGGCTGTCTGTTTGTTTGGGACGGAGAAAGGGGGAGAAAGGGGTGCGGGGGGAAGGCAACCCAAGGGGTGCTCCCATCCTTTTGGGGCCTGTTGCATTGACTCTGACCGTGGTTAGAAAGCAAACTCAAAGCGTCTCCTTTCACATTTAAAGTGGCTTTATGTCGGCTGACAGCGGCGCTGAGCTGACTGACAGAGGCTTGGTGTCACACAGACCCAGCACAGCCCTCAGCTCCCCCAGTGCTGGAGCCTGGTGGGGCTTATTCTCTCAACTCAGGTTTTAGATGGGAAATGGCAGACTTCACTGTTTAGTCAAATAGAGTGAGCGTGCGTGTGGGGGGGGGGGGGGGGGCTACACAGTGCACACACAGCTGTTGGGTGTGCCTGGGTGTGCTTGTTTGTATGTGCTTGTGATTAATTGCTTTTGCATGTGAACATGGAAGGGAAAAAACGTGTGCCGATACAGTGACTAGGTAGATGTGGAGATGAACAACCAGCAGCCCTGTTGCTAAGTTAAATATGAACTACTTTCTTGTACAAGGTTGTTTTGTGGTCTCTAATGCCACCTAGTGTAAAGATAACCGAAGTGCTATAAAATGATTGACCATAGATTGTAAAACAAATGAGACTGATGTAGGCTACTTATTACCTTTTGTCTATTTGCTTTTTAAAATATCCTCTGAATTTGGAAGATGGCTTTAAGTTATTGTGCAAAGGGGTGACATACTTAGGACATTGTCCCCAAAGAGGTTTCTCTGGATCTTGAAGGTGTGAGTAGGCAGAGATATCATCAACCACCATACTGAAGGCTTATTGTCCAACTGAATTCTTTATATAGAATGTATAAATGTAAACTTTATCAAATTCTTGCTGCAGTGGTAGCCTCAATGAGTCACAGTGCAGTGGCTTGCACTGCATATCATTTCCAATAGGAGGTCACTAATGCACCTAGTAAGAACCATACATGTTACAGTGATAAAGAGGACCCATCCTTGGCTATTGCAACCTTAGTTTACTCTAATCCCTGACCATTGAAACACACTTCCTGATCGGAATGTGCCATCAGCGTTTTTATTAGAAGCCAGCAACCAGATTATTATACTATCATCCTTGTATCTTGATTCCAGTTAATCTTTTACTACCAATATTTAGGACCCTGAGTATTTCCTGACTGTGTATAGGGATCTGCCATGCCATCCTTTGTGTATGTAGCCTATGTACCGTATGTAATGGTTATCAAAGCATTGTGGGATCATGTGTCCACTCTTAGCTTCAGACACAGCGCTCTTCACATTCACACTAATCCATCGGTCTGAATCCCTCTTCAAAGAGTGCAGTCAAGCTGAAGGAATGGCATGTAAGTCACCTTGGAAGAGGGAATCCATTGAGCTGAGAAAGCGCAATTATAAACACTGGGGCTAATTCATTAGCACAGGATTTCTCACTCTTAATGAAAGCCTGTGCCTGGGGGTACCTCTGTCTGGGCACTGTGGGCCTGCCCCAGACCTTTTGTCGCTTGTGTGTTTGTGTCAAAGGAGGCTGGTGGGAGGAGCTATAGGAGGACATGGTCATTGTTATGGCTGGAATGTAATAAATGGAATGGAGTCAAACATGGTTTCCGTATGTTTGATGTGTTTTATACCCAGTGGTGGAAAAAGTACTCAATTGTCATACTTGAGTAAAAGTAAAGATGACTCAAGTAAAAATGCAAGTCACCCAGTAAAATACTACTTGAGTAAAAGTCTTAAAGTATTTGGTTTTAAATATACTTAAGTAGTAAAAGTAAATGTAATTGCTAAAATGTACTTATGTATCAAAAGTAAAAATAATATTATATTCCTTATATTAAGCAAACCACACAGCACAATTTTCAGATAGCCAGGGGCATGCGCCAACACTCAGACATCATTTACAAAAGAAGCAGTTGTGTTTAATGTCCCAATTCAGCGGCTCAGACACAAGACATATGTGGCAGGGACAACAGACAATCACGGACTACAAAAGGAAAACCAGCCACGTCGCCAAGACCGACGTCTTGCTTCCGGACAGGCTAAACACATTCTTCGCACGCTTTGAGGATAACACAGTGCCACAGACAGGGCCCGCTACCAAGGACTGTGGGCTCTCCTTCTCCGTGGCCGACGTGAATAAAAAATATAAACGTGTTAACCCTCACAAGGCTGCCGGCCCAGATGACATCCCTAGTCGCATCCTCAGAGCATGCGCAGACCAGCTGGCTGGTATGTTTACGGGCATATTCAATCTCTCCCTGTCCCAGTCTGCTATCCCCACATGCTTCAAGATGGCCACCATTGTTCCTGTACCCAAGAAGGCAAAGGTAACTGAACTAAATTACTATTGCCCCGTAGCAATCCCTTCTGTCATCATGAAGTACCTTGAGAGACTAGTCAAGGATCATATCACCTCTACCTTACCTGACACCCTAGACCCACTTCAATTTGCTTACCACCCCAATAGATCCACAGACAATGCAATGGCCATCACTCTGCATACTGCCCTATCCCACCTGGACAAGAGGAATACCTATGTAAGAATTCTGTTTATTGACTATAGTTCAGAATTCAGCACCATAGCACCTTCCAAGCTCATCCTTAAGCTTGAGGCCCTGGGTCTGAACCCCGCCCTTTGCAACTGGGTCCTGGACTTTCTGACGGGCCACCCCCAGGTGGTGAAGGTAGGAAACATCATCTCCACTCTGAGCGCTCAGCTCCCTCCTGTAATCCCTGTTCACCCATGAGTGCGTGGCCAAGCATGCCTCCAACTCAATCATCAAGTTTGCAGATGACACAACAGTAGTGGGCTTGATTACCAACGATGACGAGACATGCTACAGGGAGGAGGTGAGGGCTCTGGGAGTGTGGTACTTGGAAAACAACCTCTCACTTAACGTCAACAAAACAAAGGAGATGATTGTGGATTTCAGGAAACAGCAGAGGGTGCACCCCCCCAATCTACATCAATGGGACCGCAGTGGAGTAGGTGGAAAGCTTCAAGATCCTTGGCGTACACATCACTGACAAACTGAAATGGACCACCTACACAGACAGTGTGCTGAAGAAGGCACAACAGAGCCTCTTCAACCTCAGGAAGCTAAAGAAATGTGGCTTATCATCTAAAACCCTCACAAACTTTTACAGATGCACAATTGAAAGCATCCTGTATCACTGCCTGGTATGGCAATTGCACCGCCCGCGACCTCTAAGCTCTCCAGAGGGTGGTGCGGTCTGCCCAACGCATTACCGGGGGCAAACTACCCACCCTCCTGGACACCTACAGCACCCGATGCCACAGGAAGGCCAAAAATATAATCAAGGACATCAACCACCCTGAGCCACTGAATGTTCACCCCGCTATCATCCAGAAGGCAAGGTCAGTACAGATGCATCAAAGCTGGGACCGAGAGACTGAAAAACAGCTTCTATCTCAAGGCCATCAGACTGTAAAACAGCCATCACTAGCACATTAGAGGCTGCTGCCTATAGGCATAGACTAGAACTTACTGGCCACTTTAAGGAATGGAACACTAGTCACTAATAATGTTTACATGTCTTGCGTTACTCATCTCACATTTATATACTGTATTCTGTACTATTCTACGGTGTCTTAGTCTCTTAATAATGTTTACATATCTTACATTCCTCATCTAAATATGTATATACTGTATTCTATACTATTCTACTGTATTTTAGTCCGTTCTGCTCTGTCATCGCTTGTCCATATACACTACCGTTCAAAAGTTTGGGGTCACTTAGAAATATCCTAGTTTTTGAAAGAAAAGCACATTTTTTGTCCATTGAAATAACATCAAGTTGTGTAGACATTGTTAATGTTGTAAATGACTATTGTAGCTGGAAACGGCTGATTTTGAATATCTACATAGGCGTACAGAGGCCCATTATCAGCAACCATCACTCCTGTGTTCCAATGGCATGTTGTGTTATCTAATCCAAGTTTATAATTTTAAAAGGCTAATTGATCATTAGAAACCCTTTCGCAATTATGTTAGCACAGTGGAAACTGTTGTGATGATTAAAGAAGCAATAACACTGGCCTTCTTAAGTACTTTTCACCACCGGCTGAAGGTTGATTTGCACATGGAGCTTGGCAAAAAGGGGCATGATTTGTTGACATAATTGTAATCCAAACCCAACCTTCATTTACTTGTTGTGATGTACTAAGGTTCCAAACTCAGTTTTAGACAAGACTTTATGAAAGTGCAGTAATATCAGCATTTGAAGGGAGTGGTACACAGCGTTGTACAAGATCTTCAGTGTCTTGGCAATTTCTCGCATGGAATAGCCTTAATTTCTCAAAACAAGAATAGACTGACGAGTTTCAGAAGGAAGTGCTTTGTTTCTGGCCTTTTTGAGCCTGTAATCGAACCGACAAATGCCGATGCTCCAGATACTCAACTAGTCTTCAGTAAAAAAGACTTTAAAGTACTACTTAAGTAGTTTTTTGGGGTAGATGTACTTTAATTTACTAATTTATAACTTTTACTTTTATTTCACTACATTCCTAAAGAAAATTCTGTACTTTTACTCCACAGATTTTCCCGGACACCCAAAAGTACTCATTACATTTTGAATTCTTAGCAGGACAGGAAAATGGTACAATTCATGCACTAATCAAGAGAACATCCCTGGTCATCCCTACTGCCTCTTACAGTGCATTCGGAAAGTATTCAGACCCCTTGACTTTTTACACACTTTGTTACGTTACAGCCTTATTCTAAAATTGATTAAATTAAATGTTTTCCTCATCAATCTACACACAATACTCCATAATGACAAAGTGAAAACAGGTTTTTCGAAATTGTAGCAAATTTCTATAAAAAATACAAAACAGATACCTTATTTACATAAGTATTCAGACCCTTTGCTATGAGACTCGAAATTGAGCTCAGGTGCATCCTGTTTCCATTGATCATCATTGAGATGTTTCTACAACTTTATTGGAGTCCACCTGTGGTAAATTCAATTGACATGATCTGGAAATGCACACATCTGTCTATATAAAGGTCCCACAGATGACAGTGCATGTCAGAGCAAAAACCAAGCCTTGAAGTCGAAGGAATTGTAGAACTCAGAGACAGGATTGTGTTGAGGCACAGATCTGGGGAAGGGTGTAAAAAAAAGTATACGGTATTGAAGGTCCCCAAAAAGACAGTGGCATCCATCATTCTTAAATGGAAGAACCACCAAGACTCTTCCTAGAGCTGGCCACCCGGCCAAACTGAGCAATCGGGGGATTGGGCAGGGAGGTCACTCTGACAGAGCTCCAGAGTTCCTCTGTGGAGATGGGAGAACCTTCTAGAAAGACAACCATCTCTGCAGCACTCCACCAATCAGGTCTTTATGGTAGAGTGGCCAGACAGAAGCCACTCCTCAGTAAAAGGCACATAACATCCCACTTGAAGTTTGCCAAAAGGCACCTGAAGGACTCTCATGCCATGAGAAAAAAAATTCTCTGGTCTGATGAAACCAAGATTGAAATCTTTGGCCTGAATACCAAGTGTCACATCTGTAGGAAACCTGGCAGTATCCCTACAGTGAAGCGTAGTGGTGGCAGCATCATGCTGTGGGGATGTTTTTCAGTGGCAGGGACTGGGAGACTAGTCAGGATCGAGGAAAGATGAACAGAGCAAAGTACTGAGATATCCTTGATGAAGACCTGCTCCAGAGTGCTCAGGATATCACGGCTCAGGAAAAGACAGTTCGAAGTAACAAAGGTTTATTACAAAAACAGGGGGCAGGCAAACGACAGGTCAAGGGCAGACAGAGGTCAATAATCCAGAGCAGAGTCCTAAAGGTACAGAACGGCAGGCAGGCTCAGGGCAGGCAGAATGGTCAAAACCGGGAAAACTAGAAAAAAGGGACTAGAGAAAAAACAGGAGTACGGAGAAAACACTGGTAGGGTGGCGAGACAAGATGAACTGGCAACAGACAAAAGAGAACACCGGTATCAATACACTGGGGATAATGGGGAAGATGGGTGACACCTGGAGTGGGGTGGAGCCAAGCACAAAGACAGGTGAAACAGATCAGGGTGTGACACAGGACCTCAGACTGGGGTGTAGGTTCACCTTCCAACAGGACAACGACCCTAAGCACGCAGCCAAGACAATGCAGGAGTGGCTTCGGGACAAGTCTCAATGTTCTTGAGTGTCCTAGCCAGAGCCCGGACTTGAACCCGTTCTAACATATTTGGAGAGACCTGAAAATAGCTGTGCAGTGACGCTCCCCATCTAACCAGACAGGGCTTGAGAGGATCTGCAGAGAAAAATGGGATAAAGTCCCCAAATACAGGTGTGCCAAGGTTGTAGCGTCATACCCAAGAAGACTCTAGGCTGTAATCACTGCCAAAGGTGCTTCAATGAAGTACTGAATAAAGGGTCAGAATACTTATGTAAATGTGATATTTCAGTTTTTTTATTTTGATTAAAAACCTGTTTTTGCCTTGCCATTATGGGGTATTGTGTGTAAATTGATCAGGAAAAAACAAACAATTTTATCAATTTTAGAATTTGGAAAAAGTCAAGGGGTCCGAATACTTTCTGAATGCACTGTATCTGTCAGACTCACGATACACAAATGCTTTGTTTGTAAATGATGTCAGAGTGTTGGAGTCCCTGGCTATCCATAAATTTAAAAAACAAGAAAATTGTGCCATCTGGTTCGCTTAATAAGGAATTTTAAATGTTTTATAATTTTACTTTTGATACTTAAGTATATTTAAAACCAAATACTATTAGACTTTTACTAAGTAATATTTTACTAGGTGACTTTCACTTTTACATGAGTCCTTTTCTATGAAAGTATCTTTACTTTTTCCACCACGGCCCTCAGCCCACTTCGCTTGCCTTCATTGAGTGGGGCTCCGTTGTAACATCGCCCCCAACCAATGCGTTGAAAGTGTTGCGTCTTTGGCTATGCCGGATTAAGTGATATGACATGCTATTCTATAAAATCCTTTCACTGTAATTAATATCACCTGATTAGCTTATCATGTAAATGTAATTAACTAGGAAGTCGGGACACCACGGAAGAGTGTTTATAGAGCTGTTATCTTCCAAATAAACTTTTAAAGACCTAGTAATATTTTACATCAATAGCAGTCAATATTAATCGTCACCTTATTCAGTCTCATCTGAAAGTTGTACATTCTTGGTTATCTTCACGAACCCTGGCTAACATGTTGAATCAGCAATGCAAAATTGGGTTTAATTATTTATTTACCAAATACCTAACTAATCACACAGAATTACATATACACAGAATACAAATTATGTCATACAGAAAACGTCCCTGGTGGACGGAACCTGTATGAGGCTTGTTACACAAAGAGAGGGGGTTGGGCTTGAATGAAAGAGTGGGAAGACTGAGGAACAAAGGAAGCAGCTATGCTATCTTATGTATTGTAAATTACCGCCCATTTGGAAATGGAAAATGCAATAAATATTTACTCTGAGCTGCGCTTCGGTAGGTTGGTTGTAGATGCTGGCCGTGTTGGCCAACAGAGATCTTCCTGTCCTCGGAAGAATGTCTTTGGTGGTAAATTGGATACGTTGTAGTATCTTCGTTGTGTGTTAGACTGGGTACGTCGTCCGTCCTTCCCTAGCCCACGTTTACAGCGGCCGCTGCTAACTCAATGGCTAGGAGGTATCACTTCTGTAGTGAATAAGAGTTCAAAGTTCATACCATTCGCAACCAAAGCTCACGCTGAGGTTGGCTTCGTTCTGTAGTTATTATCTGAATCCTTCTGACATCGGACCGTCGCCCTAATGTACCCAGAACAGCAGGTTAGATTTTCGTCAAGGGCTTATATAGTGGAGGGGGAGAAGGGTGTGTTTCATAGTTTATAACCCATGTCTTTTCACAGGGACGGGCCACTGATTGAGCAGGCCTCTAACCTTATGAAAATCCAATTCTCTCATTTGGAAGCTAAAATTACATTTAATCTTCTAACAAACAGTTTCCATATCAAACATTTAAATTGCACAACAACTCCATGTGAATCTGATAACTAGAATGTGTAGACTTTCCCAGATACAGTTTATGTCGTTCTGTCATCAGTCATAATGTCTCAGATGACAACCGAACTGACATCCATACTCATTAAGTACCAACGCATATTTCCAACTGGTTCTATTACCGAAATATGTTCCCAGACTCTCTATGTTTAACAAAGGCTATTCGAGAGTCCTTCAGTAGAGTCAGAGAGAGGGGAAGGGAGATAGGTATTTATGGGGGGGTCATAAACCTTACCCACAGGCCAACGTCATCACGGCCATTTGAGACTGAAACGGATTGATCATGACATGCATGCTTCCAGCTAAGTTGAAGATGGGTATATTTTGAACCTAGGCTTCCAGCACAGCCAACAACTATGGTTTGCATGCCCTGTGGAAAGACCCTATTATACAGAATAGGTGGTTGGACTTCGTTGGTCCCCAGTGGAGGTGAGTATACTGGTAGCTATACCACAGACTGCTAGTTATGTATCTGGTTATGTACAGTGCCTTCTGAAAGTATTCACACCCCTTGACTTTTTCCACATTTTGCTGTTGATACAGCCTGAATTTTAAATGGATGAAATTGAGATTTTGTGTCACTGGCCGACACACAATACCCCACAATGTCAAAGTGGAATTATGTTTTAGAAAGTTTACCAAATTAATACAAAATTAAAAACTGAAATGTCTTGAGTCAATAAGTATTCAACCGCTTTCAACCCCGTAAAAATGTGCTTAACAAGTCACATAATATGTTGCATGATTTTTAAATGACTACCTCATCTCTTTTGTCATGATTGTGATGTCGCCAGATTGACTTTAGATGCAGTATAACTTTAGCCAGCTAACTATACTGCACTAAAATTTAAACGCAACATGCAACAATTTCAACAATGTTACTGAGTTACAGGTCATATAAGGAAATCAGTCAATTTAAATAAATTCATTAGTGCCTAATCTATGGATTTCACATAACTAGGCAGGGGCACAGCCATCGGTGGGCCTGGGAGGGCATAGGCCCACCCACTGGGGAGCCAGGCCCGGGCAATCAGAATGTGTTTTCCCCACAAAAGTGCTTTGTTACAGACATAAATACTTCTCAGTTTCATCAGCTGCCTGGGTGGCTGGTCTCAGATAATCCTGCAGGTGAAGAAACCGGTCCCGTTGGTAGTTTAATCTTCCGCGTAGGTCATCTATTTTATTGTCCAAAGATTGCATGTTTGCTAGCAGAATGGAAGGAAATGGGGATTTATTCGATCGGCCACGAATTCTCAGAAGGCAGCCCGCCCTCCGGCCCCTTTTTCTCAACTTCCTCTTCACGCAAATCACTGGGATCTGGGCCTGTTCCCGAGAAAGCAGTATATTGTTCGCGTCGGGCTCGTCAGACTCGTTAAAGGAAAAAAAGGATTCTGTCAGTCCGTGGTGAGTAATCGCAGTCCTGATGTCCAGAAGTTATTTTTGTTCATAAGAGATGGTAGCGACAACATTATGTACAAAATAAGTACAAAATGAAGTTACAAACAACGCAAATAAACAAACTAAAAAACACAATTGGTTGGGGGCACTTAAAACGTCTGCCTTCTTCTCCGGTGCCATTTTATTATTAGGGATGCACAAAGACAATACAGACTAACTTGAATTGATGTTCGATAACTCAAGCTCGTGTCGCATGTAGCAATGACAACAGACTACAAAGGAAAATCCAGCTGTACGGTGCCCACCAAAGCCTCCCTCCCAGACGAAGACATTAACACATTCTATGCTCACTTCAAGGCAGACAATACCGAGCCATCCAGGAAGACTCTCGCTGCTCTGGACGACCATGTGCTTTCGTTCTCAGAGGCTGACATGAGGAAAAGACTCACAGAAGAGAGCAGGCCCAGATGGCATACCTGGCAGCATCCTCAGAGTGTGTGCTGACTAGCTGACGGGCGTATTTTTGGACATGTTCTCCCTGTTCCTGTCCAAGGCTGTAGTTCCCACCTGCTTTAAGGAGACCACCATCGTCCCAGTGCCCAAGAAAGCCAAGGTGACCATTGCCCCATCACACTCACCTCACTCATCATGAAGTGCTTCAAGAGGGTGGTCATGGCCCACATCAAGGCTAGAATGCCGGGCACACTAGACCCACTCTAATGTACCTACCGCTCCAACAGATCCACAAAAGATGCAACTTACATCGCTATTCACATTGCCGTAGCACATCTGGACAAGCGGAACACCTATGCAGTAGAGAGAGAGGCAAGTTTTAAGTTCCTCTGCGTCCACATCACCGAGGACTTGTCATGGACCAACAACACCACCACTCTTATCAAGAGGGCGCAACAGTGTCTCTACTTCCTAAGGCAGCTGAAAAAATGCAATATACCTCCCCAGGTTCTCTCCAAATACTACCGCTGCACCATCAGGAGCGTCCTGACCGGATGCATCACTGCCTGGTGCAGGAATTGCTCCGTCCACGACTGCAAGGCTCTCCAGCGGGTGTTGAGGCAGCCCAGTACATCACTGGGACTGTGCTCCCACCCATCCAGGCAATCTACTCTAAACGGTGCCTGAGGAAGACACAGCATCATCAAGGACCCCACACACCGCAGTCATAAACTGTTCTCTCCCTTATCATCGGGCAGATGGTATCGGAGCATGAGGTCTAATACCAACAGGCTCAGAGACAGTTTCTATCAAGAAGCCATCAGACTGCTGAACACTTCACCTGGACTGACCACCTGCTCTGATTCTCCGCACCTTAGCACACATGCACTCACTCATACACACACACACACACATACACACACACACATACACTACATCACTACATAAAGTATGTGGACACCTGCTCGTCAAACATCTCATTCCAAAATCATGGGCATTAATATGGAGTTGGTCCCCCCTTTGCTGCTATAACAGCCTCGACTCTTCTGGGAAGGCTTTCCACTAGATGTTGAAACATTGCTGCGGGGACTTGCTTCCATTCAGCCTCAACAGCATTAGTGAGGTCGGGCACTGATGTTCGGTGATTAGGCCTGGCTTGCAGTCGGCATTCCAATTCATCCCAAAGGTGTTCGATGGGGTGAGGTCAGGGCTCTGTGCATGCAAGTCAAGTTCTTCCACACCAATCTCAACAAACCATTTCCGTATGGACCTCACTTTGTTGCCACAAAGTTGGAAGCACAGAATTGTCTAGAATGTCATTGTATGTTGTAGCGTTAAGATTTCCCTTCACTGGAACTAAGGGGCCTAGCCAGAACCATGAAAAACAGCCCCAGACCATTATTCCTCCTCCATCAAACTTTACAGTTGGCACTATGCATTGGGGCAGGTAGCGTTTTCCTGGCATCCGCCAAACCCAGATTTGTCCATCGGAATGCCCTATGGTGAATCGTGATTGATCATTCCAGAGAACGCATTTCCACTGCTCCAGAGCCCAATGGCGGCGAGCTTTACACCACTCCAGCCGACGCTTGGCATTGCACACTGTGATCTTAGTTGTGATCTTAGGCTGCTCGGCCATGGAAACCCATTTCACGAAGCTCCCACTGAACATTTATTGTGCTGACATTGCTTCCAGAGGAAGGTTGGAACTCGGTTCTGAGTGTTGCAACCAAGGACAGACGATTTTTGCGGCTACGCACTTCAGCACTGGGTGGTCCCGTTCTGTGAGTTTGTGTGGTCTACCCCTTCGCGGCTGAGCCATTGTTGCTCCTAGATGTTTCCACTTCACAATAACAGCACCTACAGTTGACCGGGGAAGCTCTAGCAGGGCAGAAATGTACACATAGTATATATACAGTGGGGGAAAAAAGTATTTGATCCCCTGCTGATTTTGTACGTTTGCCCACTGATAAAGAAAGGATCAGTCTATAATTTTAATGGTAGGTTTATTTGAACAGTGAGAGACAGAATAACAACAAAAATATCCAGAAAAACGCATGTCAAAAATGTTATAAATTGATTTGCATTTTAATGAGGGAAGTAAGTATTTGACCCCCTCTCAAATCAGAAAGATTTCTGGCTTCCAGGTGTCTTTTATACAGGTAACGAGCTGAGATTAGGAGCACACTCTTAAAGGGAGTGCTCCAAACCGCAGCTTGGTGAGAAGGTGACAACATTTGGTGCGATAATTCGCAAATGGAAGAAACACAAAAGAACTGTCAATATCACTCGGCCTGGGGCTCCATGCAAGATCTCACCTCGTGGGGTTGGAATGATCATGAGAACGAAGAGGAATCAGCCCAGAACTACACGGGAGGATCTTGTCAATGATCTCAAGGCAGCTGGGACCATAGTCACCAAGAAAACAATTGGTAACACATTACGCCGTGTAGGACTGAAATCCTGCAGCGCCCGCAAGGTCCCCCTGCTCAAGAATACATATACATGCCCGTCTGAAGTTTGCCAATGAACATCTGAATGATTCAGAGGACAACTGGGTGAAAGTGTTGTGGTCAGATGAGACTAAAATGGAGCTCTTTGGCATCAACTCAACTCGCCGTGTTTGGAGGAGGAGGAATGCTGCCTATGACCCCAAGATCACCATCTCCACCGTCAAACATGGAGGTGGAAACATTATGCGTTTTTCTGGATTTTTTTGTTGTTATTCTGTCTCTCACTGTTCAAATAAACCTACCATTAAAATTATAGACTGATCATTTCTTTGTAAGTGGGCAAACGTACAAAATCAGCAGGGGATCAAATACTTTTTTCCCCCCACTGTACATACATTCATGCTACACACATCACAACTGCTGCTACCAGACTTATTATACTGCTCTATTTATAGTTGTCCCCTATCCACCCCCCTTCCCCAATACACATGTAAATATTGGACTATAAATTGTGCGTTCCTGTATTATACTTGTGCTAAAATGTTTATTCTATGCTACTGACATTTACCTTATGTTTGTTCATATTGTTATCTTTTATTATTTCTTATTGTTGTTTGCATTGTTGAAAAATAACCTGCAAGTAAGCAGTTTGTTGGATGATTTATGCCATGCGTAACTTGAAACCACTGTCTATCTATGGAAAAACTGCAGTTATTTTTCAAGTAACATTGCTAAAATCAATTTAATAAAATGAACCTCAAAATGTTACCTGTAATGCTAATCTCCTGTAGCCTAATTGTCATCTCCTTACTTACTGTGGCTGAAAGGGTTGGATTTGCACTAAACAATTTTATATGTCAGCACTTAAAAGGCATGTACAAAATCTGGTATATGGTTTGCTCGCATACATTGTCTACTGTTATCATTTTAAATTGAGAATAGCTCAACACGTAAACAATGTGTGAGTTTAGCTATTCTCTGCTTCAGATGACAGATGCCCATAATGCCAGTAATGCCATCATACTGTAGGCCTATGGCTGCACAGGCGATGCATGCCATATGATAAGCTGCAAAATGTATTCACCATGCTGTAATACTGAGAGAGAAAGTGGTAATCAAATTAAACCGATCTTACAACTAGACGAAAAGGAAATATTAGTTTGAGAATACAACACAGAAACATTAAAGACAGAACCCCTTCCCCTCTGTATTGCAGGATTGTTATATGTGATTAGTTAACATTGAGACTAGTTCATTTTGAATAATATTTTTACAATTAAAACAAGTTTAAACACGCCACTTAAAAAAATCAACACGTCATAATTTACACATTTACAAATAATCTAACTTGGATGTAAAGATTAGACATCTTAGTTTAAACAGCAATAGATAATTGAGTAGCTACAAGCAGGCCATTATACTAAAGCATCATTTCAGGTAAAAAAAAAAAAACTCCATACTAGTGATGGCCAACCTTGCTCCACTGATCCCTGATCTACTGGGTGAGCAGACTTCTATTCCAGTCCAGCAATAGCACAGTTGATTATCAACTCAGTAGATTTGATCATTTGAATCAGGTGTGTTATTGCTGGGCTGAAACAGAACCCTGCCCACCCAGCAGACTTCTAGCAGGCGCTCCAATTGTAATAGGTTTATACATTGTGTGTGATTGTTTAACTGTTTTTTTTGTGTACAACATTTGCTAACATGGGTAGGCTTACACATACAGTATAACCCATGGCATATAGGATATACCCTTAGTCTCGCGGGACATTCATTGGGACCTCTCTCTTCATCGGCAAACAGGCTTTCACATATTTCCTTATCTGAGGATAGAAAACATCACAAAGAAACAGGCTTCATTATACTCAATATTATGTTGCTGTTATTACTGTCTTCAAATTTGTTCCATCTAGGGACTGGAACTGGAGAATCTTTTCATAATGTCCTCCGACAAAATGACCTGCCCAATCCAGTACCCTACACTCTCCCTTTACTGACACCTGCAATTTCACCCTCTTCCGTGGCTGTTATATACAAATGCATTTGGAGACTGTTTTTAATTTACAATGATTACATCAAGATAGCTAGCTAAAAGGAAGTTAGCTAGCTGATGACATTTAATTTAGCTAATAGTGTGTAAAGTTAGCTAGCTACCGGCACCTCAAAGTGGCCTACTGTAGCCAGCTAGCTAGCTAGTTAATAATACATTGTTATTTTTACATTTAAAAGCGCAGCCATGTGGACGAATGGAGACAAGGAAAAAATGTGTGTTTGTCACCAGTGGTTTAGAATGTGTTTGACTTCTGACTTTACCAGCGTAATCCAATTTCAAGTTCAATAAATATAAAATCGGCCACACTTGATAACTTGAAAACTAGCACTTGAAAACTAGCACTTGAAACTAGCATAGGCCACAACTACCCAGACCAAAAACAGTGATCCACATAACACACAGCACCCCTTCCACAGGCTTGTGGGGGGAGGGTTCTTGAAATGTAACATCCAATCAAAATATTGCAGCTGGGAGCCAGCGGACCATTCAAACCGTTTCTGCAATACAAAATCTGTGTGACAATGATGTGATTTTGGAGATGGGGTAGTTTCGTGTTGCCTAAGGTAAACAATTTGACTATATTAGCCCACACAGCTACAAGGCTGCACTTTCATGCTAAGTTCAGGACCTCATATTGAAGCTTATAGAGACCCCAACTGATGTATAGAACAATCTTTAAATGATCTACTTTGGTTTAGATCAGTGATTGACTTGGACAGGAGCTCACCGGAGCAGAGTACAATCAAATCAATCAATCAATCAAATATAGCCCTTTTTACATCAGCAGATGTCACAAAGTGCTATTCAGAAACCCAGCCTAAAACCCCAAACAGTAAGCAATGCAGGTGTAGAAGCACAGTGTCTAGGAAAAACTCCCGAGAAAGGCTGGAACCTAGTAAGAAACCTAGAGAGGAACCAGGCTCTGAGGGGTGGCCGGTCTTCTTCTGGCTGTGCCTGGCGGAGATTATAAGAGAACATGGCCATTTATGGCCATATTGTTCTTCAAAATGTTCAAATGTTCATAGATGACCAGCAGGGTCAAATAATAATCACAGTGGTTTTCGAGGGTGCAGCAGGTCAGTACCTCAGGAGTAAATGTCAGTTTGCGAAAACAGCAGGTCCGGGACAAGGTAGCACGTCCGGTGAACAGGTCAGGGTTCCCTAGCCGCAGGCAGAACAGTTGAAACTGGAGCAGCAGCACGGTCAGGTGGACTGGGGACAGCCAGTAGTCATCAGGCCAGGTAGTACTCAGGCCAGGACGACTGTGTGATCACGCTCTCTGTAGCCGACGTGAGTAAGACCTTTAAACAGGTCAACATACACAAGGCTGCAGGGCCAGACGGATTACCAGGACGTGTGCTCCGGTGATGTGCTGACCAACTGGCAGGTGCCTTCACTGACATTTTCAACATGTCCCTGATTGAGTCTGTAATACCAACATGTTTCAAGCAGACCACCATAGTCCCTGTGCCCAAGAACACAAAGGCAACCTGCCTAAATGACTACAGACCCGTAGCACTCACGTCCATAGCCATGAAGTGCTTTGAAAGGCTGGTCATGGCTCACGTCAACACCATTATCCCAGAAACCCTAGACTCACTCCAATTTGCATATCGCCCAAACAGATCCACAGATGATGCAATCTCTATTGCACTCCACACTGCCCTTTCCCACCTGGACAAAAGGAACACTTATGTGAGAATGCTATTCACTGACTACAGCTCAGCGTTCAACACCATGGTACCCTCAAAGCTCATCACTAAGCTAAGGATCCAGGGAATAAACACCTCCCTCTGCAACTGGATCCTGGACTTCCTGACGGGCCGCCGCCAGGTGGTGAGTGTAGGTGGCAACACATCTGCAGGTGGCAACACACGCTGATCCTCAACACTGGAGCCCCCCAGGGGTGCGTGCTCAGTCCCTTCCTGTACTCCCTGTTCACCCACGACTGTATGGCCAGGCACAACTCCAACACCATCATTAAGTTTGCAGACGACACAACAGTGGTAGGCCTGATCACCGACAACGTCGAGACAGCCTATAGGGAGGAGGTCAGAGAACTGGCCGGGTGGTGCCAGAATAACAACCTGTCCCGCAATGTAACCAAGACTAAGGAGATGATTGTGGACTACAGGAAAAGGAGGACAGAGCACGTCCCCATTCTCATCGACGGCGCTGTAGTGGAGCAGGTTGAGAGCTTCAAGTTCCTTGGTGTCCACATCACCAACAAACTAGAATGGTCCAAACACACCAAGACAGTCGTGAAGAGAACACGGCAAAGCCTATTCCCCCTCAGGAATCTAAAAAGATTTGGCATGGGTCCTGAGATCCTCAAAAGGTTCTACAGCTGCACCGTCGAGAGCATCCTGACTGGTTGCATCACTGCCTCGTACGGCAATTGCTCAGCCTCCGACCGCAAGGCACTACAGAGGGTACTGCGTACGGCCCAGTACATCATTGGGGCTAAGCTGCCTGCCATCCAGGACCTCTACACCAGGCGGTGTCAGAGGAAGGCCCTAAAAATGGTCAAAGACCCCAGCCACCCCAGTCATAGACTGTTCTCTCTACTACCGCATGGCAAGCGGTACCGGAGTGCATAGTCTAGGACAAAAATGCTTCTCAACAGTTTTTACCCCCAAGCCATAAGACTCCTGAACAGATAATCAAATGGCTACCCGGACTATTTGCACTGTGTGCCCCCCCCCCAACTCCTCTTTTTACGCTGCTGCTACTCTCTATTTATCATATATGCATAGTCACTTTAACTATACATTCATGTACATACTACCTCAATTGGCCCGACCAACCAGTGCTCCCCGCACATTGGCTAACCGGGCTATCTGCATTGTGTCCCGCCACCCACCATCCGCCAACCCTTCTTTAACGCTACCGCTACTCTCTGTTCATCATATGTGCATAGTCACTTTAACCATATCTACATGTACATACTACCTCAATCAGCCTGACTAACCGGTGTCTGTATGTAGCCTCGCTACTTTTATAGCCCCGCTACTGTAAATAGTCTGTCTTTTTACTGTTGTTTTATTTCTTTACTTACCCATTGTTCACCTAACACCTTTTTTGCACTATTGGTAAGAGCCTGTAAGTAAGCATTTCATTGTAAGGTGCCTTTCCAAATCATGTCCAATCAATTGAATTTACCACAGGTGGACTCCAATCAAGTTGTAGAAACATCTTGGGCCTCATGAGTGTCGCAGCGATCTAAGACACTGCAGCGCTTGAGGCGTCACTACAGATCCGGGTTCGATCCCGGGCTGTGTTGCAGCCGGCCGCGACCGGGAGACCTATGAGGCGACGCACAATTGGACCAGCATCGTCCGGGTTAGGGGAGGGTTTTGCCGACCTGGATGTCCTTTGTCCCATCAAGCTCTAGCAACTCTTGTGGCGGGCCGGGCGCATGGACGCTGACATGTCAAGTGTAAAGTGTGTCACGTCTGCTCCTTCTCCTCCCCTCCGGCGTACGACGTCGCCAGAGTACTAACCACCGGTCCTGGGATTCATCATTATGCACACCTGGCACTCGTCATTACGCGCACCTGTGAATCATTATGATTCACACCTGGACTCCATTACCTTCATAATTTCTTCCCCCTAATTATGTCACTCTCCCAGGTTCACTCACCAGTTGGTATTGTTCTTGTGTATCGGCGTTCTGCCTTATGTTAGTGTCGTGTTCTTGGTTTTGTTGTTTTATTAAACCGTTTCACCTGCACCTGCTTCCGACTCACCGCCCCATCATTAAAAATTGAAAGCACGTTGGGAGAGAACTTCCGACAAGATTCTTCAGCAAAATAGAATGAAAGGGCATCCTATGCGTGGTTACTACAAACTCTAATTCTCATATAAGAGACAGTTCTTAGTCGTTCCGCATTTGGTAAATCCATTCTAAAACAGACGGATAGATGATAAAAGCATAGACTATAGCCTAATTCATTATTAAACAGGATTTTTTGTTGTTGTTACTGACCTTAGAAAACCATCAAATTCAGGAATGCTACTGAATGTCTTAGGTATTTAAAGCCATTGTACCTTATTTGTGTTATGTTGTGCCTGCCATTCACGTACATGATAGTGTTTTATATGTAGGTTAATTCTATGCCTCAGCATTCCTAAGTAGCAGAATCCTCTTTAGAAGCTAAGCTAAAGTCAATTTGTTTCATAACCACGACTGAAGTCCTCTCTTTGTGTAGGTGATTTGTATTAATGCAGTTTTGAACTCCTGTGGTGCTTTGATTATGCCTTTTCTGAATTTCTGTTATGAGCTGGACGGCACCACGTTGGGAAAATGTTTTGTTTACACTGAACGTACAAATAAACGCAACATGTTATGTTTCATGAGCTGAAATGCAAGATCGCAGAAATGTTCCATACCCACAAAAAGCTTTTTTTCTAACATTTTGTGCATGAATTGGTTTACAGCTCTGTTAGTGAGCATTTCTCCTTTACCAAGATAATCCATCCACCTGACAGGTGTGGCATATCAAGAAGCTAATTAAACAGCATGATCATGGGAGCATGTGATGCCGCGGAGCTGAGCAGATGTTGAAAAACCGAGCTCTTCAAAGTTATTCCATTATTACCTAAATAACAACGTTGAAACAATATTCTAACGTCGGCTGATGAATTGTCAAGTACTTACCTTCCCAAAGAGCAATGGACCTCTGGCCGAGAGGCAAGAAAGACAACCAAAACGTTGTTGATTCCCAAGATAACGATAACGCTACAGCTAGCAAGATTAGCATTAGCCCTCATAACTCAAACGACAGTTCCAGACTGTTTGCTACAAGCTACATGCTCGCTACTCTCCTCCGGGAAATTCAGGATGGTAACAAAGGTCTTTTTCTGAAAATTTACAAGAAATCGGCTGAACTCCATTCTTCCATTGATGACCTGAAATCCTCCATGAAGGATCTCCTTTTGAGAACGATTGAGGCTGAGTTGCGCATTAGCACAGTTGAAGACACCATCACTCGACATGACCAGGTTCTGATACAACTGCAGAAGGACAATGCCTACCTCAAAAACAAAGTAGACCAGATGGAGAACCAGAGCAGACGTAGCAATATCCGTGTGGTGAAATTGAAAGAAGACAGCGAGGGCCGTGACCCGGTCCGTTTCTTAACTCAATGGATCCCGGATGTCCTAGGCATAATCAACTTCACCAAGCCGTTGAAAATCGAACGCGCCCACAGAACATCAGCACCGAAACACCGGCCAGATGAGCCCCCACGGGCCGTCCGGATCAGGTTCCTCCATTTCCAGGACAGAGAGAAGATACTGCAACTCGCAAGAGCCAAAGGGGACATCACCATCGATGGCAAGAGGGTCAGCCTTTTCCCTGATATGAGCGCGGATCTCGCCAGACGTCGCAAGCAGTTCAGACCTGCCGCCAAAGCACTGAAGGAGAAGAACATCATCGGCTACCTCATCCACCCTGCGCAGATGAAATTCAGTACAAAGGCCGAAGCCATCTCTTCAACACACCAGGAGAAGAGTTCACTTTTCTCAAAGAACTGAACCGCGTCTGAACCAGGATGGTCTCTCTGGGGGATAAGATGCAGTTTGTTTGTTTTTCTTATCCGTGCTGTCCTGGGACTGAACTGCTGATATCTTCTTGGAATTTGGATCCGTTTACCCCGCTATCCGGTCGCTATAATTTGATTTGTACATTTTCAACTAACTGTTTTTTCCCCGGAGTGAGATCTATTACATTTACAAGAGACTATATTTTAGTCCACTGGGCAAAGCAAATTAGTGGGCTTAGGCCCACTGCTTTCCCCCCCATTTATGTTTCTCCTCTCCTGAAAAGAGACTCAAGCAGCCCTTACTGTGGGCAGTAAATATTCAGCCATAAATGTCTATTCACAACGTTTGTTTTCAACTTAGAGAGCTCATAGGTTTTAGTTTACGCCAAGGTTTAGCTAGTAAGAGCAAGATGGAAAGCGAGCATCAACGTATCTCTACAAGTGTATTCATGTTTGATTGTGGTTTTAGTCTGACAATCGGGGTGGGTGGGGTTTCTGTTTTTTTTTCTTTTTCTATGTTTATTGTTGTTTCTTTCCTAAAGAGACACATAGGTCACTTCAGTGTTCAAACTAAAGTTGAAACATTACCTGAAACATTACCTGATTTTCATTCGGTTACATATTTGAAACCCAGCCTATGCTTAATCCACTAAAATATGTCCCATTCAACGTAAAAGGTCTTAACAGCCCGATTAAGAGGAAAAGAGTCTATACATACCTTAAGAAATGAAAGGCTGACATTGTGCTTTTACAAGAAACACATCTTACAGCCAGTGAACACAAGAAATTGAAGAGGGAATGGGTAGGACAAGTTTTGCATCTTCTTTTAACTCCAAAGCAAGAGGAACTGCAATTTTCATAAGTAGACACATCCCCTTCTGCGTCAACAACACCATCTCTGATCCCTCGGGCAGGTTTGTTTTGGTGCAGGGGCATATGTTTTCAGAGTCTTGGATCCTATTGAATATTTATGCTCCTTACTTCGATGACCATATGTTTATTCAGAATGTCTTCCTTCAGGTTGCTCAAGCACCACCAGGATGGCTAGTGGTTGGAGGAGATTTTAATTTTTGTTTAGATACAGTTCTTGATAAGTCCTCTGATAAACCCTCACTTCTTACCAAAGCCGTCAAGCTCACCATGTCATTCATGAAAGATCTTAATTTGCTAGACATTTGGAGACAGTTGCACCCACAGGATAGGGACTACTCTTTTTATTCACACCCACACACCACACACACACGCATAGATAACTTTTTACTATCGACCCAACTGTTTCATAGAGTGTTAGATATTGAGTATCTCCCCAGATTGCTTAGTGACCAGTCTCCTCTGGTATTATCAATCTCCATTCCTACCAAGGTAAATGGAGCATATAGATGGAGACTAAATTCTGCACCCCTGAAGCAACCTCAATTTGTGCATTCATCAAAGAGCAGATCAATAATTTTACTTTGACAATCTAACCCTCCGCTCCTGACAGTTTCATTCTTTGGGACACATTGAAAGCCTATCTGAGGGGACAGATCATTTCCTATACTAAAGGGCTGAAGAGAAAACACGGTGCGGAACTGAATGTCCTTGAATCTGAAATCTCTAAGCTAGAGAGAACCTACCAAAGAGGCCCGACTAAAGATCTATACAGGCTTTTGGTAAATAAAAAACATATCAGAGAGGGCCATCACTAATTCAAAACAGTGTTATTACAAGCTTGGAGAGAACGCACACAAAGTATTGGCATGGCAACTGAAAGCAGAGGAAAGTAAGAGGACAATTAATGCTATAGAAACTCTTACTAATGAGATATCTTTTGACCCTACTGATATTAATGATACTTTTAAGAAATACTACGAAGACCTCTACACTTCCCAATCAAGCGATGATCTATCAGAGATCGACTCCTTTCTCTCCACTCTCAATCTCCCATGCCTGTCAGAGGAAGACAGAGAGCGCCTGAGTGAACAGTTCTCAGTTCCTGAATTGTTGGAGGCCATTAAATCCTTACCTTCTAATGAATCTCCTGGGGAGGATGGCTTCCCTCCAGAGTTCTATAAAGAATTTAGGGAGCTGTTGGTCCCCTACCTTATGGAGGTACTTAAAAAAGCCGGGGAAGACAACTGCTTTCCAGAGTCTTTCTCTCAAGCAGTGATTACTGTAATTCACAAGAAAGAGAAAAACCCGCTAAAGTGCGCCTCCTACAGACCAATCTCTCTCCTTAACACAGATTGTAAACTGGTCACCAAGATGCTATCTAAGAGACTGGAGTCATGTCTTCCCCTGTTGGTCAACCCAGATCAGACTGGCTTCATAACTAATAGATTGTCCTCCAATAATCTCAGAAGGTTCTTTGATATAATTCACCTTGCTAACAAAAACAAAATACCTAGTGTCGCCGTCTCCCTCGACGCTGAAAAGGCCTTTGATAGGGTTGAATGGCCATTCCTCTTTCGCGTCTTGGAAAAGTTTGGTTTAGGTACCGTGTTTGTAAATTTGATAAAATCACTCTACAAATCTCCTAAATCTAGGATTGTTACCAATGGGATTATTTGGGTATAATGGTGGATGGTAACCTGAAGAACCTCTATAAACTCAATCTGGCCAGTTTGTTGCAAAAGGTGGAGGGTAACCTGTGTAAATGGATGGACTTGCCTCTCACTCTACTGGGTAGAATCAATGTCATTAAAATGAATGTCCTGCCCAGATTTCTATATTTGTTTCAATCTCTCCCTATCCCTGTGCCCGCAGCATTCTTTTCCTCTCTCGACAAGCTGACCAGACGGTTTATCTGGCACGGCAAAACCCCTAGGGTTGGCCTGGATAAACTGACCCTTGATTACGGTCAAGGGGGCTTAAAACTCCCCAATTTTAGAATGTACTACTGGGCTGCACAGTCTAGGTTTCTGGCTCAGAGGTTTGACAACAGTCCCTCTCCCTCATGGTTGAACATTGAAAAGTTTGAGGTAAATGATGATGTGACAGGTTAAAGGAAATACTCATAGCCTGTTATACATTAAAAAGTATTAGTAAGTTCATAGTATGTGAGGATCTTAAAACATCTAAGGTTAAAAAGATCATGCATTCTGTATTAGTTGATAGAGATTGATAACATTCATATAATTGTGTTAAAGTTAAAATCCATCAAGTGTACAAAAGGTAAGAATTGTAAAAGGAATGTGTAAACGTTATATTGATTACTTTATTTTGTGGTGCCTAATTGAAGGGGAAAAGTGTTAATCTGTGATCTACTAAATGCTCTTTAATCCATGAGCCTGAGATTGATTGCTCTGGTCTCCACCCAAGTTTGCCTGGAAATCGCGGTCTTTTCCTCATTACAGTAAAAGTTCTCGTTGAGGAAACAATACCGTATCACTCTCGTGATTATTTCTCCCCTTTTCAGGGGCGTAACATTTTTGGAGGCTCCGCTGAGATTGCTGCTCAGATGTCCAGTTTCCACATCCTGGTCGCTGAATTCCGAGCCAGCTAAATCTCCACATAACAACCCAGGCAGGCTGCAGTGAGGAAAGTGTTGCTGTTCGAGGAGAGCTGGAAGTTGGTGGTTAAGTACGTGTCAGCTGAGGCCATTGATCGACCATCAGAGACAGTAAGGACCATCTAATTCAGAGTCAACTCCTGCACAGTAAAAGTTCCTCCTGTTCTGTCAACATGACGACCGCCTTGGAAGAACTACAGGAAGAGGTAGTAGGAGAATTGCACACCCTGACTAAAGACAAATTACTAGAGATTTGTGATTTCTTTGACATCTCTGTCGAACAGAGAAGAGATGTTCAAGACAAATCCCGCATATCATTGATGACTCACATTATGAGGTTCCTTGAAAGAGAGGAAGCTGCAGAGTTAGAAGATGGCGGCATGTCGGAATTGTTGCTACTTAAAGACAAAATGACAGATATGATCAGTGGCATAGATAACAAAACAGGGCAAACTGACCATGATATTGAAACAGCTGGAACACATCACAGAATAGAGGAACTGAGAACTGCAACCCCACAACAAGGGGTGGGAACTGAGCAGATTACTGCAGCCAAAGCCAGTGATTCTCTGCGTCAGCCCCAACCCCATGCTAATCTTCAGGTGAGCGTGCCGCTCTCACCCAGTGCACAGCCCAGCTCATATTGGCGCAAAGAGTTTAAAATTTCTGGTCAGATAGGTGAACCGGGCCAGAAAGATAAACTGATTTTTTCCAGCCTTGCCCATCAGATCGAGAATGGACTTAACAGAGGCTATCCTGAGGTAGAAATAGTAGACGCAGTAGTCAGGGCTATTTCTCCAGGCTCACAGCTACGCAGCTACTTGGAAGGTAAACCCCAGCTAACTCTTACCACACTTAGATGTATCCTGCGTTCCCACTTCCAAGAGAAGAGTGCAACAGAGCTTTACAAACAGCTAGCTTCAGAAGCACAGCATAGCAAGGAGACCCCTCAAAGCTTCCTGATGCGCGTCTTAGATTTGAGGCAGAAAGTACTGTTTGCATCCCAGGAGTCAGAATCAGGGCTTAAGTATGACCCTGCTCTAGTCCAGCGCATGTGTTTACACACAGTCCTTACAGGTCTCCAGAGTGACAGTATCAGGATAGACATGCAGCCTCTCCTGCTAGATAGCGAAACATCAGATGAGGTTTTGCTAGAGAAGCTTAACATTGCTTGTGCTAATGAGATAGAAAGACGAAACAAAAAGCGGTTTAATGCCCCACAGCCTGTTACAACTGTAAGTGTAGTCCAGTTAGAAGATACGCCAACTGCAAAGTGTCCTGTGAAGGAAGCCAAAGCTAAGATACCCGCAGAACTGTTAACAGAGTTAGCTGAACTTAAGACAGGTGTAGCTTCTCTAAAAGGTCTCAGTGCAGAGATTGCTCAGATTAAGGAGACATTTCAGTCATTGCCTTGTGTCTATGCCCCACCTCCAGTTAGGAGGCCAGATAGGGACCCCCAGCCACCTGTTTCCCATCAGCAGTATTACGGCAACTACAGTCAGCCCCAAGCACCTGACCCTGCGCAGCAGCAATATGCACCTAACCTGTATACCAACCGCTCTGCTCAAGCTCCAAGGAGGTGTTTTGTCTGCCAGCGGGCCAGAACAGATGCACGCTGCACACACTGCTTCCGATGTGGGAGTGGAGAACATTTTCAAGCTGGATGTAAAATCCGGGGAGTCAGACCATCAAGAGAGGCCCCTTTAAACGGGGAAGGGTTACCGCTGAGGGACGAGTGTTAACCATAGCTACCAAAAAGTCCCAGAAATGTGCAAATTGTGCCAGAGAAGATTCATTTGAGAACCTGAAACAATGTTCATCATGTAAAGAGACACTGTACTGTTCCAAAGTATGTCAAAACCAACATTGGACTAAACATAGGGAAAAATGCACTCACCTGAAAATTGACTCTACCAGGGAAAGGTTTTCCTGCACAGAGGAAAATGCCCACTCTTTACCATCCCTAGCTCAAGGTTGCCACCCCCGTAAGGTCACCTCGCTAGTCGGCAGACAGTGCCTTATTGAGTGTCACCTGAATCGCCACCACCTACAAGCTCTATGGGACACAGGCTCTCAGGTATCGGTCATTGATGAACGATGGAAAGAGAAATCTCTCCCAAACGCAAGGCTGAGAGATGTTTCAGAAATACTGGACTCACCTGATGATCTAAGGTTGACTGCAGCAAATGGGACTGAAATGCCGTACCTGGGATGGATTGAAACAACTTTTCGGCTAGCCTCTGAAACTGACCAAACAAAGGAACTGATCATCCCAGTGCTGGTAATGAAAGGCTGTCACCTATCGCATCCCATCATAGGTTTCAATGTTATCGAGCACATCCTGACAATGACCGACAAGACTAAACAATACAGTACAGTAAAAACAGCTTTCCCATGCCTCAAAAGAAACAAGGTGAGAGCTTTTATACAGGCTGTTAGCGCAGAACAGACAGATGAATATGCAGTGAAAACCAAGAAAGAGAAGGTTGCTGTACCAAAGCACAGTAGCATTCAGATTGAGTGCCGTGTAGCTTCCCAGCCTTTCAAAGAGGACATGACAATGCTTTTCCAGCCAGACCTGAACCCGCAGTGGCCAGACGACCTTGAGTTCTTTGACACACTAGTCAGAGTCAGGAAAGGTGTTTTTCCAGTTGTCATGCTTGATGTCTCTAACCCCACTGACCACGACATTGCCCTGCTAGGACGCACAATAATCGGTACAGTACAAACCATTATGACTGTGTTACCTGCCCAGGTCTTTGAAAAAACTGTCACCCCAGCCACAGTGAATCACACAAGCGTTCGAACCCCATGTACTGCTACTGAACAGTGGGATCCACCAGTAGGTTTAAATCACCTCACCGAAGAGCAGAGAGAGGTTGTTAGGCAAATGCTTAGAGAAGAGTGCCACTCCTTCTCCAGATCAGACAATGACATTGGCTGTATTGAACGATTGAAAATGACTATTTCTCTAAAGGACTCTGAACCAGTCAAGCGCACATACATGTCAGTGCCCAGGCCACTGTATCAGGAGATGAAGGGTTACCTTTATGACCTCATAGCCCAGGGCTGGGTTAGGAAGTCAAACTCTTCATATTCTTCACCTGTCGTGTGCGTTCGGAAGAAGGACGGGACCCTCCGGTTGTGTATAGATTACAGAGACCTGAACAGAAAGACACATCCCGACCGCCAGCCTATCCCTCGGGTCCAAGACATCATGGACAGTTTAGGTGGTAATTCCTGGTTCTCCCTCTTAGACCAGGGAAAAGCGTATCACCAGGGGTTCATCTCTGAAGAAAGCAGACCACTGACAGCATTTGTGACACCATGGGGACTCTATGAGTGGATACGTATGCCATTCGGCCTCATGAACGCTCCTGCAGCTTTTCAGCGGTGTATGGAGGAGTGTTTGGAAGGGCTCCGGGATAACATCTGCATTCCTTATCTGGACGACACGCTAGTTTTCAGTAAAACTTTCGACAGCCATGTGAATGATGTGCGAAAAGTTTTGCAGCGTCTGAGAGAGTATGGCATTAAACTCAAACCAAGTAAGTGTGATCTCTTTAAACCCCAGGTCCGTTATTTGGGAAGAATAGTGTCTGCAGAGGGCAGCCGAGTTGACCCAGCCGATTTTGAAGCAGTAAGAGCATTGAAAGAAATCAGACCAGAGACTGTGGGCCAGCTCAGAAAAATGCTTGGTTTGCTCACTTACTACAGACAGTACATCAAAGACTTTTCTAGGAGGGCCAGCTGCCTGTATGACCTCCTGAAAGCAGATTCAGAGAAATTACCTCACCACCCACGGAAAACAAAAACAAAGAAAGCAAGTCATGTGGTGCCCTCAAACAAGCCAATCCTGTGGACTGACCAGCATCAACAAGCACTTGAACAGCTGATTGAGTGTTTGCTTCACCCACCAGTCTTAGGTTTCCCTGATTTCACTCAGCCATTTGTTGTACACACTGATGCGTCACACCAAGGCTTGGGAGCAGTTCTGTATCAAAAGCAAGATGCGAAGCTTAGGGTCATTGCTTATGGCTCTCGAACCTTAACAGCCGCTGAGAAGAACTATCACTACCACTCGGGCAAGCTAGAATTTCTAGCTCTGAAATGGGCAATCACTGATAAGTTCCGTGATTATTTGTACTATGCTCCGACCTTCACTGTATACAGCGATAACAACCCGCTCAGCTACATTCTGTCTACTGCAAAACTGAACGCAACCACTTCCAGGTGGGTTGCAGAATTGGCTGATTTCCACTTTACAATAAAGTACAGGCCAGGCAGAGAGAACGGCGATGCCGATGCTTTGTCAAGAATGCCACTGGATGTAGAGTCACTGATGGAAGAATGTTCTGAGGAGCTTCCACCAGACACCATTGCCGCCACGATACAAGCAGTTGAGGTACAGAAAGAGGCTGTTGTACCTTGGTCACTTTCAGCTGCATCTATGTCAGTATCAGCTGAAGGTGAGACAACCACTGCAACAATCAGCTCGATCCCAAAAGATGGGATAAGAGAAGCACAAGAATCTGATCCGGTCATCCGTCCTGTGCTCAATTTCAAACTGTCTGGTTCCAAACCGCCAGTTAAAGAGCAAAAGGAATGCAGTCCAAAGACAAAATGCCTATTCAGGGAATGGGACAAATTGACAATAGACAGTGATGGCATTCTGTACAGAATCACTACAGCCCGCAAGCAGTTAGTTCTACCAGAGCAGTACAAAGGTAAAGTGATGGAAGAGTTGCACAATAACATGGGACACCAAGGTACTGATCGCACTGTATCACTAGTACGTGACCGCTTCTTCTGGCCATATATGCAATCTGACATCGAGCACTATGTGACTAAAACTTGTAGCTGTGTCAAGCAGAAAAAGCCAGCCCATGAAACAAGAGCTCCTCTGACAAACATTGTGACAACACAGCCATTTGAACTGGTATGTATAGACTTCCTTCATCTCGACAGATGCAAAGGGGGATATGAGTACATCCTCGTGATTGTTGATCATTTTACACGTTTCACTCAAGCCTACGCCACCACATCAAAGTCAGGTAAAACTGCTGCAAATCTCATCTTCAATGACTTTGCCCTGAAGTTCGGGTTCCCGTCCCGCATCCACCATGACCAAGGGGGAGAATTTGAAAATCAGTTGTTCCATCAATTAAAGAAACTCAGTGGCATGGCGGGGTCCAGAACAACACCCTATCACCCGATGGGGAACGGTCAAGTGGAACGCATGAACAGAACAGTGTTACAAATGTTAAAGACACTAACTGAGACACAAAAGTCAAATTGGAAGGAGTCTCTGAACAAACTGGTTTATGCCTATAACTGCACCCGTTGCGAAGTGACTGGCTATTCACCATTTTATCTTCTGTTTGGGAGATCACCCAGGCTTCCAGTTGATATGCTCTTTGGATTGTGCACAGAGGCAGGTTCCAGTAACCAGCGAGACTACGTGGAGAACTGGAAACGAGGGATGGAAGAAGCATACGCCATTGCAAATGAAAATGCTCAAAAAGCCGCTGAAAGAAGTAAGAAGTACTATGACACTAAAGTTAGGAGTTCAGTGCTACAGCCTGGCGAGCGAGTTCTGATTAAAAACCTGACACCAAGAGGAGGACCAGGAAAACTCCGTAACTATTGGGAAGATACAATTCACACAGTAGTGAGACAAATGGGTTCAGACCTGCCGATTTATGAATTGAGACCAGAAAAGGGTAGGGGACGCTCCAGGGTCCTGCACAGAAACCTGCTCATGTCCTGTGACCAACTACCTTTTGAGACGCAACCAGAAATGACCAAAGATGACAAAAGTCAGAAAAAAAGGAGACATCAGCCTGAATCAGAGCCTCTAGATTCTGATGAAGACAGCGGGGATGAATATGACATTCATCATGAGCCGCTACAGGTTCCCACATCTCCTACAGTACCTGAGGAGAGGGATGCTGAACCAGCGAGAGTGGGAACACAGGCCCCCACCAGTGAAACAGACAGTTGCCGTGCCAGTCCCTGATACGCAACCAGCACAGCCTCTGGTTGAAAAGCGGCTGGAGGAGACAACAGTTGAGGAGATGAACTTGCCTGCTGAAAATTTGTCTGATGATCGTCCACCAAGTGCCTTTCCTTCATTAACTGCTGCTGCTGAACCTGAGGAACCAGCCTACCAGCTGCCACAAAGAGAGAGACACCCTCCAAGACGTATCAACTATGATCATCTTGGTATCCCTTCCTGCTACAGTATCCAGCCACAGCCACAGTTGTTCCCTGTCTACTCTGCACCAGGAATGGTTCCATGGCTGCCATCACTACAGCAATGTTACTTTCAGCCACCGTACATGTATGGGCTTCAGCAAACATGAGGCTACAGAGTTGACATGTTTGACCATGGACTACTGACTGATTTCAGACTGTCACAAGAGACAAGTTGCAGACTATGCATATAGATCATTAAAATTGATGGACTGTTGATCAATAGTATGAGAAAAGACTGCTTAAGGACTGTTTATACAGCTGGTCAACAGATATGGACTGTGGAAATAACTTGTTAGTTATATTTGAACTGTGACCCTTGACCTCTGCTCAAGTACTACCTTACAGAAGAGGATTTCCTAGGTCCAGTGCATACAGACTGTTGAAGAAGACAAGTTGGTAATGTTGGGACAACATTTATTTTGTCGGGGAGAGTGTGACAGGTTAAAGGAAATACTCATAGCCTGTTATACATTAAAAAGTATTAGTAAGTTCATAGTATGTGAGGATCTTAAAACATCTAAGGTTAAAAAGATCATGCATTCTGTATTAGTTGATAGAGATTGATAACATTCATATAATTGTGTTAAAGTTAAAATCCATCAAGTGTACAAAAGGTAAGAATTGTAAAAGGAATGTGTAAACGTTATATTGATTACTTTATTTTGTGGTGCCTAATTGAAGGGGAAAAGTGTTAATCTGTGATCTACTAAATGCTCTTTAATCCATGAGCCTGAGATTGATTGCTCTGGTCTCCACCCAAGTTTGCCTGGAAATCGCGGTCTTTTCCTCATTACAGTAAAAGTTCTCGTTGAGGAAACAATACCGTATCACTCTCGTGATTATTTCTCCCCTTTTTCAGGGGCGTAACAATGACACTGGGGCAGAATTGTTTTACAAATGGGACAGAAAATCTATAAAAACCATCACAGACAACCCTTTAATCATATATTCTGTCCTGGCATGGTGTAAACTGCATGAGCTGTTCAGACGAGAGGGATTTCTTTCCCCTAAAACCCCTTTATGGAACAATAGATTGATTCCTACGTTTTCCAGAATAGTAACTTTAGACCATGGTCTGATAAGGGTATCACTCTTCTGGAACATTGTTATGAGGAGGGAGCTGAAACAGAAATACCACTTGCCTAACAGGGACTTCTTTAGCTACCTACAACTATGAAACTTTATTAGGGTGACTCTCAAGGGACAATGGAACCTACCTAAGATGTCACCTATTGAACAACTCTGCCACGCAGACCAACCACTGTCCAAGACCATTTCTCGTGTTTACGATGCTCTTATGTCAGGACTAACACTGCCTGAGCTAGATAAACCCCGACTTAGATGGGAACAAGATCTGGGTATTAATCTTGATGAGGGTCTATGGAATGACCTATGCAGGGATGTTGTTACATCCACATTGAACTCCAGATACAGACTGATCCAGTTTAATTTCCTCCATCAGCTCTATATCACCCCATCTAGACTGCACAAGTTCAACCCTGATATCTCCTACCTATGTTTTAGATGTGGCTCAGATGAAGGAACATTCCTCCATTCCACTTGGCAGTGTTCAAAACTGCACAGTTTCTGGCAGGGCGTATGTGATACCATATCCTCAATTCACGGGGTTGCATTCCCTTTAGACCCGGAGGTCTGTCTACTGGGTAACTTTACTAACTCCAATCTTAGGAAAAGTCATTCTAAAAGTCATTCTAAGCTAACAGAAATATTGCTGGCGATTGCTAAGAAATGCATTGCTTTGAAATGGAAATCGGATTCCCCCTGCCAGTTGCAATGTGGCTATTGGAAGTTAATAGTTGTATCCCACTGGAGAAAATCACTTACTGCTTGAGGAATAAGTCAGAGACATTTTACAGAATTTGCCAACCTTTTATTGACTATATGAAGAATCTCCCCTCACAACACATTGATTGAATCTCTATATAATCCTTATATAATGTTTCACACGTAATGTATAATATGTAGCTTACGGCAGGTGATCCAATGTCTAATTATTATTATTTTTTATTTTACTCTTTACTATGACTTATTTATTGTATGTTTGTACAGTGAGGGAAAAAAGTATTTGATCCCCTGCTGATTTTGTACGTTTGCCCACTGACAAAGAAATGATCAGTCTATAATTTTAATGGTAGGTTTATTTGAACAGTGAGAGACAGAATAACAACAAAAAAATCCAGAAAAACGCATGTCAAAAATGTTATAAAATGATTTGCATTTTAATGAGGGAAATAAGTATTTGACCCCTCTGCAAAACATGACTTAGTACTTGGTTTGTCAAAACCCTTGTTGGCAATCACAGAGGTCAGACGTTTCTTGTAGTTGGCCACCAGGTTTGCACACATCTCAGGAGGGATTTTGTCCCGCTCCTCTTTGCAGATCTTCTCCAAGTCATTAAGGTTTCGAGGCTGACGTTTGGCAACTCGAACCTTCAGCTCCCTCCACAGATTTTCTATGGGATTAAGGTCTGGAGACTGGCTAGGCCAATCCAGGACCTTAATGTGCTTCTTCTTGAGCCACTCCTTTGTTGCCTTGGCCGTGTGTTTTGGGTCATTGTCATGCTGGAATACCCATTCACGACCCATTTTCAATGCCCTGGCTGAGGGAAGGAGGTTCTCACCCAAGATTTGACAGTACATGGCCCCGTCAAATGATGCGGTGAAGTTGTCCTGTCCCCTTAGCAGAAAAACACCCCCAAAGCATAATGTTTCCACCTCCATGTTTGACGGTGGGGATGGTATTCTTGGGGTCATAGGCCGTATTCCTCCTCCTCCAAACACGGCGAGTTGAGTTGATGCCAACGAGCTCCATTTTGGGCTCATCTGACCACAACACTTTCACCCAGTTGTCCTCTGAATCATTCAGATGTTCATTGGCAAACTTCAGACGGGCATGTATATGTGCTTTCTTGAGCAGGGGGACCTTGCGGGCGCTGCAGGATTTCAGTCCTTCACGGCGTAGTGTGTTACCAATTGTTTTCTTGGTGACTATGGTCCCAGCTGCCTTGAGATCATTGACAAGATCCTCCCGTGTAGTTCTGGGCTGATTCCTTACCGTTCTCATGATCATTGCAACTCCACGAGTTGAGATCTTGCATGGAGCCCCAGGCCGAGTGTTATTGACAGTTCTTTTGTGTTTCTTCCATTTGCGAATAATCGCACCAACTGTTGTCACCTTCTCACCAAGCTGCTTGGCGATGGACTTGTAGCCCATTCCAGCCTTGTGTAGGTCTACAATCTTGTCCCTGTCATCCTTGGAGAGCTCTTTGGTCTTGGCCATGGTGGAGAGTTTGGAATCTGATTGATTGATTGCTTCTGTGGACAGGTGTCTTTTATACAGGTAACAAACTGAGATTAGTAGCACTCCCTTTAAGAGTGTGCTCCTAATCTCAGCTCGTTACCTGTATAAAAGACACCTGGGAGACAGAAATCTTTCTGATTGAGAGGGGGTCAAATACTTATTGCCCTCATTAAAATGCAAATCAATTTATAACATTTTTGACATGCGTTTTTCTGGATTTTTTTGTTGTTATTCTGTCTCTCACTGTTCAAATAAACCGACCATTAAAATTATAGACTGATAATTTCTTTGACAGTGGGAAAACGTACAAAATCAGCAGGGGATCAAATACTTTTTTCCCTCACTGTATATAAATATATTTTTTTTTACGCTCACCTGTTACAGTCACTTTGTCATATTGTTGTCTAATATCTTTTCACTTTTGTTTTGAATGTTCATAATTGGAAAATGCTAAAATTAAATATAAAAAAAACAAAAAAAAACAGCATGATCATTACACAGGTGCACCTTGTGCCGGGGACAATAAAAGACCACTCTAAAATGTGCAATTTTGTCACACAAAACAATGACACAGATGTCTCAAGTGTTGAAGCGGCGTGCAATTGGCATGCTGACTGCAGCAATGTCCACCAGAGCTGTTACCAAACAATTGAATGTTAATTTCTCTACAATAATCTGTCTCCAACGTTGTTTTTGAGAATGTGGCAGTACGTCCAACCGACCACACAGCCGCAGATCAAGTGTAACCACATCAGCCAAGGACCTCCACAACCGGATTCTTCGCCTGCAGGATTGTCTGAGACCAGCTACCCGGACAACTGATGAAACTGTGGGTTTGTACATCTGAAGAATTTCTGCACAAACTGTCAGAAACCGTCTCAGGGAAGCTCATATGGGTGCTCGTCATCCTCACCAGGGTCTTGACCTGACTGCAGTTCGGTGTCGTAACAGACTTCAGTGGGCAAATGCTCACCTTCGATGGCCACTGGCACACTGGAGACTTGTGCTCTTCATGTATGAATCCCAGTTTCAACTGTACCGGGCAGATGGCAGACAGCGTGTATGTGAACGTTGTGAACAGAGTGCCCCATGGTGGTGGTGGGGTTATGGTATGGGCAGGCATAAGCTACGGACAACAAGTACAATTGCATTTTATCAAGCGACAGGTAGCCTAGCGGTTAAGAGCTTTTGGCCAGTAACTGAAAGGTCGCTGGATCGAATCCCCAAGCCAACTAGGTGAAAATCTGTCAATGTGCCCTTGAGCAAGGCTCTTAACCCTAATTGCCCCTGAATGTCGCTCTGGATAAGAGCGTCTGTTAAATGACAAAAATGTACATGTAAAAATCTATGGCAATTTGAATGCACCGAGATAACATGATGAGATCCTGAGGCCCATTGTCGTGCCATTCATCAGCCACCTTCACCTCATGTTTCAGCATGATAATGCATGGCCCCATGTCGCAAGGATCTGTACACAATTCCTGAAGCTGAAAATGTCCCAGTTCTTTCATGGCCTGCACACTCACCAGACATGTCACCCAATGAGTATGTTTGGGATGATATGGATCAGGGGTCACCAACCTTTTTGAAACTGAGAGCTACTTCATGGGTACTGAGTCATACGAAGGGCTACCAGTTTGATACGCTCTTCTGAAATATCAAATTTGCTCAGTTTGCCTTTAGTTATACGTTATTAATAATGATTAATGATACTCATCTATGTGAAGACACTGATCACCTTAATAATTTCTCACAATAATTATCAACAATGACAATATGGTGGGAAACAGATATCAATATTCAGCACTTTAATCTCAGTAATTGTTAAATTTCAGATGATCACTTACATTACTACATTTCATAAGAAAAATGTCCCATTTTCACTAGCCACTGACAAACCCTTTTAACAAATCATGAACTATGTTGCACTATGTTTCAAAAAGTTATCAATTATGTAATGTCAGAAAAATCAACTTATTTTTAAATAAATCTTGTCACATTTTGAACTAATGACCAAATCTGCTGCATTTTTTAACACACTTTTAAATTGAACACAATTCTTCAATATTTTAATTCAACTTCGCCATGGCACTGCCATGTTGCCACTGACAACATCTGGTATCTGTTTCTTTGTTAGTGGGAAGACTGGCATTGCATGCTGTTTACCAGTGTATTGTAATCTGGTGTGTAACTTGACACTGCAATTGTGAGTCTTTCAGATGTGCATCAGTGAGGCGTGTTCTGTGTTTGTTCTTGATGAAGTTCATGTCAGAAAACGCTGATTCACAGAGATAGGTTGAACCAAACAGGCTAGCAACCTTCATAGCTGCTGTGCATACTCCACTCTACTTCTCTGTGTCAACAAGGCACCAAAAGTTTGGTGCAGCCTGGTAGGCTTTGAGGTGGAGGTCATTTTGCAATGTTATGATTTCAAACTCCACCTGTCCAATAGCACCTTGAAAATCCTGTGCTGTTTTGCTTTGGAGCGGATGTTGTTTATGATTTTTACAACGGGAGTCATCACGTGCTCAAACCCGATCACTTTTGCACATAACTCCTGCTGGTGAATGATGCAGTGGTAATGCAGAAATGTTGGGAAGTCTGGGTCACTTTTACAGTGAGCGATGAAACCTGTATGTCGGCCGATCATAGCAGGAGCCCCGTCTGTAGTCACCGCTACCAGCTTTTCCAATGGTACCTTATTCTGCACGAAAAACTCCTTCACCGTGTTATAAATGTCAACTCCCCTCGTAGTTGTCTTTAAGGGCAATAGTGCCAGGAGTTCTTCTCTTGTGGAGAAATCGTCAATCACCATCCGGATAAAAACTAACAGCTGCGTTATACTGCTGCTGTCCACGGACTCGTCGCACTGGATGCTAAACCAGCTGCACTTCGCCAGATCCCGGTCCAGCTGATCGGCCAAGTTACCAGACATAGCTGACACTCGTCTAACCATCGTAGATGCACCCAATTGGACGTCGGAGAGAGTGGAGATTAGATCGGTTCCATTTTTCTCGTCTTTAACCTGTTTGGGATAGGGGACAGTATTTTCACGGCCGGATAAAAAACGTACCCGATTTAATCTGGTTACTACTCCTGCCCAGAAACTAGAATATGCATATAATTAGTAGATATGGATAGAAAACACTCTAACGTTTCTAAAACTCTTTGAATGGTGTCTGTGAGTAAAACAGAACTCATATGGCAGGCCAAAACCTGAGAAGATTCCATACAGGAAGTGCCCTGTCTGACAATTTGTTCTCCTTCTAGGGCATCTCTATCAAAAATACAGCATGTCTGCTGTAACGTGACATTTTCTAAGGCTTCTATTGGCTCTCAGAAGGCGCCACAAAGTGGAATGACGTCTCTCCTGTCTCTGGGCGAAAAAAAGCAGGAGTTTTTGTGACCGGTCAGGCAGTGAACAATGACAATGGAGTGCGCATGCACAAGACGACTCCATGTTTTTCTTTCAGTCTATGAATGAATATAACGTCGCCCTGTTGGAATATTATCGCTATTTTACGAGAAAAATCGCATAAAAATTGATTTTAAACAGCGTTTGACATGCTTCTAAGTACGGTAATGGAATATTTTGAACTTTTTTGTCACGAAATGCGCCCGCGCGTCACCCTTCGGATACTGACATGAACGCATGAACAAAACGGAGCTATTTGGATATAACTATGGATTATTTCGAAACAAAACAACATTTGTTGTTGAAGTAGAAGTCCTGGGAGTGCATTCTGACGAAGAACAGCAAAGGTAATCCAATTTTTCTTATAGTAAATCTGAGTTTGGTGAGCACCAAACTTGGTGGGTGTCAAATTAGCTAGCCTGTGATGGCCGAGCTATCTACTCAGAATATTGCAAAATGTGCTTTCGCCGAAAAGCTATTTTAAAATCTGACCCCGCATTGCATAAAGGAGTTCTGTATCTATTATTCTTAAAATAATTGTTATGTTTTTTGTAAACGTTTATCGTGAGTAATTTAGTAAATTCACCGGAAGTTTGCGGTGGGTATGCTAGTTCTGAACATCACATGCTAATGTAAAAAGCTGTTTTTCGATATAAATATGAACTTGATTGAACAAAACATGCATGTATTGTATAACATAATGTCCTAGGAGTGTCATCTGATGAAGATCATCAAAGGTTAGTGCTGCATTTAGCTGTGGTTTTGGTTTTTGTGACATATATGCTTGCTTTGAAAATGGCTGTGTGATTTATTTTTGGCAGGATACTCTCCTAACATAATCTAATGTTTTGCTTTCGCTGTAAAGCCTTTTTGAAATCAGACAATGTGGTTAGATTAACGAGAGTCTTGTCTTTAAAATGGTATAAAATAGTCATATGTTTGAGAAATTGAAGTTATAGCATTTTTAAGGTATTTGTATTTCGCGCCACGCTCTACCATTGGATATTGGTGAGGCGTTTCCCTAACAGTACAGTGTTAGCAATTATCATCATTGCTTCTTTGACAACTTCTCCGTCTGAAAATGCCTTCTTCTTCTTGATCAGAAAATGTGTAGCTCTAAACGAGGCTTCGGTTGCTTTTTGTGACTTTTTCGCCGTCCTCGTGAAAAAAGACTGTTGCTTACCCAAAGCTGCCTTTAGCTCACAGGCTTTTTCTGCCCGTAGTGCACTTCCCGGTGGGTAGTTAGCATGGTAGCTTTTGTGACACGTAGTGAAGTGTCTCTCCACATTGTGCCGCTTTGCCGTCGCCACAGTCGCCCCGCAAATGAGACACACGCAGGTTTCTTTCACAGTCGTAAAAAATAATTCCTCCTCCCAATCGTTGTGAAAGTGATACGTTTTCTTCCTTTTTTCTGCCTTGTTTTTGGGGCAAGAAACTGCATTCAGCTACCATCTTCGTTGCGCCCGCTAGCTTACTCTCCACGAGCACTGGTTTTTCACGCGCACAATACTAACCTTTGAACTAGAGTAGGTCAGAGTTTACCTAAACTTATCTAAACTCATGTATAATGAAAATATTTTTAAGATATTGTCATTTTGAAATATATATAAATGCAAGTGTGATTAAAAAGAATAGCAACAGAATACAATTAAATTTCAGACGCAGCTCACTAGTGAGTTGTGCTATTTTTAGACCAGGCCTGCGGGCGACTCATGTGGTCCCTGGGGGCGACCTGGTACCCGCGGGCACCGTGTTGGTGACCCCTGATCTGGATCCACGTGTACGATAGCGTGTTCCAGTTCCTGCCAATATCCAGAAACTTCGCACAGCCATTGAAGAGGAGTGGGACAACATTCCACAGGCCACAATCAACAGCCTGATCAACTCTATGTGAAGGAGATATGTCACGCTGCATGAGGCAAATGAAGGTCACACCAGATACTGACTGGTTTTCTGATCTATGGCCCTACCTTTTTTTTAAGGTACAGTATATGTGACCAACAGATGCATATCTGTATTCCCAGTCATGTGAAATCCATAGATTCAGGCCTAATTAATTTATTTCAATTGACTGATTTCCTTATAAACTCAGCAAAAAAAGAAACGTCCCTTTTTCAGGACCCTGTCTTTCAAAGATAATTCATAAAAATCTAAATAACTTCCTAGATCTTCATTGTAAAGGGTTTAAACATTGTTTCCCATGCTTGTTCAATGAACCATAAACAATTAATGAACATGCACCTGTGGAACGGTTGTTAAGACACTAACAGCTTACAGACGGTAGGCAATTAAGGTCACAGTTATAAAAACTTAGGACACTAAAGAGGCCTTTCTACTGACTCTGAAAAACACCAAAAGAAAGATGCCCAGGGTCCCTGCTCATCTGCGTGAACGTGCCTTAGGCATGCTGCAAGGAGGCATGAGGACTGCAGATGTGCAATAAATTGCAATGTCTGTACTGTGAGACACCTAAGACAGCGCTACAGGGAGACAGGATGGACAGCTGATCGTACTCGCAGTGGCAGACCACGTGTAACAACACCTGCACAGGATCGGTACATCCGAACATCCCACCTGCGGGACAGGTACAGGATGGCAACAACAACTGCCCGAGTTACACCAGGAACGCGCAATCCCTCAATCAGTGCTCAGACTGTCCGTAATAGGCTGAGAGAGGCTGGACTGAGGGCTTGTAGGCCTGATGTAAGGCAGGTCCTCACCATACATCACCGGTAACAACGTCGCTATGGGTACAAACCCACGGTCGCTGTACCAGACAGGACTGGCAAAAAGTGCTCTTCACTGACGAGTCGCGGTTTTGTCTCACCAGGGGTGACGGTCGGATTCGCGTTTATCGTCGAAGGAATGAGCGTTACACTGAGGCCTGTACTCTGGAGCGGGATCGATTTAGAGGTGGAGGGTCCGTCATGGTCTGGGGTGGTGTGTCACAGCTTCATCGGACTGTGCTTGTTGTCATTGCAGACAATTTCAACGCTGTGCGTTACAGGGAAGACATCCTCCTCCCTCATGTGGTACCCTTCCTGCAGGCTCATCCTGACATGACCCTCCAGCATGACAATGCCACCAGCCATACTGCTCGTTCTGTGCATGATTTCCTGCAAGACAGGAATGTCAGTGTTCTGCCATGGCCAGTGAAGAGCCCGGATCTCAAGCCCATTGAGCACGCCTGGGACCTGTTGGATCGGATGGTGAGGGCTAGGGCCATTCCCCCCAGAAATGTCTGGGAACTTGCAGGGGTGCCTTGGTGGAAGAGTGGGGTAACATCTCACAGCAAGAACTGGCAAATCTGGTGCAGTCCATGAGGAGGAGATGCATTGCAGTACTTAATGCACTTTGTGGCCACACCAGATACTGAGTGTTACTTTTGATTTTGACCCCCCCCCCCCTTTGTTCAGGGACACATTATTCAATTTCTGTTAGTCACATGTCTGTGGAACTTGTTCAGTTTATGTCTCAGTTGTTGAATCTTGTCATGTTCATACAAATATTTACACATGTTAAGTTTGCTGAAAATAAACGCAGTTGACAGTGAGAGGACGTTTCCTTTTTTACTGAGTTTATGAACCTTTATTCAGTAAAATCTTTGAAATTGTTGCATTTTGCATTAATATTTTTGTGCAGTGTATTGAAGTCCTATTCAGACTTGAGATAAGTAGAGTTAACATGGCCTTAGGTAAAAAAAAGAAAAAAACTTAAATCCATGTTTTATGGACTTAAGTGCACGTTTTCAAGTCTGAATCGGGCCCTTAGAGAGCTGAGCTCCTGTCTTTAAACCCTGGTCGAGTTCAACCAGGTAGGCTAAATTCCAACATTAACCACAAAGTTAAGTCATTCTGCTTCCAAAACCATATCTCTTCTATCACATAGGCCTAGATACGTTTTGACAGTCGACACATGATTGACACTGTTTTCAGATTTAGCTAAAGCCAGGTATAGCCTACTGTGTGAGGAGGATACCACTGATTGTTATCTGGCGCTAACATGCGGTTGGTTACACATCAACACCACTATCCCAGAAATCCTAGACCCACCCTAATTTGCATACCTCCCAAACAGATCCACAGATGACGCAATCTCTATTGCACTCCACACTGCCCTTTCACATCTGGACAAAAGGAACACCTATGTGAGAATGCTATTCACTGACTACAGCTCAGCGTTCAACACAGTAGTGCCCTCAAAGCTCATCCCTAAGCTAAGCTAAGCTAACCCTGAGACTAAACACCTCCCTCTGCATCCTGGACTTTCTGACGAGCCGCCCCCAGGTGGTAAGGGTAGGTAACAACATATCCGCCACGCTGATCCCCAACATTGGGGCCCCTCAGGGGTGCGTGCTCAGTCCCCTCCTGTACTCCCTGTTCACTCATGACTGCACGGCCAAGCACGACTCCAACACCATCATTAAGTTTGCCGATGACACAACAGTGGTAGGCCTGATCACCGATAACGGCGAGACAGCCTATAGGGAGGAGGTCAGAGACCTGACCGTGTGGTGCAAGGACAACAACCTCTCCCTCAACGTGATCAAAGACAAAGGAGAAGATTGTGGACTACAGGAAAAGGAGGACCAAGCACGCCCCCATTCTCATCGACGGGGCTGTAGTGGAGCCGGTTGAGAGCTTGAAGTTCTTTGGCGTGCACATTCCCAACAAACTAACATGGTCCAAACACATCAAGACACATCAAGACAGTTGTGAAGACAAAAACTTTTCCCCCTCAGGAGACCGAAAAGATTTGGCATTGGTCCTCAGATCCTCAAAAGGTTCTTCAGCTGCACCATCGAGAGCATCCTGACGGGTTGCATCACTGCCTGGTATGGCAACTGCTCGGCATCCGACCGCAAGGCACTACAGAGGGTAGTGCGTACGGCCCAGTACATCACCGGGGCCAAGCTTCCTGCCATCCAGGACCTCTATACCAGGCAGTGGCCCTAAAAATTGTCAAAGACTCCAGCCACCTTAGTCATAGACTGTTCTCTCTGCTACCGCATGGCAAGCGGCACCGGAGCACCAAGTCTAGGGCCAAGAGGCTTCTAAACAGCTTCATCCCCCTAGCCATAAGACTCCGGAATATCTAATCAAATGGCTACCCCAGACTATTTGCATTGATCCCCCCCTCTTTTACTCTGCTGCTATTCTCTGTTGTTATCTATGCATAGTCACTTAGTCACTTAATAACTCTACCTACATGTACATATTAGCTCAATTGCCTCGACTGGCCGGTGCCCCAGTGCATTGACTCTGTTCCGGTGTCCCCATTTATAGCCTCGCTATTGTTATTTTACTGCTGCTCTTTAATTATTTGTTACGTTTATTATTATTATTTTTTTTTTTTTGTAAAACGGCATTGTTGTTTAAGGGCTTGTAAGTAAGCATTTCACTGTGAGGTTCTTCACCTGTTGTATTCGGCGCATGTGAGAAACAACATTTGATTTGTTTAATATGTTGATGAACTTCATAGTAGTCATAAGCTATTGCTTCGCTCTCAGTGGTGTCTCATCAAGGTTTCACTGTCACCGTCTCTCCTTTCATCATTGATCTTTTCATCCTGTTAGGATAGATAGAAGGAATGTGTGTCATTTAACACACCACCCCGATAATATGGGTACTAATGAGAGCTCAGCTCACTGTTCCAAGACACGCACACCTGTAGGCATCACTCATACAGACACTGAACGTTTGCATAACATATCTGAATTTTAACAGTTTAACCTTGGTGATTGATTAATGCTCTGAATGCTCTTAATGATCTGAACCTGGCTGATGTATACTGTGAACTTTGTTTTCTCTCTGTATTTGGGAAGGCCTGTTGCAACTCGCAGGTAGGTTGCAGACAATCGTTGCCATTCAGCAGGAAGACAGAAAAAGGAATGAACCGAAGCGGGAGGCCTATTCATAGAGGTGCAGCTGGAAGTGTTAAGTACTGGCTGTGTTTCTCTGATTTGACTTTGATATGTGACTCATAGTGTTCTAACGCCCCTCTGTTTCCATGCCCCAGTCCTGTGGAGAGCAGAAAAAGGCTGAGGTTGTTGCTCTCTTGAACGCCACGACGACTCTGTCTTTTACTGATGGTGTATCTCATACTGTCTGGGCTGGGCCTCGATGTCATGTACTTTGAATCATTTCCCCTCTTCGCATCTTTGATGAGGATAAGGTCTCTCTCTCTTTCTCTCTCTCCATCATCTCTTTTCATTTTGTATTTGTTGCTTCTCTCTTGCTGTTTTTCTTCTACACTTTCCTCCCCTTCTCTCTTGTGTTCTAATGACAGTATAAGGCAGCATTTCTCTTTCCTTACTAGCAGACATTGTATCATAAAGTATAATGTAGTACAATTATATCTTATTAGCTCATGTGTTATTTTTTATATTAATGCAAAAAATATGCACTTTGTCTCATTTTACAGAGGCCTTTCAGAACAACAAACTTTCAGGATAAAGCAGTAATGCCAAATATCCACTAGAGGTTGCCATTGGAAAGGCCAGAGGCTTAAAATTTGTATTTTGGTTGTACCAAATGTACTGTAAAGCTGATACTGTTCATCACTATTAAATATTACAGAAAACTATTTCTGACAACCCTTCTCTTAACTGATCGAATCTATGGAGATGGATATTTGAAAAAGTATCAGAATCTATAAGATCATGACAAATTCTGCAACCAGTGGTTGTCAGTATCATAGGGGGAGGATAATATATGCACCAGATATCTATCATACAATTTACAACTTTTAACCTTCCGGGAAGATTTTATATGAAACATCAATTCTGCTCTCTCACTGGTAAGATGAATATAATATAACCCAGGTGAAATCCGAGTTCTGCGTATTCCATAATCCTGTGAGTGACACAGAGCTCATGCTGCTCTCTGAACTCTGTACCTTACCTTCAACAACAGGAAGGAGGAGGAGGGAAAAGAAAGTGCCACATGAAAAGAGGAGATTTCTCTTCTAATAAACACATATCTACACATCCCACCGGACCCTTCGTCTGAGAGCAGCAGCCCTGCTAAACTTGTACTTGTCTGCGCGTGGCACTACAAGGGAAGACACCAGGCGGAATTCATGTTTTGTCTCTAGGTTGTTCGTTTGAGAGCGTTAGAGGATTTTAGCGCGCCTCTTTCACTCTTTCTGTACCCCCCCTCCCAGTTTACATTTAAAGTGCTCTCCAGACGCAAAGCCACCATGCTACACAGAAGACATGCATAATATCGGAGAAAAGGGGGAGATGTTTAAAGCAACATATACATATGGCGTTTGATATTGTTCCCTTTCAGGTATTCTTATGGGTGGTTTGGTTGGGATTTGGATTTTTCGGGGTTGTTACACACAAAAGGAAGCAGCCGCGACTACACACTTCAAAGAGGCCCCTGCAATCCCATAAAGACAGTCCACATTTGTGAGGAGCATGCTGTGCTGTGCTGTGCTGTGCTGTGCTGTGCTGTGTGGTGCTGTGCTGTGCTACAGACAAGGGTTTCTGTGAGAGTAGGCTATGGCTTCTCATTAAGGTACCACTGTTTTCTCTACAGATTACACTGGGAAACGTTCCTGGCTCATCCACAGCTGAAAAATACAGTTTTACAAGATTAGACAGTTTTACAAGATTAGATGAACAAAATAGAGCATCAATTTGTCATGAGTTCCAGAAATATCAACAGAAGGTTGTATGATACAGTATTTGACACCTACAGAGGATAACCTGTTTTAAATACTGTATTTTTTATTTGTTAGGGAAAAGTAGCCTAATGGAGACTTTTGTAACTTCTTGTTGATTATCGTGAACTCAGTCAATGTTTCCAGTGAGGCAGCATTTGTCTTGGTCACGCCGAGCCTTCTTGACAGGTCCTAATGGGTTAGAATAATCCACAGCCTTGTATGGACACCGTGTACATATCAGATGCATATAGCTGGTCTCCTATAGCATGGTGACGAACAAATTTCTGGGATGGCTGGCTGTGCCCACCGTTGGAATGAGAAAGCTCTGTTTTGGAACACGCTGTGATTGTCTCAAGGGCCTCCAAGGCACGTCTGAATGTGAGACGGTCATTTCCTACACGGGTGTATCTGCCCCGCTCACACTTGAGCCTGTCAGAACTGGACGCGTTTATGAAGGCCATTGCAACCATATGGCTGACCTTTGACCCCTTCTATCAGTGGGCTCCATGCTTACATATATTGCAGACCCCAGTCAAAACCTCCCAGAGCATAATTCTGCCACAAAGGCAAAGATAGGCCCCTCTGCATGTCGGAAAGTCTAAAGGGATTTCCTCTCCTTGTATCATGTCCTTCATCTGCAGTGATATGGTTAGTCTAAAGGGATTTCCTCTCCTTGTATCATGTCCTTCATCTGCAGTGATATGGTTAGTCTAAAGGGATTTCCTCTCCTTGTATCATGTCCTTCATCTGCAGTGATATGGTTAGTCTAAAGGGATTTCCTCTCCTTGTATGCTTTCCTGAAATGATGTTGCTACTCTTGTATCCGTGAGGGCAAATACTTTTATATTCATCTTCCATATTTTTTTCCTATGTTTTCAGATCAGTGCAGACGACGGAGCCAAGATAAGGAAGCCACTCTTAAACTTATACTTTCCTCCAACTTTCCTCCATCTGATCTAACACTTTTTTAGTGTGTCCTCGAAAATAATTCATTAGAGAGGAATTGTGGAGTGGGGTAGGATAGCAGAGGTTGATTATATTCAGACAGAGAGGCGAGGGCCTCTTTGGGAAGTTGAGGGGCCTTTATTAGTGGAGCCAAGGGTGGTGAAGTTTCATTTCCTGGTTTTAATGGAGTGGCTTTCTGCCTGGGTCTCCAGATCTCCGCCAAGATGCACATACAGTATCTCTGAAATGTCCTCTGGAGCTCAGAGGACAACAGTGGAGATACACAATACATACAAATGATCAACTAGAGGCTTAAAGTCAACTGAGTTTCTACTTGTATGTATTTCAGTGCTGATTTTCTGTAAGATCTTAGACCCTTTTAAGAGGCCTTATGTAGCAGATGTTGGTGTTTCTATCTATGAGGATGTGTATGCCAAATCTGAAATATTTGCTAACATTGCCATTTTGTATATGGTATACTTAAGCAATAAGGCCTGAGGAGGTGTGGCATATGGCCAATATACCATGGCTAAGGTCTGTTCTTAAGCACGACGCAACGCGGGGTACCTGGACACAGCCCTTAGCCATGGTATATTGGCCATAAACTGTATCACAAACCCCCAAGGTGCCTTATTGCTATTATAAACTGGTTACCAACGTAATTAGAGTAGTAAAAATAAATGTTTTGCCATACCTGCGGTTTATCAGCCAATCAGCATTCAGGGCTCGAACCACCAAGTTTATAATATCCAATCGTGATGCCATGGTGTTCTACCTCAGAACGTAAAGGAGTATTTTCCTCCAATCAGAGTGACATGTCCCATCTGTATGTCACAAGACGACACAGCTAACGTCACATATTTTTGATGCAAACATATAAGTATGGTTCCCAATCAGCCTGCCATGGGGGCCAGTTACCTATGTGCAGGGCACGTTGCTGATCTCACGGTATCCCTGCATACACAGATATGCGGGTGAGCGTGGACTGGTTCGTAAGACTCAGGGCTGAGTAGTGTGCATAAATAAAACACAGTACGGTAACATGTAACCATGGCATTATCTAGGTCAGCCAGGCTCTCCAACCAACATCCCCTCTCCATCAAAGCGGCGCCCGCGATTCCATGTCACACATTGACCTGATTTTTGGGGACGGGCGCTGTATGGACATGGCTAACACACTCGCACACAGACACATGCATGCTATAGGGGAAAATGCATGTGATATGCACTGTATGTTGTTTGTGAAGCAGTGTGTGTTCTGTGTCTCTGTGTTGATGTAGTGTTTGCAACAACAACATATTCACCAACCAGTTAACCATATGAATATGGAAGGTAACCATAGAACTGAAACTCCATTCTGTAGTACAGGAGCTGACCACTGGATGGAAATGTCTGGCCGCTCTTCCCCTCTCTCTGCCTCCTCCCCCTAATTAGTGATGACTGTGGGGCCCCCTCCGACACCATCCCATACATGTCAACACCAATACAGCAGGGGACATTGGGCCTGGACTTAACAAACACAGACACTATGAAAGTCCACTATGTATGTCAAATCAATCACACAGCCAGGCCTCCTGCACTTTAACACCTCTGACTACTCTTACCTGCAAGTGGTGGGGGGCTACTTTGTGTATCCTAAACATGCACAACAAATAGATCTACGGAGATTATAAATATGTAAATTAAAATGAATTTCTTTGTATAAAAATCTGCCTGTAATGATAAAATTACAGGCAAATTACAGTGCTTTAAATGTACTATATTCACACCAGTAAGTTTGTTGTAGGCAGTAGGCACATAATAAAAAGTCCTCAGGATTTCAGCTTCTCACCTCTCTCTCTGGTCAATCTCTCCCTCTATCGCTTTCTTCCTTGCTCTGCCCCTCTCATTCTCTCTCCCTGTTCTGCTAACAGTCCATGGTGTACTGCTTGCTTGCACCCTTTTCCATTCCCTTCAAATCGGCTCCTAGGAGCAGGTGGACGGGAGATAACTTGCGCTGTGCTTTGTTTTCGCACTGACACTGTCATTAATCATTGGCCAAGCCACACTTCAACGTATAATAATAAGGACTGGCTGCTGTGTGGGGGCTTCTGCCCAATTGCCTTTCATTGCGTGGATGCCAAATTGGAGGTGAACGGCCATAGCCAGACACTGCTCCCACATCCCCAGACTGTCTCATCATTTAGGTATTTATCCATCTCAGCCTTGTCCAAGGAGCTTCTCCCTCCTCAGCCCTCCGTCCCAGGAGGCCAGCCGCAGATTGTTTGGGGGAGGATCAGATTTGTTGCTCCGGCTTTTTGGCTTTGATTGTGTGTCTATAAATTCGGGATTAGAGGCAAATTTCCCACAGGGCAGTGCAGGATTTGCTGGCGTTTAACTGTTTAACCTGTCTTAGTGTTGTGTGGCTAGGCTGGCAGGGCTGGGGGAGGAGGGTGGGTGGCTGGGAGAAGGAGCAGGGTGGGGAGGGGAGAGAGACTGGTCAATTGGCCCACAGAGACCCAGGGAGTCTAAGCCTGAGCCAGGCCAGTATCGATATTGCCTTATCCAGCAGATCTCCCTCCAGTACAGTCGTTCATTGTGTGCATGTTTGTGTGTTTGTGTGCGTCACTTCTCCCTGACAACCTTTGAGTGATACATCAAACTTATATAGGTGATGTCCTTTCCGGTAAAAACAATGTCTTACACAAATCAGAAAATATGAAAGCATTATTTTAATGTCTGAGAATTGTTGTTGCAGTGATAATATGGCTAACTATGGAGTTGGAGAGAATCTTTACTTAGACTCTCCCCTAGGGTCTTGGACAGTACAAATAAGTAAACCCAAGCACCATAATCCTCACAACAACAATAACCAATATAAAACTATATTGTTTTCCTGAGGCCCACCTCATTAATTGACACAGTACATTTACACCTATATAATTGCATTAAAATATTGTACACAATCAAACACATCAAACACATGCTCTAGCTTAAGACTGGCTGAATGGTCCTTTCTCAACAAACCTTGTGTATAGCTTGCTGTAGATAGTCTCAGAAAAATCATCACATAGAACAACATCTGGAAACTGATGACAATTTGATTGGTGACACCAGATCTAGATGGTGGAGGCTCTGTGGAGAGACAATTACCAGACATGATTAAGCAGGTTTGAGGGTGGCTGAACCAAATGAATCGTCCAAAGCTGCTTAGCTGGAGGAAGGGCAGTGTGGGCTAGCCACCCTTTGTTGGCTGACACTCCGGAACGAGTGGGGGCTAGGAACAGCGGGAGAATCCCTGTCCTGTCAAACACAATCCAGGCGGATTACAGAGATCTGAGGGGAATTTATCAGCCCCAAGTCTGAAGGTGTGTTTTTGGGGCCTGCCACCTCGAGCACTACAAACAAGGACGCCTAAAGGTGTGCTGCTGCCGGAGCGGAGAGTGGCCTGGCTTTGATCTCCACTCAGGCCCCACCTTACCTCAGCCCCCTCCTGACTAGGTTCAATACTAGACTAGAGTGTTGTGGTGTAAAACAGGAAAAGTCAGGTATAAAGGACAGACGGGGGTTGGACATCATTACTTGGATCTTATTGGAGCTATAACATTGTTGCGGATTCTGGAGGGTTTGTAGGTTTGGGGTCCGTGAAACAAGCTCGGTTCTATGTTCTTGTTCTCAATGCTGACCATTGGTGACCAATACTTAAACGACTACTGAGGCTAAATATATAAAGATGGATTGTATGCTCATCGCACATAATAAAGTAGGCAATCACTGTACATACAGTATGTTGATTTTATTTTTCATACCTAGAAACTTTAAAGCTTCAATGCAGCCTTATCTCAATATCAAACTTTTTGTGGGTAACAATTAAGTACCATACTGTGATTGTTTTCAATTAAAATGGTCAAAAATAAAAATAAAAAGCTTCTTAGCAAAGAGCAATTGCTCAAGCAAGAACTTTGCTAGGACTGTCTGGGAGTGGTTTGAGCGGGGAGGGGAAAAATGAAAATTAGCTGTTATTGGCAGAGAGGTTAGGAACTCTCTTATTGGTCTGTTAACTAATTTACCGCATGGTGATGTCACCATGCAAGGCCAAAACTCCCTCCCACCAAAACAGGCAGAAATTTCAGGCCGGTCTTTTCAAACAGCTTTTACGCTAAAAGGGCGCTATCATAATTTTCACAATTTCACAACTTCATAGTGTGGAAATATACACTGAGTGTACAAAACATTAGGAACCTCTGCTCTTTCCATGAAATAGACTGACAAGGTGAAAGCTATGATCCCTTATTGTCACTTGTTAAATCCACTTTAATCAGTGTAGATGAAGGAGAGGAGACAGGTTAAAGACAGATTTTTAAGCCTTGAGACAATTGAGACATGGATTGTTTATGTGTACCATTCAGAGGGCGAATGGGCAAGACAAAAGATTTAAGTGACTTTGAACGGGGTGTAGTAGTAGGTGCCAGGTGCACCGGTTTGAGTGTGCCAAGAACTGCAACGCTGCTTGCTTTTTTTCACGCTCAACAGTTTCCTGTGTGTATCAAGATGGAATGGTCCACCACCCAAAGGACAGCCAGCCAACTTGACACAACTGTGGAAAGCATTGGAGTCAACATGGGCCAGCATCCCTGTGGAACGCTTTCGACACCTTGTGGAGTCAATTCCCCGACGAATTGAGGCTTTTCTGAGCGCAAAAGGGGGTGCATATAAAACAGGAAATCACATTTTTGACTGCATTGGACCTTTAATATTGACTCTTTTAGCACATTTCCCCTTGCTAATCTCTATATATTTGTCGCCAGTGAACTTCTATAACATCCTGACATGCATTAGATAGTAAAGAGCCAACTTCCTCCAGTGCAGGTTGAAAAATACTGCAAAACTGTATCGATCTATAATTAAATAAGCTCTTAACCTTGGCTGGGTGCTAGACCCCGAGGCCAGCGAGTTAATTAATGTACTAATAGTCATAATATTTGTGCTCTGCACGGGTGGGTACATAAAAAATTATCTATTGTCTAGGCAGTTTGTCAGCACAACGATGTCCCAATGTAGCTCATCCATGCTACGGACCCGTGCTGTGCATATATCAATATTATGGGGAGGGAATTTGTGCCATGGAGAGGAAAGTCAGTCTGTTAATATTTCCTATTTTTCATCAGGAACATTACTCACGCTCTACTCCTGGGAATCCGTGGGATCTTAGCGGATGTACATCGATGTGGCTTTTAATGATGCCTCACTACCATGACAATGGACGCATACCATCCATAGGATAAGCCTACACACCAGCAGGCAGAAAGAGAGAGAAAGATCCACTCACATTCGCTCCCATTCCCTCTTCTCTGCTTCCACCAGTGGGCAGGAAGGAATCCCAGACCAGGATCAAAATCATATCCCACTGACCTTTCAACAGCCCCTTAACACCACCAACCAGCCAACCACCAACCAGCAAGGAGAAAGGCTCCTCATAAACAGGCCCCTCTGAGGGAGTAGAGACACGGTGATATCACTCTTTATAGGTTTATTGATTTCTTCTCAGGATGCACCTATTAACATTGAGCTGTGGGGTTGCCGTGGAGGCTCCATGCAGATAGGGGCTTTGGCTCACACCCCGGCCTCGCATCACATCGAAGGGGGAGGTGGAGGGGAGGAGGAGGGTAAAGAGGGAGCATGCTTTTATAATTCAGGTCAGCTGGGATGCATTAGAGCATTTGGAGGTGTTAAAACAGGCCCTCCTCCGAGAGTATGTTGGCATTGCCCCCACTTGTAAATGAGCCATGCTCCCAAGTCAGGGGGGGGGGGGGGGGGCTACACGAGGCTACACTATGTGGCTACCACATGGTGTAGCCATATTTGCTCAGCACAGCACTAACATAGAGGTTCTAAACCCAGAGGCGCAACACCGTGAGACTTCCGGGAACGCTTGCATAACAGACCAAACAGACCAGGCAAGGGTTTGGAGTTTGAGAAGTGAATGAGAGTAGTGAAAAAGTCTTAGTTGTTACATTTCTTGAAATCTAAAGGTACCACTTAGATTTGAGCCAATGTCCTAAGTAGTTGAACATGTTATTACTTCAACTTCATCAAAGTGACAGACTGACACATTTTCATTTTCATCAAAAACTATTTTAAAGGAGTGCCTTTGATTCGACGGACTGCACATGCACAGTTTGGCGCGAGACAACCGTCAGACCCATGATGTGTTTCTACGGATTAGCTTAGCTAGCCAATGTCGCCATTACATCGCCTGCAAGTGTGATCTGGTATTACTATTGGAGAAGCAGTTTTAGCCTATCATTATAGTGCACTATCTTTGACACTACTGCATCAATAACCGAATGAGGTACCACAGAGCCTCTTAAAGTATGCCCTCTGCAGTTCACAACAGACACTGCGTTACAAAGTGAAACAGACCAGGAAGATTAACATTTCAATAGGACTGTCAAAGTTTGAAAAAGAGCGCCAGCATGTGGTGGTCTCCGAAAGAGGTGCCGGTTTAGATTAACTGTCCAATCGCCACGGTTAGAGGACGGAAATCTCCAGTAGGAGACAGGGATACAATTCACACTTTATTTTCACACACGGCAAACAGGAAGAGGAGACTAGTAGTAGTGATAGTGTATAGTGGTTGTATGGTCAGTGACGTACTAACATGCGGTTGGGAAGTCCAGGGTGGAGGCTTGTCCTCGTAGGAAGGGTCCAGTGGTGAGTTGTGTTGAGGCGGTGCAAAGTTCTTCTGACCTGTTGTCTCTCTGCACCCCTGTGTCCAACTATAGATCAGGCAGGAATAGGGGTCTGTTACTCCACCTGTTAGGGCCTGTGATTGGCTGACCAGGTCAGGTTCCCTGGCAACCTGGTCCCTAACACAGAGGTGTGAGGTAACCTCTGCCACCGGACAATAGGGTTAGGTTCAGGTGGGGGATGGTAGCCTACTTCAGCAGTAAAAGGCGACAAAGTTTGTCTCTTCAGTCCCAAAGCCACAGAGAGTTTGAATGGTTAATGCCTGTGGGTTTAATTATAAAAGTTAGGGGATTTTGTGCAAAATTCATATTTAGTGTTGCAGACCTTGACAGATAAATATCTCTCTGGCTAGAGATGAGAGGGAAGATATAGCTATACAGTGATATCTGTTTGGTTTTATGTATAATGTGTACTGCCCTTCTCCTATTCAGGTAGGATTAGAGTATCCTGTCCTGCCAATGACCCACTGCCATTCAAAAGACCAGTACATATCCATGGCTCCAGTTGACTAGAGAGAGAAAAATAAATAATGGCCAGGTAAGTCAACAGATCAGCCCTCAGAGAGACGCCAGAGGTGTGAGCACTCTTTAGGCTAACACAGGCTCCAATGAGGCGGGCAAAACAAAGCCAAGCCCTCAGTCAGCACCACAATGGAGACTCTGTCAGAGAGAATGGTGGAGGGGGAGGGAGGAGAGGAGGATGGAGAGGGGGAACAAACAGAACACAAGGGTTTCACAAACAACCTGTCACAAGGCATTCAGCAGGACAGGTCTGACTGGGCGGCGGAGGCTGAGCTCATAGCCAGAACCAAAGGGTGAGAGAGGGGTCAACTCTCTGTGGCATTATGGGAGAGGAGGCAAGAAGAGGAGAGGCTGAGGTAGGCTGCTGTGTATGAGAGAGAGGGAGGGAGAAGAGAGACAAAGAAAGGATATCCTGGACAAAGCTTAATGCTAAGGTTATTATCTATGCTAAAGTTATTAGCTAGGTCTAAAGTTATTTGCTAGGTCTAAAGTTATTAGCTAGGTCTAAAGTTATTAGCTATGTCTAAGGTTAATAGCTCGGTCTAAGGTTATTCGTTTGTGTCACGGTTGAGTGCAAATTCAAGGCAGAGATGAGGCCAGGGTCAGTGATAGGACTAATGCTAGAGCTAGTGATATAGTTTGTGCTAAGGCTATAACTGTTAGTAAATTAGTTAAGCTTGAGTTCCAATGTCAGGTTTGACAGGGTTACAACATCTAGTCTGGTTTAAAATTATCAAGCTTTTTGTGCAGAAAGACATGTGTGCCAATATGTTAATTTGGTACTAGATGGGTGTAATTTGCATAGTTCCAACAATCATTTCAATGACAAGGCCATGGAATAGTCATAGTGTTGTGTTTTATTGATTTCTCTTTTGAGTGGCACGAGTTTATAATTCTGTCTCCAGGAGGTTGACAGCTTGTCGTCACCCTGACCCTGGAGTCAAAGCCGTTGAGAAATGCCAAAAAAGCAGAACTTATTTGGAGTAAACACAGCTTTCCTCCTTGACCTGGATTGGTGTATGCTCACTGGGATTTAATGTTGTTTACCTTTACCTACCTTGAAGGAGGGGAATTTACTTTTTATTCTTTCAATGGGTCACCTTTCTGTATGAGGGTGAATGGTAGGAAAATATATATTCTTGTGTACCAAAGGTAGATCAGGGTTTATTGAGGACGTGTCCTTTTCCTAAGTTTGCAAAATATAACAAAACTGCAAATGGAAAGCTTTCAAGTTTTAAATAGAAAATCTACCCTTTACTTACATCATCGATTTAATTTAATTTATACAATTGTGAGGCCATGAAAAAAGTGTTAAACTTACAGTGAAGATAGTAATGATACTAAAAAACAATGATTCTCATCATAATTCATTCAACAAATTTGTTGCATCATTTCATTCCTCTATATAGTGATCCACATTTCCATCCTCTTTCAGATTTGCCACATAAACCGTGAATGTGAACCACCATTTCAGAGAAATAAGAATGGAATCTGTTGAACATTGCTGCAACTGTCACACAAAAAATATTGTAATGGGCTGGCTCCAAGCTGCTACCACTGCTCACGGGTGTTTTTATACACCAGTATTTATTTGACCATTATATTAAATTATCCCCATAAAGCTACACTTGGCAGCACCCTCCTTGGAAGCTCTCTGTGAACCACTTACAGTAAGTGTACCACTGGGGGTTAGTCTATTCCATAGCCCCAACATGCCCACTTTACTATAGAAATAAGGCTTCTTTGGTCATGCTCTGCCCCCTTCCTGGTCAGCAATGATGATGTTTTTTTGTGTGTGTGCACATCATTTTCATTGGTGACAAATGTTTGGTTGTTGGTATACTTTGAGTACGTGTTTGTGCTTGATATAGTGGGCTGTTTATCTTGCTGTTGAATCGACACCAGCCACTCTAATGGGGAAGTAGATGGTATATAAGCATCTGTTTCCACAGAATTACAGAACTCGTGTTTATTTAAAAACTCATGATAGATAATCTAATATGAAGGTAAAACAGAAAATGATCTAACAGAAACACTGTATTTCAGTGCATACTCAATAGGAGATAAAAAATGCAATCTGTAATGGCTTGAAATGCAATGCACTTAACTTCAGTCAATGGGAACAGATCTCACCTTAGCCACAATAACCCAAGCCAAGTATGCAGAGCATGAGAGTTTGTTGACAGATCAAGGAAAATTCATATGACAAGAAAGATCAGTTTTCCACTTATCAACAACTGTAGTTGTTGCTAGGTTACTCTGTATGTTTAAAACTAAGGGCTGCTGCTCCCTCTAATCCAAAGGCAGCATGGGGTACAGGCCACAGTGAACCCCAGTTAGAGAGATGGGTTAGCCCCAGAGCAGAGGGGCCAAGCTCTGTTCAGACCACCTCTATTGAGGGTCCCGGAACCCAGGAGGCTAAGTGGCAGCCGGAAAATCACAGCTACAGGATCAGCCCATGTGCATTAGGAATGCGGCCCCAGCCCTCAGAGAGGGATACAGTAAAGGATTAATACAGAGCACACAATGGGGAGGGATTTCCTCCCAGGGCTGGACACAGCATAGTCAAACACCTCTTGAGGCTCTCCTGAGCCCTGGAGATGCCCTTAGTCAGAGGACCTGTAGAGGGGGCACCAGAAGCTAGGGGTTATGATAATAGTGCACAACATGGCAAGGGAAATGTTTCAGTGGAAAAGTGAAACATTTGTGTGTACAGTACAGTGCATTCGGAAAGTTCTTTCCCCTCATCAAACACCACACATTAACCCCATAATGACAAAGCAAAAACAGTTTTTTAGAATTTTTTACAAAACTACAAAACTGAAATATCACATTTACATAAGTATTCAGACCCTTTACTCAGTACTTTGCTGAAGCACCTTTGGCAGTGATTTCAGCCTCGAGTCTTCTTGGGTATGACTCTGTCAATTACCACATCCTCATCGGCAGACTCAACAGCCTTGGTTTCTCAAATGACTGCCTCGCCTGGTTCACCAACTACTTCTCAGACAGAGTTCAGTGTGTCAAATCGGAGGGCCTGTTGTCCGGACCTCTGGAAGTCTCTATGGGTGTGCCACAGAGTTCAATTCTCGGGCCGATTCTTTACTCTGTATACATCAATGATGTCGCTCTTGCTGCTGATGATTCTCTGATCCACCTCTACGCAGATGACACCATTCTGTATACTTCTGGCCCTTCTTTGGACACTGTGTTAACTAACCTCCAGACGAGCCTCAATGCCATACAACTCTCCTTCCGTGGCCTCCAACTGCTCTTAAATGCAAGTAAAACTAAATGCATGCTCTTCAACCGATGGCTGCCTGCACCCGCCCGCCCGTCCAGCATCACTACTCTGGACGGTTCTGACTTAGAATATGTGGACAACTACAAATACCTAGGTGTCTGGTTAGACTGTAAACTCTCCTTCCAAACTCACATTAAGCATCTCCAATCCAAAATTAAATCTAGAATTGGCTTCCTATTTCGCAACAAAGCATCCTTCACTCATGCTGCTCATACCCTCGTAAAACTGACTATCCTACTGATCCTCGACTTTGTCGATGTCATTTACAAAATTGCCTCCAACACTCTACTCAGCAAATTGGATGCAGTCTATCACAGTGCCTTCCGTTTTGTCACTAAAGCCTGTATACTACCCACCATTGCGACCTGTATGCTCTCGTTGGCTAGCCCTCGCTTCATATTCGTCGCCAAACCCACTGGCTCCAGGTCATCTATAAGTCTTTGATAGGTAAAGCTCCGCCTAATCTCAACTCACTGGTCACCATAGCAGCACCCACCTGTAGCACGCGCTCCAGCAGGTATATTTCACTAGTCACCCCCAAAGCCAATTCCTCCTTTGACCGCCTTTGACCTCGATTGACCGTTCTCTGCTGCCAATGACTGGAACGAATTGCAAAAATCACTGAAGGTGGAGATTCATATCTCCTTCACTAGCTTTAAGCATCAGCTGTCAGAGCAGCTCACAGATCATTGCACCTGTACATAGCTCATCTGTAAATAGCCCATCCAATTACCTCATCCCCATATTGTTTTTTTGTTGTTGCTCCTTTGCACCCCAGTATCATTACTTGCACATTGATCTTCTGCACATCTATCACTCCAGTGTTTAATTGCTAAATTGTAATTACTTCGCCACTACGGCCTATTTATTGCCTTACCTCCCTAATCTTACGTCATTTGCACACACTATATATAGATTTTTTTCTATTTTTTCTATTGTGTTATTGACTGTACGTTTGTTTATTCCATGTGTAACTCTGTGTTGTTGTTTGTGTCGCAGTGCTTTGCTTTATCTTGGCCAGGTCGCAGTTGTAAATGAGAACTTGTTCTCAACTGGCCTACCTGGTTAAATAAAGGTGTAATAAAAATACATTTTTAAAATGACGCTAAAAGCTTGGCACACCTGTATTTGTGGAGTTTCTCCTATTGTTCTCTGCAGATCCTCTCAAGTTCTTTCAGGTTGGATGGGGAGCGTCGCTGCACAGCTATTTTCAGGTTTCTCCAGAGATGTGTTACGAACCGGCTCCGAGTTCGCAACAAAAGGGAGACAACGTGGAGACACGGAGTATCAAAAATATAGATTTATTAGATACCATAACTAGCACAACCAAAAACAAGGTGTCTGCATGGAGAGAGTCTCCCCAAAGACTGTGGAAGAGGTGTCTTTATCCTGGGACACACCCGGGCCCAGGTGTTTCCCATCTAGCTGACGACCCTTCCAACTCCCCCCACTGGCATCCTAATAAGGAACAAGAGCAAAGAGAGAAAATACAGCAGACAGAGTGGGAGGGTCGTCACAGATGTTAAATCGGGTTCAAGTCCAGGCTCTGGCTGGGCCACTCAAGGACATTCAGAGACTTGTCCCAAAGCCACTCCTGTGTTTTCCTGGCTATGTGCTTAGGGTCTTTGTCCTGTTGCAAGGTAAAACCTTCACCTCCAGTCTGAGGTGCTGAGCACTGGAGCAGGTTTTCATCAAGAATCTCTCTGTACTTTGCTTTGTTCATCTTTGCCTCGATCCTGACTAGTCTCCCATTCCCTGCCACTGATAAGCCTCCTCATAGCATGATGCTGCCACAACCATGCTTCACTGTAGGGATGGTGCCAGGTTTCCTCCAGAGAAACTCCCCAAATACAGGTGTGCCAAGCTTGTAGCATTATACCCAAGAAGACTCAAGGCTGTAATCACTGCCATAGGTGCTCCAACAAAGTACTGAGTAAAGGGTCTGAAAGCGTATGTAAATGTGATATTTCATTTTTTATAAATTTGCAAAAATGTCTAAAAACCAGTTTTTGCTTTGTCATTATGGGGTATTATGTGTAAATTGAATCCATTTTAGAATCAAGCTGCAACGTAACAAAATGTAGAAAAAGGGAAAGGGTCTGAATACTTTTTGAAAGCACTGTATATGATATCACAGGCCAATATCACGACAAACCAACCATTAGGCCCCTAGTCAATGGCAAGAGTGAAAAAAGCTCCTCATGTACTAAACTTTCTATCTTATTCCAAGAATCACGATGAGTGCTTCATTTTATTTCTGAAACTTGCACACTGCTCATTTTCCACCATGCAGAATTCAAAGACAAGCTCTTTTGACACCAATTTACACTACCACAATGGCACTGTTCTAGGGCAGATATAGTGTCAGCCCCTCGCACTTGACCTATGACCTGTAAGATACAGGCAAATGTGTATTTCATGATTTACGGCAAGGCGAGGTACGCCACAGCGCCCTATCTTCCCTTAGCGAGGTGACAGCCTCATAAGACTTTATGGAAATTAACGGCAAAGCAGATCCAATTAGACCTGTATTATTTAGAACTACTTCTCATCCTTTTCACCCTGAATAATAACACCAATATCCTTTCACTCTACGGCAAATTAATGTGAGGTTGGTTGCCTGACAACCAGCTCTGCTTTCGAAAATGGGGACGTAGAAGAAAAAAAAGAAAAAATTTGAGATAGCCAGCGAAGATAGTGAAATGAAAAATGGTCAGACAGGAGTTACACTATATGTTAATAAGTTATTAATAATAACACATTAATTACTATACTATCCATTTATATTGTAAAACAAATAGCTGTGAATGTAAAAACAAATAGCTGTGAATATAAAATCTAATATTATACCTGAAAGTGTTTAGATTTTTTTATTGTGTTCAGAGTAAACTTTCCCATGTTCAGTACCTTTTTTCTCTCCAAATGTGTGAAACAACTGGGAATTAGGCATCTGTGTAACATATTTTCAGTTGACTACCAAAAGATAGGGGTCTTAGCGTGATACGCTGTCTTCATTTCCTTTTCTCATGTCTCTGACTGAGGAGCAGAGAGCAGGGAGGAGGGACCCTGTTCTATCAACTAGAATACACTGTGGAAGTTGCAAAGGGCAGAGTCTCTAGGAAATCTACTCTTTCTTTGAAAATATGTCACGGGAGAGATAGGAGATTGGCACCACAAAGAGCCGAAAATAGCAAGGGCTGCTACGCGTTGTCAGACAGGATTTGGGCTGAGACACTGACTTTTGTTCTGGGAAGTGTCGCCCCCTGAAAGGGAGATGGAAGGTGTAAAAATGTATATTTTTCCTGGTTATGTGTGGTAAACAGCCCAATAATGTATGCTGGAACGTCTGCTCCTAATGTCACAATTATTCATTGTCTGCAGAAGGAGAACTCCCCATACTCACTCACGTTTAGTGGAGGCAAAACAAAGTATTATTCTCTGCTTCTTTGCCCAAATGAAGAGTGGCATCGGTGGTCACAGAGCGGGCGATGTTGACAGAGCGGGGAATTCATCCAAGGTGTAGGGCCTGGTCAGGAGATGAACGTGAGTCTCTAAGCCCCCTCCATTCCTATAACTCCCAATGCTCTCACATTCAGTATTCCTCTATTTTTCCTCCCCTCCGTAACAAAGGCCTCATATATTTATAATGCAGGTTTGCCCCAAGGCCACATAATAGGATTAGGAATAATTTTGACAAATTTACAAAAACAAATCACATGGCAAGGCTTAGAATTTGCTAATAACTTCTCCATAGCTGATAGATCAAAGAAAAACTCTGGACTCCAGAGCCGGCCAGTAGTTTGACCCTGGTCTTGCATTTTCAATGAAAGGGTTAATCTTCTCAAAGGTGACTATTCAGGAGCAAGTGGTGTGACCAAATGAAGAATTCAGGTCTGGGATAAAAAGGAGAATAGTGGTCATGAGGGTGCTGGGGTGACAGTGAGGAAGCCCTGAGCTAAAGCTGTGTGACGCATCTCCTCTTGTCTGTACAGAGATGGCCAGGCCTCTCTTCTCTTCGATTCACACTCCTCCACAGCCCCACAGCAAAGGAGAGAAAGAAAAGAGTAAAGGGCAGAAAAAAGGAATCTGGTTGAAAACCTTACAGAGAGCAAGCTCAAGGCTATTTCATGGAAGGTTACTCACAAACCTGCAGCTCAAGGCTATTTCATGGAAGGTTACTCACAAACCTGCAGCTCAAGGCTATTTCATGGAAGGTTACTCACAAACCTGCAGCTCAAGGCTATTTCATGGAAGGTTACTCACAAACCTGCAGCTCAAGGCTATTTCATGGAAGGTTACTCACAAACCTGCAGCTCAAGGCTATTTCATGGAAGGTTACTCACAAACCTGCAGCTCAAGGCTATTTCATGGAAGGTTACTCACAAACCTGCAGCTCAAGGCTATTTCATGGAAGGTTACTCACAAACCTGCAGCTCAAGGCTATTTCATGGAAGGTTACTCACAAACCTGCAGCACTACCACAAAACAGTTATATCAACAAGAAAACCTATTGTTGAACCTTGGGAACACACACACCCGTGTATGCAACCCACACACACACACACACACACACATTGTTCGCTCTCATTAAGGCCAATTTCTCTCCAAAACCACCTGAAAGTAGAAAGTATACTGTAGCTGTTCTGCCGAAAACTATGTCACTGAGCACCTCTTGTGCTACTGTAAGCGCACTGCACATCCCTCTTGTGATGAATTAGAGTTGAATACCTTCCAAAAGGAGAGGGTGAGAGCAATGATAGAAAAAATAAAAAGATGCCTTTATAAGTGTATTATATTTTACTGGATAAGTAGGTTTGGAAATCTCATAGTGACAGCATGAAAATGGGCCAAGCAGTAATTAGGAACAAATGAAATGGCTTATCACTTAGCAAGTTACCGTGCCAACCACTTGGCCGTGCTCGGAGGGATTAATCAGGGAGACTATTGACATTACATTGTTCCACAATTATCATTCATACGTTTTATGGTAATTGGGAATTTTTCACACAGAGGAACTAAGGTGTCTGCGTAATGTTCCAGACAAAATGAGCATGTCCCAAATATTAACATTAATCAAATTCCCCAAAATATGTACAATTGAAGTCAAAAGTTTACATACACTTACATGGAACCTAAACTGGCTGCATGCACCATCGTGCATAAATGTATTTTGTCCCCCTACAACAAACACGATCACGACACGCAGGTTAAAATATCAAAACAAACTCTGAACCAATGACATTAATTTGGGGACCGGTCGAAAAGCATTAAACATTTATGGCAATTTAGCTTGCACTTGTTAGCTAATTTGTCCTATTTAGCTAGCTTCCTGTTGCTAGCTAATTTGTCCTGGGATATAAATATTAGGTTGTTATTTTACCTGAAATGCACAAGGTCCTCTACTCCGACAATTAATCCACACATAAAAACGGTCAACCGAATCGTTTCTAGTCATCTCTCCTCCTTCCAGGCTTTTTCATCGTTTAACTTATATGGTGATTGGTATCTAAACTTTAATAGTATTACCACGACAACCAGCAACAGTTCATCTTTCAATCACCCACGTGGGTATAACCAATGAGTTGAAGGCACGTGGGTACCTGCTTCTATAAACCAATGAGGAGATGGGAGAGGCAGGACTTGCAGCGCGATCTGCGTCGCAAATAGGAGTTACTTCTATTTTAGCCCTTGGCAAAGCAGACGCTCATTGACACACGCGAGCAGTGTGGGTGCAGTAATTGAATGACATAAGATTCCTAAATGTATTTTGCAATGCTCGCCCACACGACGCAAGCGGTGTTGTCAGGGTATTAGGTTGGAGTCATTAAAATTTGTTTTTCAACCACTCCACAAATTTCTTGTTAACAAACTCTAGTTTTGGGAAGTCGGTTAGGACATCTACTTTGTGCATGACACAAGTCATTTTTCCAACAATTGTTTACAGACAGATTATTTCACTTATAATTCACTGTATCACATTTCCAGTGGGTCAGAAGTTTACATACACTAAGTTGACTGTGCCTTTAAACAGCTTGGGAAATTCCAGAAAATTATGTCATGGCTTTAGAAGCTTCTGATAGGCTAATTGACCTCATTTGAGTCAATTGGAGGTGTACCTGTGGATGTATTTCAAGGCCTACCTTCAACCTGAGTGCCTCTTTGGTTGACATCATGGGAAAATCAAAAGAAATCAGCCAAGACCTCAGATAATAATATTTGGTTCATCCTTGGGAGCAATTTCCAAACGCCTGGAGGTACCACGTTCATCTGTACAAACAATAGTACGCAAGTATAAACACCATGAGACCACGCAGCCGTCATACCGCTGAGGAAGGAGATGCGTTCTGTCTCCTAGAGATTAACGTACTTTGGTGCGAAAAGTGCAAATCAATCCCAGAACAACAGCAAAGGACCTTGTGAAGATGCTGGAGGAAACAGGTCCAAAAGTATCTATATCCACAGTAAAACGAGTCCTATATCGACATGACCTGAAATGCTGCTCAGCATGTGTAACAGTGTAGGTTCCGTCCCTCTCTTCGCCCCAACCTGGGCTCGAACCAGGGACCCTTGCACACATCAACAACTGACACCCCACGAAGCATCGTTACCCATCGCGCCACAAAAGCCGCGGCCCTTGCAACGCAAGGGGAAACCCTACTTCAAGTCTCAGAGCGAGTGACGTCACTGATTGAAATGCTATTAGCGCGCACCACCGCTAACTAACTAGCCATTTCACATCGGTTACACAAGGAAGAATCCACTGCTCCATAACCAACATAAAAACAGCCAGACTACAGTTTGCAACTGCACATGAGGACAAATATTGTACTTTTTGGAGAAATGTCCTCTGGTCTGATGAAAGAAAAATAAAACTGTTTGGCCATAGAAGAACACCATCCCAACCGTGAAGCACGGGGGTGGCAGCATCATGTTGTGGGGGTGCTTTGCAGAACTGACAAAGCGTGGGCGAGCAAGGAGGCCTACAAAGCTCTGTCTGGAGGAATGGGCCAGAATTCACCCAACTTATTGTGGGAAGCTTGTGGAAGACTACCTGAAACGTTTGACCCAAGTTAAAAAATTTAAAGGCAATGCTACCAAATACTGATTGAGTGTATGTAAACTTCTGACCCACTGGAAATGTGATGAAAGAAATGAAATCTTAAATAAATCATTCTCTCTACTATTATTCTGACATTTCACATTCCTTAAATAACATGCTGATCCTAACTGACCTAAAACAGGGAATTTCTACTAGGATTAATGTCAGGAATTGTGAAAAACTGAGTTTAAATTTATTTGGCTAAGGTGTATGTAAACGCCCGACTTCAACTGTACTATATCAGACGCTGGTGATCTCATAACGCAGGCTGTATTCAAACAGAAGCTTCAAAATAAGATTGTATAAAATCAGCAAGAACAAGCTGTGTTGATAATCAACATAAGTAGGACTTTATGGCACATTAAAGTGGTCAGTAGTAGGATGAGGATTTGGAGTGAAAGCAGAAAATAGGCAGATATTGGAAATAAATGTTTTTATGGTTCAAAGGTCAGTCAGGAGATCTGAATTGTTTGGTTATGCTGCAGAAAGACGACATGGGACCTTTTTCTCTTTGTTATCTAAAGTCTATGTGTATGATAGAAGCGGTGTCAGAGTCATAACCTACAGTAATCTCCAGGTCCTGTGTGTCATGTAGTTATTGACCTTAATTGAGATGTTCACAGACTACAGTCACATGGTCCTAAAATCACTGACTGCTGTAGCATTGACACTTACATATGATCAAAACACATCACCTGTTTCCTGACTCTAATACCTTCATGGCAACAGTCTCCACATGTGGAAACCACCTCTCTGGTCTCCTACAGCCTGAGGGGGTAATAAGGCAAGACTTTACCTAACACTTCTGTAAACCTCTATAAACATGTTAGGCAAAGTCCAGCAAGATGTAATTGCAACTAATATGTTTACAGACTGAGGATCATTGATCTCTTCACAACACACTCAGTTCATGTCAGGGGGGTCACTGTGGATCCTGTGTCCAATGTGCCTACTCCCTTCATGAGCAACAGTCCCAGTCACCCCAGCCCTGGGAAGTGTTGGAGCGCAACTTAATGAGGTAATTAGTCAAAGGCCAGGCTGATCCTGGGAGGCAAATACCTGTGACATCTTGACCCCAGATTCCTGACACATGTCTCTGGAGAAGGCACAGGAAGACAGGCTCCAAAGGCCAACATCCCCCCCCACCACCAAACACCCAAGGGCCACGCAGTTGGGACCCACACTCAGCCCCTTCTTTGTTTTCAATTACTCCTGCAATACAGTAATGGGCTCTCTCTCCCCTCTCCTCTCTCTCCTGAGGAGGATTGGAGCTCAAATACGTATTACCAACCTAAGTACTTCACCTGTTTACTTGAAAAGGACGTTTCCAGGAGTGAGAAAGGCAGTGAGAAAGGGAAAAGAAATGTCAGACACAAAGCAGGTTGATATTTCTTCCTTTCATCAGGTCACGCTGAATGGAGGCTTCATTAATCACTGTCTGGGAGCCTCTGGTTGGTAGTAGCAGACCACTAAGGCTACGTTTAAACAGGCAGCCCAATCGGGATTTTTTTCTCCACTAATTGGTCTTTTGACCAATCAGATCAGCTCTGAAAAAGATTGGATGTGAAAAGACATGATGTGATTGGACAAAAGACCAATTTGTGAAAAAAGATCCGAATTGGGCAGCCTAACTACATTTGGCCCAATCAGGAAGCAGAGAGGCAATAGGAACTGGTACAAGTTGTGCCCCTATCATTACAGAGAGAAAGGGAAAAATTAACCCTAGCAGCTTCACCCGGCTCTCCCTCCATTGATCCGAGGCGTTTGTGGCATCCCCGGAGCGTGGCAGACAATTACAGATACTATTACATCTGCATTGATTTCTTTTAAAGGGGATCAGAGTGTCTCCAAGCAATTAAAAACATTACAGTTTGGAAGTGGGCCAATTAAACTGGCCCTGGGCCCTGAGGGGGGGTGGTGGAGGAGGGGGGATTGCACACCCCTCAACTGTCAGAATGTTATTCTGTTCTCACTTGGCAGTTTTTAGACACAATGTGTACAGCCTAAAGCTGAGGTTTATTAGGTTTTGGGTCCAATACGAGTGTTAGCCCTCATTTCAAACCTGGATTTAAATACCAAAATTCAGCAAATATGCATTTGAAGTGTATAATTATTTTAGGAATTGTTGGTGCCCTTTGAGTTCATATAGTTGATAGAATGTCTCCTCAAATTCCAGACTTAAAGGACCTTGGATATGCATTGTATTTCTGTCATCACCTAATTGGCTGCTTCCTTTTCACTTTAAATGTCTGTCTATTCTCTCAACTGGTTTATAATTATGCCCCCCCCCAAAAAATTCAACCAACAGTTCAGAATCTTTAAATTAAAAAAATTATATTTGATGAAATGCCACTACATTTAGTATGATATGTTACTTTAAGTTAGGTTACATGTTACTTTAAGTTAGGTTACATGCACAAAAGTAGTAAGTCGTTGCAAAGTTGCTAATTTGCAATAAATGCTAAAGTTGTCCGTGATGAGATTCGAACATGCAACGTTACATTTACATTTACGTCATTTAGCAGACGCTCTTATCCAGAGCGACTTACAAATTGGTGCATTCACCTTAAGATATCCAGTGGAACAACCACTTAACAATAGTACATGTATATCTTTTTTTGGGGGGGGGGGTAGAGTTGCTAGATGTTCCCGTTATACGCCTGTCCAACCAATCACCCTCTTTTTGTTTTGCCCTAAGTAAACTACAGTCCATACTAAACGTTACATATCATACTAAACGTTACACTCATACTTTGAGTGTCCCAGATCTACATTTACGTTGTTGCATCAAGTCAATGTAATGTAACCTAATGTAAAGTAACATATCATACTAAAACAAGTAGCATGGAGTTGAGTAAAATATAATACGTTTTGCTCTGAGACCAGGCTGCGCTTACACACTCATGCTCTCTCTGGCTCTCCCTTCCCTCCTCTCTCTCTTTCTTTCTCTCTTTCTCTCTCTTCTCTCTTACACAGACGAACGCTCAGACACACACTTCCTCTTTCCTGCACAGGGGCCTCGCTTGGTCCTCCTTTCCCTTGAGAGCCTTAGTCATCTGGAACATGCAGCCTTCCTGAAAACAAAGAGGAGGAGATCTAATTGGAGTTGTAGAATGACAGAGGACTGGTAGTACAAGAGGGATAGGTAGATAAGGGTTTGATGTGATATGACTTCAGCATGCATGTGTCCATTACCTTTAGAGGCTCGTCAACACACTTGTTTCCAGGACACCTTGGATCATGTCAGGTGGGCTCTAGGATTGAACATACCAGCTTTGATTCTAAGTAGGTAAATAATGCCTTGCAAAATAAGAAAGTAATCTTGGTTGAAACATGAACATACTTCCACACGTAAACAAAGAGCGAGCAGTTTAAATAAACAGTGAAAGCTATTTGGCGGGGCGAGGATCAGCGACAATAAAACTGGTGCTGAACCAAAGTCCTTTTATCACCCAGCTAGAGCGCTGCTGTTGTTTGATGTGTGGAAACAGGCAGGGTTTCTTTAATCCGTAAAGCATTCAAATAAGTACAGTTTTACTGGATTATAACCTCAACAATAACAGGCACTTAAAAACAAACAGACCTAAACAAATGGTGGAGTGGTGGTGGTGGGGGGGAATGCTTGGCTTAGGCATAAACCCATACATCATATTATGTTCCAATGGGCTGAAATGTATTACTATTTATCTATTCACCTCCTTGATAAATGTGAGCCATGCTTCCTGGTTGGATTACAGAGTTATAGGGTTTCAGAGGCAGCATGTGAATGTAATCAATGGAATTCTCTTCTGTCTGCAAGTTAACAACAACCTCTGGAAGAGAGAGGGAAAGAGACTTTTCAACACAGGAACACCATGGTTCCCATGATTAAAGAGAGGAGAACAGTCAAAGCATCATCAAAGGGAAAGTGTTTCAGAGTTTCTCCTCAGAATTCACTCATTGGCTCTGGAGAGTTTTGTTGTTTTCACAAGAGAGCACTCTGATAAGGAGCTGAGGGTTCATGACCTCTATGAAACCTGTAGCTAAGACATTTCGACCGTTCAGTTCTTAGTACAGTAAATGAAATCAAGATTGACATATCATACAGTACTGTATGTCCTTGATGACATATAAACTGATGGACAGTATTTGCAATAAACTCATGCCTTGTAAAGCTCTCCCGAGGTCTGGATTAGGGTAACTTTCCCAAAACCCCCCAGTTATCCAGGAATCCTTGTTGGAAGATTCCTGGAATTAGGAGGGAATAAGAAGGAAATCCGTGAAACCCAGGGAATGTTGCAACCCTAGTCTGGATATGTGAAATGTATTCATAAAACATCAAGCCTGATCAAGATGTCTTGCTCAGCAAGGTCACCTCAATCTCCTGTCTGTCTGTCTGTCTGTCTGTCTGTCTGTCTGTCTGTCTGTCTGTCTGTCTGTCTGTCTGTCTGTCTGTCTGTCTGTCTGTCTGTCTGTCTGTCTGTCTGTCTGTCTGTCTGTCTGTCTGTCAAGGGAGGATGTTAAAAACTGCAGTTTTGTTTTGTTTCTCCCTCTTGCCTTTTCTCTTTTCACGAATATCTTTATTCATGTTGTGTAATAGTTGGAATTGCAATCTGTCAATCTGTCATCTGTAGCAAATGTGGAATACACATCAAAATGACCCAGTATGACAGAATAATACGACTGTCTCCGATGCTATATGGGATAGGCTACTTACTGTATACTTATGCTCATGTGGGATGTGCAGTAGGATACAGTATGTATGTGGAGGCTTTAGATGGTGGCAGGCTTTACTTTTGTTTCTGTCAAGAATAGCGGTGTAGTTGAGGGTTTATTATACGCAAGCGTTTACCACCTTTTGTGAAATAATGCATTGAAAGTATAGAAGGCGTAACTTTATTGATCACAAACGGCTATCAGCGCTTACCCACAACATCCCTGGTCAAGAAGGAACGGTAACGGAACAACATTTTAATCATATCAAATCTCTACCAACTGGGTTTCAGATCCAATGTTTCCTCCATTATCAGCACAACTATGACTCACAATCACAGCATCAACCCCATCATTCAAATGTGTCATTTCTGAGAAAGGCCCCCTGGTGCAACCAACCAAAACCCACTAAAAATAAGAAGATGTGAATGAAATCAGTGGGCACGCTACAGATAATACCCAGCAGTCTCTAATGACACGCATTCAGGTCTGATTTGGAAGGTTTGAATGAGGTGAAATTGAAATGCCTGGACATGTGCAGGACCAAATGGGAAACCAGATTCTACATGGGTCAAAGACAAGAGAAATAGTGAGCTGAGATAAAATGGGGGAGCTAGGCAGGGGGAGATTCTCATGCAAATGGTTTACTAGGACACACCATGCCACTTGCATTAAGGGGACTGTTGCGTCAAGGGGCAGTGCAAGGGGCCCCCTTTTTCGAACGCTCCCCAGGATTTTTTATCTTGCCTAAAACCCTGTGAGAAGAAACCTATATTGTCCAGGATTGAGCTGCTAACTCAAGTTAGAAAATCAGCGTCAGAATTTGCAAGGCTTACAAAAAAATTATTCACAACAATTGCCTGAAAAAAATATGCCACGAGAAGTCTCATTACATAACTACAATATACATTAAATGGAAATATTAGAACAATTTTACAATAGGATTCTTTGGTTTTATTAAAAGGGCAAAAGGGTTGTTGACCATGATATTTGCATAAGTCCTTAAATGATAATGTATGCTACACACTTTAGAGATGCAGCAACATGACTAATCCCAGCATGATCATGAAATATAGGTCCATGTGACACCATATCCATGCCTGTCAATGTCATTATGTTTCAGTTTGTGTCATTCTCTCAGCTCCACTGACACATGTATCCCTGCTCCATTAGGTTGGAAAAAATACACATGTTCCCTGCAAGCAGGCAGAGCCATAAAAGGTCAAGACATTTTATTTTTGAGCTTTGGGAATCCCTCAATATTCACCTCAAACATGGTGTGTACCTCTCCTCCACATGCTGGTTTGATCCAGCCATAGATTGGATGAATTAGTCTAACAAGAGCCTGATCAGCAGGCTAGATGTAAATTGTTCATATAGACATGTGCTCAGTCCACCATATAGTTGTAATTTAAACATTACCCACAGAGCTCTACACATAAATATATCAATAAAGATTTAATTTTAACTGAGAAAAAAAGTCCCTGCAGTTTGTTTGAAACAAAGGAATTTATGGTATCTGAGTTGTATTTCATACCTCAAGTGAATTAGCTTTTTTGTGTCAACTATATGGCAGTACAATGAATAAACCTTTGTTTTTCAAAAGGGGGAATCAGTTGTCAGATTTCTAGACATGCACTGTAGATTTCAAAGCTGATTTGATTATCACTCATATCATTAACCTTAACAATAACCAAGGTATACGCTTCAAATGTATGAAGGCACAAGGCGAGACCCAGATGCAGACACAGGAGGCAGTTGGTTAGAGTCTTTGATATTTATTAACAATCCAAAAGGAGTTGGCAAGAGAATGGTCGTGGACAGGCAAAAGGCCAAAACCAGTTCAGAGTCCAGGAGGTACAGAGTGGCAGGCATGCTCGAGTCCAGGGCAGGCAGAATGGTCAGGCAGGTGGGAATTGAGTCCAGAAAACAGGCAAGGGTCAAAACTGGGAGGACTAGCAAAAGAGAAAATAGAAAGCAGGAGCACAGGAAAACACGCTGGTTGACTTGACTAACATACAAGACAAACTGCTACAGAGAGACAGGAAACACAGGGATAAATACACTGGAGAAAATAAGCAACACCTGGAGGGGGTGGAGACAATCACAAGAAACAGGTGAAACAGATCAGGGCGTGACAAAATGTTTTGATGAAGCTTTGCTGCTTTGGTGGTAAAAGAAAAAGACAACTTTCGATATCTCGTTTCTTTATTTTGCTCAAAAAGTGCGTTATGAGAGAGAGAACATGGAGATAAATCCTCCTTCTCGGTCAGTTGTGTCTTGGAAGAGAGCACATACTGCAGAAGGGATCATCTTCTGGTTTCCCCGGCAGCTAGCAAGTGCCAAGCCATGTCAAAAATGACATGCATCTCCCTGCTTCCCAGTCATGCCATGCATGTGATGTGATGGGCGAATAAAGGCAATTCCTGCAGAGAATAGTAGGGGGTTATTAAGCCTCTTAAAATAGCACCCATTCTCCTACAACATCCATGCAAATGAAATAAGATGCTTTTAATTTCCAAAAACCTACACCCACACAGTGCAATACATTAGCTATGGCCAAGAAATGATTCACTAAGTTCACCTGGCAAGCACATTTTTACATGTGATTGAATTGTGCTGAATGATAAGCAGAGCCGTTTTAAACTGAGGGTCACACATGGCCGCATACACAGCCTATTTGAGGCGAGCCACGCCATTGGCTGCGACGGGGCGGGCAGCGCATGCGATGCAATTTGCATGTCTCTCCATCACACACACTTATCTGGTTCACTTCACAACAGCTACCATTTATATCACTCAGAGGCAGGCAGAAGCCATCTCTAAGGCGCTGGTACGAGTAGAGTGCAGAAGAAGCATGGGGGCGGCAGAAATAGCCTAACCCCTAGTGCCCCAGAACCCAGTCCTCATTGAGACAGAAATGACACCATGACAAGCCTCCTCCATGCCCTGGGCTCGGAAATGGACAGCTCCTGGTATTACTACCCCCCCGCCTTGACAGGCAGGTCCCATGAGTATCACCCTGGCCTGCTAATATCCTCCAGATTAAAGACACCTCGCCCTCAAGGTCAGTCTCACTGGGAATAGGGCCTTTCTTCCTCCCAAAGGGACCAGACAGAGGAGAGAATCTCCCTCTCTCTTTCTCTCTCAGAAATGTGTATATTTACAAGAGCACGCATAACTGGTGTCTGGGGAAAGGAGAGGGGGACGGAGGGAGAGAGACGGGGAGAGGGAGACCATTAGGGGAATAAAGAGAGGTGCTGCCTCACGGCCTGGCTTCACAGGCCAATGGAGCGCATCAAATTGGGTCTTGTTCTGCGGCTAGACGCACACAGAGGAGGGCTCTGACACTGGCACAGGCATACTGAGCTGACAGGAAAGGCCCTGGAGATGGGGCAGGGCTGGGCATGTCTAGGGGTAGCCTTGTCTGGGGTTAGCCCCCTCAGGGAATTGGTGGTGAACCCGAACTCTCCAGAGTTACAGGTGAGGTAATGAGGAAGAGGAGGATGAAGAAGAGACCAGCTGATAGGGTTATTGCTATAGACTGCATTATGAGACACAAATAAAACAGAAAGCAAAATAAAATAAAGCATTTCAAAAAAATCTATATGACCAAGAAATACAAAGGGAGTGCAGCATATAGAAAACAATGAAAAGCTCTATTCTTTCAGAGCACTGTAAATTACAACTTTGACTAGATCATTCTCTTCAACGTTGTTGAAGACAGATTGTGATGGTCTAATGATGTATAAGAATACCCACCACCGACCCTCTTTCCACTAATACCACTGTTAGAATAGAAAGAGTTCTCAGCTTCTAAAATATGTTCTGGATGAGACCAAAGTTATTAGGGATTCCATAGCGAAGCTGAAAAATTGGCACAGGACTGCAGCGAAAGTGCACTAACGCTAATTAATAAGGATAAGGAGTCTTCAGTTTTAATAGAAATGCTAGGTAATAGCACCAAACCTTACTCAATGTAGTGTTATCTGCCATCTATATGATACCACATGCCTATTGGGCACTCTTCTTCCAGAAGGAAATAAAGGAATGGGGAGTGAAAAATAAATGTAATGCTAACTCTTCATTCCATTTCTCCACGGGATTACCAACACAAATCACTTTGGTAAAATTCACTACATGCCTTCATAAAAGGGGGCAGATATGTGATGGATGATTGTCTACAAATGGACTTGTCGGTAATAGAGAAATGCACCAGGTTTAATTAAGGGCTTGGACAAAGAGTGGATTTTTGGTGTCTTTCCATGTCTAGGCAGGCATTGTCATATATCAAGCAAGTCCCATAGATATCATGGAAGGCACATTCAAATGTTTATGACCGACAGTATATAAAAAGAGAAAGGTTCTTCATGCACTACTTCAACCTCCATACACAAAGAAAACTCATCTAAACAGACAGATACAAAAATGAATGAGAAATATGACCAGGTACTATAAAACATAAACCATATAGCTACCCGTGTACTGCACACAGAATATTTAGGAAACGTTGATGAGTCTATTAAAATTCACGCATGTCAGTGACTCGGTAGGTTGGCAGTAACGTTAATTTACAGTACCAGTCAAACTTTTAGATTTAAGTTTCTGCTCGGAATGATATAACACAGTAATAGTTGAACGATCTATCTAACAGAGACTAAGAAAGAGAGAATAGGGGGGCTGACGGCCGCTTTTCCGCTCAAGCGCTAACTCCCTTCTTTCTATCCTTCTCTCTCTCTTCTCTTCTCTCCTCTTTCTTTCTTCTCTCCTCTCTCTCTCTCTCCTCTTCTCTTCCTCTCTTCTCTTCTCTTCTCTTCTCTTCTCTTTTTCTTTCTCTCTCTATCTCTCTCTCTCGCTCTCTAGCCACCTCCACCGCTGGCAGCTTGTCCTCTTGACATCTTTAAGGAGGGCCTCCTGCTGGTCTGCTACTCAGGCTTGAAAATAAAATGTTTAAAAAGAAGGAAAAGAAAGCACAGAAAAGGGCAGTGGGAGCAGCTAAAAGCAGCATTTTCCCGCTCCACGTTGCATTCTTCACCCGCTTTTCTCCTTTCCATCTTGCTCCACTGACACAAATTCTATGCCACTACTTTTGTTTAAAGTCAGCCATTAATGAAGAGCTCTCCAGCTAAATACATCTTTATTCTGCTATTAACTGTGGTGCTTGAAGTAGGTTCTGAAGAGAGAGGGAGGCAGGCTGAGGCCCTTCAAACTCCAGGCATTTAGAGCCACTCTGCCCTCAATCAGACCTTGTGTCCAGTAAGTGGCCCTTACATTTACATGAAATATTCATAAAGCATTGACTTTCTGCTTTCCACTACCCTAATCATCACTTTCTGCTTTCCACTATCCTAATCATCACTTTCTGCTTTCCACTACCCTAATCATCACTTTCTGCTTTCCACTATCCTAATCATCACTTTCTGCTTTCCACTACCCTAATCATCACTTTCTGCTTTCCACTACCCTAATCATCACTTTCTGCTTTCCACTACCCTAATCATCACTTTCTGCTTTCCACTACCCTAATCATCACTTTCTGCTTTCCACTATCCTAATCATCACTTTCTGCTTTCCACTACCCTAATCATCACTTTCTGCTTTCCACTACCCTAATCATCACTTTCTGCTTTCCACTACCCTAATCATCACTTTCTGCTTTCCACTACCCTAATCATCACTTTCTGCTTTCCACTACCCTAATCACACTTTCTGCTTTCCACTACCCTAATCATCACTTTCTGCTTTCCACTACCCTAATCACACTTTCCAGCAGCCCCCTCCTCCCTCAAAAAGAGCTACAATCATCTCGTGTGGGGAGGTGAATTACGAGATGCGTCCCTCCTTTTGTGTGGCAGGCATCCCGTAGGTAGACATTTTTGTTCTAATATAAAAAGAGCCAGGGACCGTCAAAGGTCTTCCCTCTCCCTGTGATGTTTCCATACATTTCTCATGGCCAGACCATAGTCTTCTCTCTTTAGACTTCCTCTGTGTGTACATATGTGGATGTTGCATACAGCATGTTACAGTGGATCTTGTATGATAAAAGTAATTATTGAAATAACGCTATGTCCTTTTCAAGCTGAATCCATGGCTAAATTAATGCATTTCGATGCATACCAAATGGGAGGGATTGTAAAAAGACTGAATGGTGACATAATAATGAGCAAACAACAGGCCGATTGCTGGTGTTCCACTACCTCTAGTGGCATTGGAGAGTTTACTATTATCATGTGTGCACCTCTCTATATTTAACTGAAACAATACCTCAGGAACTCAATACCTCAATGCAAATTATTACAGCCAATTAAGTTGACATGCAAAGACTATGTGGATTATATATGAGGAGAAGTTGAAGGCGGGAAGAGCTTAGCCACATGAAACTGGCTGTATGCAATTTTTCCTGGGAAACCGTTGCACAGTATTACGTTTAGAGAGAGATGCATGTGTACAAGTGTGATGTTGTTCCCCTAGATTATGCACCAAGTTGCACACAAGGACCAGTTCAAATAGGCCAGGTCAAGAGGGGATGTTAATCATTTGATAATAATAATAATTCAGTGTGTTTTTTATTTAATTACAGCTGCATAGCTAATGTTATTTTTTGTGTGCAAACACTTTTTCATATCTATATTGTGAATGCACTTGATTGTAAAAGTTTTGTATATTTTGGTTTGATCCATTGTGGGGTATCTGTGTTACCGTACCCTCCTATTGTTCTCTCTTACCTGACCTTCAGCTGGCGAGGTATGTTGTCCTTGGCTCTGCTATTTATCAATATAAAACCATTGTAATGTTACACAATGTGCTGTTATGCAACCATACGTTTTGTTACAATATGTACAATATAAATATTTATGTTAACAAGTTTTACCGAGCTCGCAAGCTACAGTACCTATTGTAACTTGTGGGTACTTGGGACAGGGTTTGAGTGAGTTTCCATGTGCTCGCACAGGTGCCTGAGAGCTGTGACTGCACCAAGGGCCAACATATTGTGTGTTGTCTCTTCGTGTGCAGGTATGTCTTTTATTTTGTCCGAATTATGTTGTATATCATTTTACTTGTATTGTATTGTGTGCACGCAGCACCTTGCCAGACCTTCAGCTAGCGAGGTGCCTGAGAGCTGTGACTGCGCCAAGGGCTAACATATTGTGCGTTGTCTCTTCGTGTGCAGGGCAAATAAAAATCCAACAAGGAGACCTCCAGTTGTGGCAGTGTCCTCATCATACACAACGCAGAACGAACCACGCTACACATGGGGTATTGACACTTAGAGAAGGTGGACTTTAGGCTATATTTTTTAATTTATCAGGCGAGACCCAGATGTAGATGGTTCGAGTCTTACAATGTTTATTAATCCAAAAGGAGTAGGCAAGAGAATGGTTGTGGACAGGCAAAAGGTCAAAACCAGATCAGAGTGGCAGACAGGCTCGTGCATATCCTAGCTTCTGGGCCTGAGTAACAGGCAGTTTACTTTGGGCACCTCAGTCATCCAAACTTCCGAATACTGCCCCCTACCCCGAAGAAGTTAACTAACCTCCAAACGAGCTTCAATGCCATACAACAATCCTTACGTGGCCTCCAACTGCTCTTAAACGCTAGTAAAAGTAAATGCATGCTTTTCAATCGTTCGCCGGACAAACAGCCGGTTAGCCGGGCCCCCTTCAGGTCTCGACTGGGAGCGTTGCACCTCGTGCGCCTCGTGAACCAGGTTCTCAATACCCCAATCCACAGTGGCAGCAAGGCATGAGGTAGGGAGAATGTTTTCAGAGGTCGAGGGTGTGGCAAAGGAACTGTATAGGCAGGAGAGAGCGTCAGGCTTCAAATTTTTTGACCCTGGGTGGTAGGAAATTGTGAAGTTGAATCTGGTTAACAAGAGGGCCCACTGGGCCTGCCTGGAGTTGAGGCGCTTGGCTGTACAGAGATATTCCACATTTTTATGGTCGGTCCAGACCAAGAATGGCTGTTCTGCTCCTTCCAGCCAGTGGCTCCATTCTTCCAACACCATCTTAACCGGCAGGAGTTCTCAATTGCCTCCATTGTAGATACTCTCTGCAGGATTGATACAATGGGACAGGAAGGCACAGGGATGAAGCTTTTGGTCCTGGGCAGATCACTGGGACAGGATGGCCCCCACTCCAACTTCCGAAGCATCAACTTCCACTACAAATTGATGCAAGGGGTCTGGATGGATGAGGACGGGAGCTGTTGTGAATCGATGCTTCAGGTCCACAAAGGCTTTCTCAACAGCTGGAGACCATTTGAACGGTATCTTGGGAGAGGTGAATGCCGAGAGGGGGGCCGCCAGGGTGCTGTAATCCCGAATGAAACTGTGGTAGAAGTTAGCAAAACCAAGAAACCATTGCAACTGCACCCTGGACGTTGGTTGAGGCCAATCCACCACTGCTCTCACCTTTCCAGGATCCATCTGAACAATGACATATCCCAGAAAGGTGATTGTAGTGCGGTGGAACTCACACTTCTCGACTTTCATAAACAATTGGTTCTCCAGGAGGCGCTGAAGAACCTGTCTTACATGAAGTACATGTTCTTGGGCAGATCGGGAAAAAAAACAGGAAGTTGTCAAGGTAAACGAACACAAAGTGGTTTAGCATGTCCCGGAGCACATCGTTGACCAAAACCTGGAAAACAGCATGTTGGTGAGTCCAAATGGCATGACCTGGTAATCATAATGTCCACTGGCTGTGTTGAAGGCTATCTTCCACTCATCCCCCTCGCATATCCGAACCAGGTGGTAGGCATTCCGAAGGTCCAACTTGGAAAACATGGTGGTTCCATGGAGAGGTTCAAATGCCGAGGAGAGGTAGGGGATAACGATTTTTTTTACCGTAATGTCGTTAAGTCCCCAGTAGTCAATGCACAGACGCAGGGTCTTGTCCTTCTTATCCACAAAGAAAAACCCTGCGCCGGCAGGAGATGCAGACGGACGAATGGCCCCAGTGGCCAGAGACTCCTCTATGTACTCCTCCATAGCTTTGGTCTCTGGTCCGGACAGAGAATACAACCGACCCCGGGGTGGTGTTAAGCCCTTAGAGAAGATCAATGGCACAGTCAGAAGGACGGTGCGGGGGAAGTGAAGTAGCACGTGCCTTACTGAACACTTCCAGGAGTTCATGGTATTCAGTGGGAATAGCTGAGACATCCACAGTCTTGCTAACATCCTGAGAAAGATGACTTGTGGAAGGCTGTGCTGCTAGTCTCACTGTGTTAACCAGAAACCCGTAATTGAACGGGCACAGTACTATGTGTGACTTCCCCTATAGAGCGGCCGTCCAGTGCCCTAGCATCCATGGGAACAGAGAGAGGCTGAGTGGGAATACCAAGCTCCGAAGCTATCGTGGCATCCATAAGATTTTCATCAGCCCCAGAGTCAATGAGCACTCGGAGATACTTAGATTGGTCTCCCCACAGCACAAGAGCAAGAAGGGGTGTGCGGGTGATGGGAATTAGGGAACTCCCAGTCTGACTCACCATAGTACTGGTACCCACTAGAGACAAGGGTTTCCTAATAGGGCAGGTAGCTATAAAATGTCCTGCCCCTCCACAGTACAGACAACAGTTACTGTTCATCCTCCGTGAGCGTTCCCCAACTGATAACCTAGCTCTTCCCAACTTCATGGGCTCAGGAGTATCCAACTCACCCCTCGTAGATTCACGATATTCACGAGAGGTCTCGGGTGGCTTCGAATCCTCTCGGAAAAACTGCCTTCGGAAACTTCCGGATTCCCTCGAAGGTTAACGAGCCATAGTTCCCTTAGGCGTCCATTGATTTTGATGGGAAGGGCAATAAGGGAATCGAGGTCCACTGGCAATTCCCGAGCAGCTAGCTCATCCTTTACATCCTCAGATAATCCGTGCAGAAAAGTATCGAAAAGAGACTCACTCTCGGCGGCCAACGCGCGAAAATCAACCACATAGTCTGCCACACTACGGGAGTTCTGACGTAAGTCAAGCAGTTTACTGGCCGCCTTTCTCCCAGATACCGGAGACTCAAATACCTTTCTCACCTCTGACATGAATTCCTCCAGATGACCACAAATGGCAGATTGTTGCTCCCAAACTGCCGTAGCCCAGGAGAGCGCCCTTCCCGACATAAGCGTAATGATATACGCTATCTTCGATCGGTCTGAAGGAAACGAAGATGGCTGTAAGCTCAAAAATGAGCGAGCACTGAGAAAGCAAACTCCGGCAGGCACCAGGATTCCCCGATCGCTCCGGAGGTGGTAACCGGCAGGCATCAGGATCGCTCCGGAGGTGGTAACCGGCAGGCATCAGGATCGCTCCGGAGGTGGTAAGCGAGGTTCTCGGGGAGACGGAATAGGCTGTACTAACTCACCACAGAGAGGGAAATAATTACTGGGTGATTGGGGTTTTTCAGAGGTGGCAGGCAGCCTCTGAGCTAACTCCCTGATTTGCTCCATAATAGCCTTTAACCCATGGTCGTGGCGTTCTGTCAAGGAACTGAGCCCTTCCAAAAGTCCCTGTAAGAACTTTTCGTGTCTCCCAATGCTGGCTCCCTGCAGGGAGACAGTGTGGTGGAGCTGGTTCAAGTCTACTGGGTCTGTCATGGCCAGTTCATACTATACAGGCACAAGGCGAGACCCAGATGCAGACACAGCAGGCAGATGGTTAGAGTCTTACAATGTTTATTAATCCAAAAGGAGTAGGCAAGAGAATGGTCATGGACAGGCAGAATGGTCAGGCAGGCAGGTACAGAGTCCAGAAACAGGCAAGGGTCAAAACCGGGAGGACTAGAAAAAGGAGAATAGCGAAAAGCAGGAGAACGGGAAAAATGCTGGTTGACTTGGAAAAACATACAAGACGAACTGGCACAGAGAGACAGGAAACACAGGGATAAATACACTGGGGAAAATCAGCAACACCTGGAGGGGTTGGAGACAATCACAAGGACAGGTGAAACAGATCAGGGCGTGACATAATTATGTGGATATTAATGTAATTTGATGAAAAGCCTCACATATTCAGACTGTTACCATACACAGCTGTTTTAACACAATGATGAATCTACAATCAATATTACGATGTTACCATCCTATGCAGCAATATTTCTGAGACTACAGTTTAATCTGTAATTTCCAATATCCTTTCTGATTCACTAACACCAGCTCATCCGAGACATTTCTGCTGGCCAAAATTGAAATGATCTCTCTATCTCTTTCATCTCCCTATGACCAAGATTAATGTCATTATAATGCAATGAGTATGATGTCCCTCCGTCACTCACATAAACCAATCCAGGGCCTATCCCCTGAAAGGTTATGTGATGTGATATTAATCATTGGCCTCTGACTGTATTGAAACACACTTCTCTTAGTCCACAATACCAGGAAAATTCCATCCCCTATTCTTTGCCCATTTGCAATTCTTATTGCAGCAAAAGTTAATCTATCCAAAGCAATAACTCACTTGATGTTACAGCTTAAATGAAGATGTCCTGGTCTCGTCTTGCCTTTCAAGCAGGGCCAAAGAGGTCTGGTACAATTCTCCAAACACAACTGAGCTAACACAGATTTATTACTCCCAGTTTATATAACTCATATTAGGAATTCATGGACCTGGCAAAAGGGATTAGAGCGTTTATTTCAGGCAGGAAGATGATCCTGTCATTAATGGTCGATACTTTCATCATCGTTTAAACCGGAGGAATTTGTCCGGTGACGAGTCGTGGCGGATATATCAGGGTTGTGCAGCTGTACTCGTTATCTGCCGGCGACCCGCTCCGCTCGGTGAACGTGGACTGGCGCCCATCAAACGTGGATTAGGCTGTCAATCAGAGAGCCGCCGCATATATTGTGTTACGATTTCTCCCAAATGTCACCAAGATCAGAGTCATTTTTTGGCTAATTGCATCTCGTCTCCCTTTAAAGCTGCACTTTAAATGGTTTTGTTACATTGCGTGACAAGCCGCTGTTTCTTGGTATTGCCTGCGTGATGAGCAGAAAGAGGGCACAGCTTTTGTTTAGAGAGTAAAATGAACGAATAAATGACTGGTAAAGTTCACAGGGCGTATTTCTGAAATGACAGCACACAAAAAGAGGAACACTAAGAAACAATCTCAAGCTTGCCTTAGAGTGACACCAATTACACTATATTCTCATTAGAGGGGTTTCTCCACTGGGACACTGAGTCCTGAGTATACACATTTCACTGAGAAGAGCTTGTTATGTTTAAGATCTATGTCAAAATCAATCTCTTTTTCTTCTCCTTTACCCATTTTCTCTATAACACTGTTCCAGTTCTCACATGAGACATGTAATTCCAAAATCTAAACTATCACTTCACTGCTTCACCCCTAACTCACAATGGTGGATCATAATAGTTGTATCGACAATACAGGAATGAATATGTTTCTTAGGACAACCTCTGTAGGCATGCTGGCTTTATTAACCATGTTGCCAATCCAATGTGAACACACTAAAGTAGTGAAAATGATATGTTTTCATTTTAATAGTCCATTGAGTATTTTCTTGACAAAATTACATTAAAAATGGGTTTACAATTTGGGAACACTCAGGGACTCACGAGCAAATAATGATCAATATGTAATAATTTTTAATTCTCCAAGGGCCTAGTATGAACTTGGAAAATATTTTCAGAAACATAATATTCAAAATAAAAATAGAGTACAATACCTTATTATATCTTTGTCCAAGGATAAACCATGGAGCTAACATAATAGTTTCTCTCTTTCACAAGCCTCAATGAGAAATACTAGGATTCTATGTAGGTTGAGGGGGAATTTTGAAAGTATTAAGCAGTTTATAAGTATAGCGCTAATCTGTTTGAGATTTACCATCTACATGACATTCCACTTATTTCTGGTGGTACTGCTTTGTCATGGAAGGCAATATTGAGGCATAAGCCCTATTGACTGGGCTTTTGAAAGGGCCTATCTCAGTTATGGCAAGCCTAATACAATTTGCATTTGCAATAAACATTAGAGTTTTACAGGTTTAGGTGCATATTTTTGCTGGTTATGGTTGTATAGTACTCTTTGAAATGTAAGAGCTGTGAATTTCAGTGCTAGTAGAATTGGAGGGTTTTAATGTAAATTCAGGTAATACCATTCTCTCCAGTGGCCTGATAATGTTTTTCTGGTTTAAAAGACCAATGTCATACAATATACAGCATTGGTATTACTGGTTCCAATCATATATTGTTAAAATACACTTTTTGTTATGTCTGCAGTCCCATTTCAGTATTTCAGGAGCTGTGATGTAACTATTGAAGCAATTTCATGGATATTTTATGAATTATATCTATATTGCAAGCACATTTTTGTTTGCTCTTCTAAATATATTCATTCTAACTGTCATTGACGTGGGTGTAGGTGGCATGGAAGTCAGGCGCAGGAGAAACCAACTTTATGTAATTGGAGTGGTTTAATGAGATAAAAACTTACTCCAAAAAAACAAGCAAAAAATAACATGGGTAACATAACCCGTTGCACACCTATACATAATCCACGAACACAATAACACCAAACAATCTCGGACAAGGACATGAGGGAAAACAGAGGGTTAAATACACAACATCTAATGAATGGGACTGGAACCAGGTGTGTAGGAAAACAAGACAAAACCAATGGAACATAAAACATGGATCAGTGATGGCTAGAAGACCGGTGACGTCGACCGCCGAGCACCACCCGAACGAGGAGGGGCATCGACCTCGGCAGAAGTTGTGACAGTAACCAAGCTTTTGAAAACATAAAGCGACACCAATACAAACAACAGTTTCAGAGCTTCTGATAGGGAAGGGGGATACCTAGGCAGTTGTACAACTGAATGCCTTCAACTGAAATGTGTCTTCCGCATTTAACCCAACCCCTCTGAATCAGAGAGGTGCAGGGGGCTGCCTTAATCGACATCAGGGGCAGAACAACAGATTTTTACCCTGTCAGCTCATGGATTTGATCCAGCAACCTTTAAGTTACTGGCCCAGAGCTCGAACCACTAGGCTACCTACCACCCCACAACATCTATCTGTATACCTTTACTCATGGTAAGTACATCACATGTTCACTGCATGGCATATTTGCTTATACACCATCAATAACAGAATCAATTTCCTGAACCACTGCTTACGAACAAAACCAGACCATTCCTTGAATTAACAAATTACACTAAGTGTATTTTTTAGGCTCATCCTAGGGTCAAATGCCCACCTTCCTGAATCTGATCACGTATGATAACTTACCCTTGAGTTGGTCACGTTTCCAATTCAAGTAGTTAAATGTGTCCTTCTTTATAGAACGAGGGGACATAGAGTGGCCTTCTGTCTACTGGGTGAGCAAATGGTGCAATTAGCTTGTTCTTTGTAGTAGAATAGGTGTTTTAAAGATATTGAAATTCCATCAACAAAGATTTTTATGGCTACTGCTGAATGCAAGTGGACAATTTGTCCACGGTATATAATATTACAGTGGAAGATAATAGCCCATTTATGCTGGGTTATTCAAGGATGATTTAACCGAAAAATCGAAGAGGAAAATACTTCGACACTATTACTGTCATCATTTGAAATGTACACATAACGCAAGTGAGCATTCATCGAACCCCCTTCAAAAAATGTAGCCCAACTTTTCGTAAAAAAAAACCGGAGGCGATAAAGCTAAGATGGATCTACAGTCTTACCTTGCTACTGTGGGTGAGAGTGTCGTTAGTAATGACAGTAGCTGCCATGTGATTTGTGTCTGACGTAAACAAGAGGTGTAGAGGTGAGCACCTTGATAAAGTTATACAGTCAAGATGACAATATTGAGCAGCATCGTCTTATGGTTCCAGCCTTACAGTTGAGGTGACATACTGCTAAATAATAAGCACCATATCTGTAACGATTAGTTCTGCGTTAAAAATAGTGTACAAAAATAGCTAGTGTAATTGTCCAGTAATGATGTCTGCGTGTGTGTGTGTGTACGTGTCTGTGTGTGTGTGTGTGTGTGTGTGTGTGTGTGTACGTGTGTGTGTACATGTACTGTATGTGTAGCCTGTGTGTGTGTCATTACAACAAGCACTACTGTACTGAAGGAGTTGCATCCACAAGCAAAATGGCTGCAGCATAATTGGCACTGCCCATGACATGGTGCTCACTGTGGCTGCTGTTTCTGCATGTTGCCAGACTCTCTAATTACCAGGGTTTTAGTGGGAGGGGAGGTAGAGAAGGTGGTTGGAAGACAGCCCCTGTACCACGTGATGATTCTGTCAACTGGCGGTTTGTTCCGTCTGTTACACAGCCAGCCAGGCCAGAATCCCTGGAGAGAGTTTGGAGAGACCCGGGGACTGGTCATATCAACAAATCCTAATCAAAAGCCTGAAATTGTCAGCTGTCATACACTTTGTGTGATCTTTGATACCTTGCCCCTCCCTCCCCTGGCCCACCAAATAACACACACACACACACACACACACACACACACACACACACACACACACACACACACACACACACACACACACACACACACGCAAAGCCTAGGTCAATTACATTTTCATTCAGTTGGTTTTATGGTTAGGCCTGGCTAGGTCATGATGACAGCAGCAGTTCCTTTTTACTGTTCTCCACTGTGCCGATGTCTGTTCACAGATATGCTGCAGTGCATACCCAAAGGAGTGACGTTGGCTGCCACATACACAAACATACGCATATGTCTCTATAAGTGCATGCATACATACACACATACGGTACATACAGTATATAAATAAATTGCACAGAAATACGCGCACTCACACTTTCTTTATATTATTGGTGTAATTAATTGTCGAAATAATATTAGAACTATTTTCATGAAAACATTCATCCTTTTAGATGTGTTTCCTGACTATAGCGGGTTTCACTAGGTGTCATGACAATAGGTATGTGGGATCTAAAAGCTCATAAGGTGACTTTGATAACATGGGTTTATCTTTAGATAGGAGCTAAGGGGTTCTACTGGACAATACTAGCTGTAATACCAGTAACTGGAGGTCACATGGTGTGTAGCCTGGCTTTGTGCTTTAAACCATAGATTATGTTGAACGGTTTAGATCTGGTCCAAAACTTTCAAATTGGATCCTTTAAAAGACCTATAATTCGATTGAAGAAAACAATTCTAATGTCTACACAGTGTTCGCGCTTCAGTTCAAGAATAACACATTTGGTTTATTGAGTCAGGTCAGAGGCAAACATACCATTTTATTGTGTCCAACTCTCCTTCCAGACAATCCTAAACTTGTGCTCCAATTCAGGAGTGGCTCGGAGGGCTGCGTGGCTTTGATCGACCAACTGTTACTAAGAAGCTTTAAGGGGTTTGAAAATACCTAAAACGTAGAAAATAGAAGGATCAAGTGCAAGAGAAATTTGACGGTTCAGAGGCAGGTTAGACGTCAAAAAGTAAGAGCATTCCCATACAATATATAAATCCAGTTAGGGCATATTAGCAGCTGAGGGATGACCAAATATATCTTAGAGCCGATTAGTACAATGTTTAACCCCTTCACATGAGATGAAAAAAATAAGATTCATCCCACTCCACGTGTAGGCTACCTCTGTAAGCCATGTATGTTTATATTTGTGAGGGGCTGTCCACAGGGTAAACACAGATTCAAGAGTTTCTAAAACAGGCTTTTTAATTCAGCCAGAAGAAACCCCTGGCATGCCCAACGCTTTAGACTAGTGAACAGTTTAAAGAGAGGCTTTAAAGGAGAGGGGGGAGAGCCCTTTTTGTCTGGATGTGAAGAAAGTGGGGTGGAGGAGTACGTGTGAGAACCTAGTACTGTACATGGTAGTATTGAACCATTAAATTCGTCCAGTGTAACTACACTGTTTTGCCTTGACATTACTATTTCCATTCTATTCCCCATCTATCCTCTGAGCTCGTGCTACTAGGTGACCTAAACTGGGACATGCTTAACACCCCGGCCATCCTACAATCTAAGCTTGATGCCCTCAATCTCACACAAATTATCAATGAATCTACCAGGTACAACCCCAAATCCGTAAACACGGGCACCCTCATAGATGTCATCCTAACTAACTCGCCCTCCAAATACACTTCTGCTCTTTTCAATCAAGATCTCAGCGATCACTGCCTCATTGCCTGCATCCGTAATGGGTCTGCGACCAAACGACCACCTCTCATCACCGTCAAACGCTCCCTAAAACACTTCTGCGAGCAGGCCTTTCTAATCGACCTGGCCGGGGTTCCTGGAATGACATTGACCTCATCCCGTCAGTAGATGATGCCTGGCTATTCTTTAAAAGTGCCTTCCTCACCATCTTAAATAAGCATGCCCCACTCAAAATATTTAGAACTAGGAATAGATATAGTCCTTGGTTCACTCCAGACGTGTCTGCCCTTGACCAGCACAAAAACATCCTGTGGCGTTCTGCATTAGCATCGATTAGCCCCCATGATATGCAACTTTTCAGGGAAGTTGGGAACAAATATACACAGGCAGTTAGAAAAGCTAAGGCTAGCTTTTTCAAAAAGAAATTTTCATTCTATAGTACTAACTCAAAAAAGTTCTGGGACACTGCAAAGTCTATGGAGAATAAGAGCACCTCCTCCCAGCTGCCCACTGCTCTGAGGCTAGGAAACACTGTTACCACCGATAAATCCACTATAATTGAGAATTTCAATAAGCATTTCTCTACGGCTGGCCATGCTTTCCACCTGGCTACCCCTACCCCGGTTAACTGCCCGGCACCCTCCACAACAAACCGCCAAAGCCCCCACCATTTCTCCTTCACCCAAATCCAGATAGCTGATGTTCTGAAAGAGCTGCAAAATCTGGACCCATCCAAATCAGCCGGGCTAGACAATCTGGACCATCTCTTTCTAAAATGATCTGCCGAAATTGTTGCAACCCCTATTACTAGCCTGTTCAACCTCTCTTTCGTATCGTCTGAGATTCCCAAAGATTGGAAAGCTGCCGCAGTCATCCCCCTCGTCAAAAGGGGTGACACTCTAGACCCAAACTGCTACAGACCTTTATCTATCCTACCCTGTCTTTCTAAGGTCTTCGAAAGCCAAGTTAACAAATAGATTACCGACCATTTCGAATCCACCGTACCTTCTCCGCTATGAAATCTGGTTTCAGAGCTGGTCATGGGTGCACCTCAGCCACGCTCAAGGTCCTAAACGTCATCATAACCGTCATCGATTAGAGACATTACTGTGCAGCCGTATTCATCGACCTGGCCAAGGCTTTTGACTCTGTCAATCCCCACATTTTTATTGGCAGACTCGACAGCCTTGGTTTCTCAAATGATTGCCTCACCTGGTTTACCAACTACTTCTCTGATAGAGTTCAGTGTGTCAAATCGGAGGGCCTGTTGTCCGGACCTCTCTATGGGTGTGCCACAGGGTTCAATTCTCGGGCCGACTCTCTTCTCTGTATACATCAATGATGTTGCTCTTGCTGCTGGTGATTCTCTGATCCACCTCTACGCAGACAACACCATTCTGTATACTTCTGGCCCCTCTTTGGACACTGTGTTGACTAACCTCCAGACGAGCTTCAATGCCATACAACTCTCCTTCCGTAGCCTCCAACTGCTCTTAAACGCAGGTAAAACTAAATGCATGCTATTCAATTGCTCACTGCCCGCACCTGCTCGCCCGTCCAGCATCACTACTCTCGACGGCTCTGACTTAGAATATGTGGACAACTACAAATACCTGGGTGTCTGGTTAGACTGTAAACTCTACTTCCAGACTCACATTAAGCATCTCCAATCCAAAATTAAATCTAGAATCGGCTTCTTATATCGCAACAAAGCATCCTTCACTCACGCTGCCAAACACACCCTCGTAAAACTGACCATCCTACTGATCCTCGACTTCGGTGATGTCATCTATAAAATAGCCTCAACAAACTGGATGCAGTCTATCATAGTGCCATCCGTTTTGTCACCAAAGCCCCATGCACTACCCACCATTGCGACCTGTACGCTTTCGTTGGCTAGCCCTCGCTTCATACTCGTCACCAGACCCACTGGCTACAGGTTATCTACAAGTCTCTGCTAGGTAAAGCCCCGCCTTATCTCAGCTCATTGGTCACCATAGCAGCACCCACTTGTAGCATGCGCTCCAGCAGGTATATCTCACTGGTCACCCCCAAAGCCAATTCCTCCTTTGGCCGCCTTTCCTTCCAGTTCTCTGCTGCCAATGACTGGAACGAACTGCAAAAATCTCTGAAGCTGGAGACTCATATCCCCCTCACTAGCTTTAAGCACCAGCTGTCAGAGCAGCTCACAGATCACTGCACCTGTACATAGCCCATCTGTAAACAGCCCATCTATCTACATACCTCATCCCCATACTGTATTTATTTATTTATCTTGCGCCTTTGCACCCCAGTATCTCTACTTGCACATTCATCACATTCATCTACCACTCCAGTGTTTAATTGCTATATTGTAATTACTTCGCCACCATGGCCTATTTATTGCCTTAACTTACCTCATTTGCACTCACTGTATATAGACTTTTTGTTTTCTTTTGTTCTACTGTATTATTGACTGTATGTTTTGTTTATTCCATGTGTAACTCTGTGTTGTTGTATGTGTCGAATTGCTACGATTTATCTTGGCCAGGTCGCAGTTGCAAATGAGAACTTGTTCTCAACTAGCCTACCTGGTTAAATAAAGGTGAAATAAATAAATAAAAAATTTCGTCATCTATTATTGTTTATAGAGAATTCTGTAATATTTCTGTTAATGTTTTAATTGTATGTCAATTGTATAGTATTTTTGTAATGTCTTTATCGTTATGTGTTGGACCCCAGGAAGACTAGCTGTCGCCATTAGCCATTTCCTGAACCCCCCCACCCAGGTCTGACTTTCTGATAACTACTTTGAGGAAAAGTGTACTTACTATGTCTGTGATATGTGGTTGTCCTACCTAGCCATCTTAAAATTAATTCACTCTAAGTAAGAGCGTATGCTAAACGACTAAAATGTAAATGTGAAATTGTCTAATTGGGATTCTAATAAAAAAATCATAAATCATACTCTCATACGACGATAACCTGAAGAATCAATCTGGACAAGGTTGAACTGCCAACATTGACATGCAGATTGGCTGTACGTCTGCACACTGCAGAAGTGTAAACAACAGCTTTGATTGGTAATCCAGTCATTAAAAACACATTTCTATTTCGCCGAGACACTTGAACAGTTGGACTGACCTCTGTAATGAAATACACTGGCGCTGATGACGATAATTGTTATTTATCCCTCTGCAGCTCAGGTTTATTTGGGGCATGGTGGAACTGTGAACCCCTCTCACTTTGGTAATTAAGCCTGTTGATACTATAGGATGCTTACCTGCAATTATACATTATAATGAGCAGCAGTGGTAGAGAGGCAAGGCGAGGTCAGAGAGAGGCAGCCAAGCATAAGTGTTTTAATAGACGCTAAATACTCGTAATGAAGCTCCCAGTAATGGAGAAGCTGGCTGGAAATATCCCCAGTTTCAGGCACGGCAGGTCGGTGGTTACTGGGTGAGAGGGCTTTGGGAGTGTAAGCCAACATTTCTGGGTGTGTTTTCTTTTGTCAGAGACAGTTGCTGTATACTGCCAAGAGGAATATCCCAGCATCTTGTCCTCATTAGCCGCAGAGTTTTTGGCAGCTCCTCACCTCCCTAGACTGACGATGGGTTTGGGCAACAGCTTGGCAGGTTCTCACCTGCTCTCTCTGCCAATGTGTGTCGATGGCATTAGGGTTGAGCGCTGAGTTCAATCTGAAGAGATCTGAAGATTGAGAGAAAGATGGGCTATCCGTTAGGTCTGCCAATGGTCAATTCAGCACTATTGCTACTCTAGTTCCACTAACCCTACAATAGTTGGTGCCACCAACACCTGCCTGTGCCAGGTATGTCAATTCTCCTTACAATGTGCCATTCGAGACAGTGTGAGATAATTTTCCTTCCTATGTCTTCTTCCTGGTCAGTACTTACCATGGTTGGTAAGTGGCACAATGACATGTTGGTTTTTGCTCACACATTCCTTGCATCCTGTGTCACCTGCACACAGTGCTAGCTAGGTTATTACAACTCCTCGACTGGGCTCTGAGATAGTGGGGTGATAACAGTCATTAGGAAGGCTGTGGGAGGAAAGCCATCCTTATTATAGAGGAGCATGGACACTAGGTGGAAAACAAATGCACTAACAGGTGCCAGTGCTATGCACATACATAAACACATATTGAGCATCATGCTATTATACACCTGTGAGTAAAAAACAGCTGCTGAACACAGCGATAACCCTATATACACGTAGGACTATCCTTGGAAACGAAGTACATGTGTGGGTGAAATGTGCATTTGAAGAATAACCAAATTCAATCTCTTTATTGGTTTGAGCAACGAGACATTACCTTAGTGCGACCCCAAAATATATTCTAGTTTCATGTGATCCTAGCCCTATGACTCATGTCAAAACACATACCCATTATTTTCTAGCACATCTTCTCTAAGACCAGGTTGGATTTTCTTTCATTTTCAGTTTGACTGAGTGAGAATTAACTGGATCCATCTAGATTTTGTGATGAAGAAAATAGTAAAATTGGATTTACTGTAGTAGTTTTTGGACCATGCGTGCAGATATAAAATGGTGGAAAGGCTAAAAGTAGTCAATGATTCATGTTTGTGAATGTTATATGTTGACCAGCATTTATGAAAACAGACTCATGCAAGCATATCCTGGGCCAAAAAAAACACGAGGTCCACCTTTCAAAGACTCACTGATGTATCCTTGACTCATTCAATGTCTTTCATTAAAGTACAATTGAACCCGGAATAGACAACAAACCACACAGACTTGACAAAACCATTCTGACAGAAACAGGAAGTGAACACAGTCCACAACTCACACTAGAAGACAGATTTGTATGCATGATTTCATAAAAAATGGACACAGACATGAGGGCAGTTATATTCTTCATTGTGTTTAGTGCTTGAATTCTTACAAGTTAAATGCTACTATACTTAAGGAATAAGGCCCGAGGAGGTATGGTATATGGACAATATACCATGGCTAAGGACTGTTCATAAGCAAGACACAGCTCAGGGTGCCTGGACACAGCCCTTAGCCGTGGTATATTGGCAATATACCCCAAACCCCTGAGGTGCCTTATTGCTATTATAAACTGGTTACCAACATAATTAGAGCAGTAAAATAAAAATATTTTGTCATACTGTACCCGTGGTATACGGTCTGATATACCACGGCTGTCAGCCAATTGGCATTCAGGGCTCAAACCACCCAGTTTACAATACCAGATTTATAATGGCTGTATTCATAATCAGTGACATTAGTTCATTACAGTATCATCTATAATGTTCTTATAAGTAGTTAATAAACAGATGAATGCATTTCTCCTCTAAGCCCCCTACCATGCTAGACTACAGCACTATAGTCAAGTCCATCTCTGAATCTCTTCTTATCTCTCTCTCCCCGTCTCCCTCTCATCCCTCGGCTTTTAATGAAACCAGCACAAACAGACGTACCGGCAGGGTCTGGAGTCAAATGGATCAGAAAACACTTTTCTATGTGACACATTTAGTGCATAACATGTTTCCAGTGAGAGCTCTTCGAATGGTTGGAATTGTGAAATGTGCCAGAGTGGCTCCCCACTGTGCAGTAAGCTAGGTCTTTGATGTATTGCGCTGTAATGTGGTTGTTATCCATAATCGGCTTGAATTCAAGAGGGCCTGACTGAATGTGAGGTAAAGCAAGTAACATGGGCTCCGGTGCATAAAAATGCGAAGACACACACATCACTAAACACACACATACACACACCTACACACTCACACACATACACCACCCACCACCACACACTCCAAAACCTGACCACCCTGAAACATAGAGAGAAACACCAAGCCCACCATGTATGGATTGAATGCCCAAAAATGGAATAAGACAGTAGTTTATAATAAAAAGCATTGGAATAAGTTATGGAGTATATCTTATATTTATATATTTTTTCCACCCTGTGAACCCCTACCATGATGTGTCAGGAGTTAGATGATACTTATGCAAATAATCTGTTTCTGTGTGTTTACAATAACACAAGTTTAAACAGGAAGTAATCCTAATGCTGTGGTATTAAGCGGTGATAGGAAAAGTTGAAAGCAGACAAGAGTGTGCAATAAGTATTGCTTTAAAGGTTCTTGTGGAAATAAAGAATATATTAAAGTGCATGAATACTTAAAATGACAAAACAGATGGAGGAAGGAACAAAGAAGCGGCTGGAAATATTTTACCGTGAATCAGAATGACACGCAGTAATGGTGTTTTGATGTTGCAGAGAAAGTATTGAATATAATACAACATGAGAGGATACCTAGATGCACATAAAGCTTATCTTACCAAGCTCCTAGGGTATTATTGGAATCATAACATTTTAATCAGCATCCCCAATGTAACATAAGAACTTTCTAGAGTTCATTGTCATACTTACCTATACAAGTTCCATGAACATTAGGCCTGAAATACCTGAAATAGGTTTTTGATAATGGTATAGCATTCAGAAAGGGACGACTGCATAGAGGGGGGATTACACTAAGCACACAGATTGTGATTATTACCACGTAGCTCAGCTCTGGGTTTTAATTTACGGCTGATAATTAGAGTTCTTTGTTGCACCAACAGTTTTTAATATAGTGTGAATTACCCACTGTGCTTGTTTTTACCACCCGATCCTGGGATGGAAACAGCGGCAACCTACCCAGGGTGAAATTAAAGGGAATGGAATGGGCATAGAGGGAGATGGAGAGAGAGGGGGGAAGAGAGAGAGAGAGAGAGAGGGGGGAAGAGAGAGAGAGAGAGAGGGGGAAGAGAGAGAGAGAGAGAGGGGGAAGAGAGAGAGAGAGAGAGGGGGGAAGAGAGAGAGAGAGAGAGGGGGGAAGAGAGAGAGAGAGAGAGGGAGAGAGGGGGGAAGAGAGAGAGAGGAGAGGGGGGGAAGAGAGAGAGAGAGAGAGGGGGAAGAGAGAGAGAGAGAGAGGGGGGAAGAGAGAGAGAGAAGAGAGGGGGAAGAGAGAGGAGAGAGAGAGAGGGGGGAAGAGAGAGAGAGAGAGAGAGGGGGAAGATGAGAGAGACTGAGAGGGAGAGGGCGAGAGAGAGATGAGAGAGGAGTGAGAGAATGAGAAGAGAAGGAGGGGGAAGGAGAGAGAGAGAGAGAGAGAGAGCGGGAAGGGGAGAAGAGAAGAGGAGAGAGCGGAGACGGGAAGAGAGAGAGAGAGAGGGGGGAAGAGAGAGAGGAGAGAGAGGGGAAGAGAGAGAGAGGAAGAGAGGAGAGAGAAGAGGAGAGAGAGAGAGGAGAGAGGGGGAAGAGAGAGAGAGAGAGAGAGGGGGGGAAGAGAGAGAGAGAGAGAGAGAGGGGAAGAGAGAGAGAGAGGGGGGGTGCTAGGGTGTTTGTGAAGGAGCATAATCAAAAAGAGACCATAACATTGAATGCCAGTGACTCTGACATTAGCACGACTGTAATGGATACGTTTGAGGCCTCGCTCATTGAGTCCCCCAAGACTGAATGTAAGTTATGCTTCATTATACCAGGAAGAGCTGTCCACTACCTGCTGTGAGGCAGTGCCCTCTGTTTTCAGTCTAAGCAGAGTAGTTCAGAAATAACAACATGCTGAATGTTTGAGTCCCTTTTTAAAACAGAAGCCTTACGAGGAGTCCATGTAAAGGGTTAAACTCCTCTTTTTGCAACGTCCCCAGTAACACCCTGACGATGAATGCACAGTGTGGCGATGCTACACTACATGGTCGAACATCTCAAAATCATGGGCATTAATATGCACTTGATCCACCCTTTGCTGCTATAACAGCCTCCACTCTTCTGGGAAGATTTTCCACTAGATGCTGGAAACATTGCAGCGGGGACTTGCTTCCATTCAGCCACAAGAGCATTAGTAAGGTCGGCACTGATGTTTGGTGATTAGGCCTGGCTTACAGTCGGTGTTTCAATTCATCCCAAAGGTGTTCAATGGGGTTGAGGTCAGGGCTCTGAGCTGGCCAGTCAAGTTCTTCCACACCTATCTAAACAAACCATATATGGACCTCACTTTGTGCACGGGGCCATTGTCTTGCTGAAACAGGAAAGGACCTTTCCCAAACTGTTGCACAGCATTGGAAGCACATAAAGTAGATGCAATTGTAATCTAGAATGTAAATTGTATGCTGTAGCGTTAAGATTTCCCTTCACTGGAACTAAGGGGCCTATCCTGAACTGTGCAAAACAGCCCCAGACCATTATTCCTCCTCCACCAAACTTTACTGTTAGCACTATGCATTGGAGCAGGTAGCGTTCTCCTGGTATCTGCCAAACCAAGCATTTAACTGTATGAATTTCACTGTAAGGTCTACACCTGTTGTATTCAGCGCACGTGACAAATAAACTTTGATTTGAAACCCAGATTCGTCCGTGGGACTGCCAGATGGTGAAGCTTCATTTTTACTCACTTCAGCACTCGGCAGCTCCATTCTGTGAGCTTGTGTGGCCTACCACCTCTGAGCCGTTGTTGCTCCTAGACGTTTCCACTTCACAATAACCCCACTTACAGTTGACCGGGGAAGCTCTAGCAGGACAAAAATATGACAAACTGACTTGTTGGAAAGGTGGCATCCTATAACGGTGCTATGTTGAAAGTCACTGAGCTCTTCAGTAAGGCCATTCTACTGCCAATGTTTGTCTATGGAGATTGCATGGCTGTGTGCTCAATTTTATACACCTGTCAGCAGCGTTTTTGGCTGAAATAGCCGAATCCACTATTCTGAAGGGGTGTCCAAATACTTTTGTATATATAGTGTAGCTTAATGCTGTGCATTAAAGGTGGATGGAAGTACGTAGGGTTAAACTAAAATATAGGATGTATGTGGACCAACAGTGAATGTGAAATTATTTTTTGAGCTTATATAAAAATGTAATGATGACATTGTCATAGTGTTTCCTACATACTGTGCTGTAAAACACCACACACAACTATTTATTTTACATTCTACAAAACCTTAAACAAAAGAAAAGAAATACAGTGTAGTTAGTCTTTTAAATAGTACGTTTCAACTTCTTTAGGGTCTTGCACATCTGATTAACCCCTGTGCGGCCTATCGTCATTAGCATAAAAAAATGTAATAATTTTTTTTCTCAAATTATATCGTTTTATAGATACACCTCTCCTGAATCGAACCACGTTGTCCGATTTCAAAAAGGCTTTACAGCAAAAGCAAAACATTCGATTATGTTAGAGGAGTATATCATAAAAGTAGCCACATAGCCATTTTCCGACCAACCACATGCATCACAAATAACCAAAAAACAGCTAAATGCAGCACTACCTTTGACAATCTTCATCAGATGACACACCTAGGACATCATGTTACACAATACATGCATTCTTTTGTTCGATAAAGTTCATATTTATATATAAAAACAGCATTTTACATCGGTGCGTAACGTTGACTAACTATTTTCCCTCAAATGCATCCGATGAAACAGCGCTACAATTTACTAAATTACTATTCGAAAACATTTTTAAAATGTAATATTGTCATTCTAAGATTTATAGATGAATATCTCTTGAAAGCACCTGTAATGCCAGATTTAAAAATAACTTTACTGGGTAATCACACTTTGCGATAAAAGGGGATGCGATACTCAGAACAATAGGTTAGCAATACAGGTCAGCTCCATCTTGGAACAATCGCATATCAAATCTAGTCTTGTATACTATTGTCAATAATCCCTGACCTTTGATTATCTTCATCCTCAGGCACTTCCAGGAATCCCAGGTCCACAACAAATGTATTTTCGTTCGAAAAAGTTAATCCTTTATGTTCCATTAGCTTGTTGTTGTTAGCGCGTTCTGAAGGCTGCACCAAAAGTTCCGACGTGCGCGGGGCTACTCTTTCAATAAAATGCATTTTTTTCTTATTTAGGTTCGTTCAAACATGTCAAACGTTGTATAACATAAATCTTTAGGGCCTTTTTCAACCAGAGCTCCAATAAAATTCTAGGGGAACGATTGCATTGTCTTTATAAACGTTTCGAAAGGGGAGGGTAGACAGGGGCGCCGGCGTCATAATGGTGATGGCCCTCCTCATGTGACCAATTTCAACAGCGTCTCATTCATTCAGTTTTCACAGTAGGAGACTCAAACCACTTTGTAAAGACTGGGGACATCTAGTGGAAGCAATAGGAAGTGCTCAATGAACCATAGCTCACGGTGTGATTAATAGGCAACGTGATGAAGTTGAGTCCGCAATTCAGAATTCCACTTCCTGTTTCGATCTGTCTCGGGGTTTTGACTGCCATATGAGTTCTGTTATTCTCACAGACACCATTCAAACAGTTTTAGAAACTTTAGGGTGTTTTCTATCCACAAGTATTAATTATATGCATATCCTAGCTTCTGAGTTTGAGTAGTAGGCCGTTTAAAATGCTCTGTGGCGCCCCCTATCCTAGGCGACCGTCAAGAGTTAACCTCTCAGTCCGTCTGCGAGATCCAGACTGGAGTGCAGTGGGTTTTCAGCAGCATTGAGCAGCGTACTTTATTTCTAATCTGCACTGTCTATGAGCATTCTTGTCATTAGTGTTTACCCTGAGCTCATCCTCACAGTCCCAGACACAATGTGACATTAAGGAGAGTAAAACCACATCAGCCCTGTTGATCTTTCCATGTTTCACATTTTATCTAGGCAGGCAGTAGTTTCAGGGGTTATTGAACAGCCCTGCTAGCCTACACCATTATTTACCAATGGACCAGAATGTCTGGCTTATTCCAGCCCTGCTTTTATCCTCTCAATACTGTTTGTTTTTCGCCTTTGTGAAAGGGTTCTTGATGGAGGTGAACGAGAGAGAAAATATTTCTATCTCTCCATCGGATCAATGGAGATGTGTTTACCTGCCCGAGGACACAATGTTCACTCCATAATAATGGATCTTAAATGGATTGTTGACCCAAAGCTTTTGTCCTGGTCACTTGTCAATCTATCAAGCCACTGGCCTGCTGGCCAAGTGGGACATTTGTGGGCTTAGAGGCACTCTACGTGAAATGGCATCCATCAAGTTCTGGGGCGTGTTGGTCAGCAAGGTCCTCACACACAAAAGAGGACTTGTCAAGCCAGTGAGATTTTCAGTAATTAAACTGAAAGGGGTCATTTTAAGTGCAACCTGTGAACCCCTTAAGGTTTAAGTGGGGGACCCTGGCCTTTGCACGCATGGCTAGATTAGTCCTCCAAAGGACAAGAGAGCTGAGTAAAAGGTAGATAAAGGTGTCTGTGTTGGGAGATGGATGGCCAAAGCAAAATGTGTTTTTGGACAGGCTTCTACGATGTAAGAAAAGGTTCTTAATTAGTTTGTTCACCTCTTAAATTTGTTCACCTAACTATTTTTTAATTGAAAGCTTTAGGGGAAGCAGAATAGTCAGCTAATCCTACTCTAAATTAACTTTCTGTCATCCCCCCCTACATACATAGACCTACTCTATACACTACAGTATGCTTCCCTGTCTAGCTAACAACCTTCTCATGTTTGCATTTCGCTACACCCGCAATAACATCTGCTAAATATGTGTATGTGACCAATAACTTTTGATTTGATTTGCAGTGCAATTTTTATGCCTACTTCAATAAAGTCAGTGCCCTGGTCAGAGTGCAACCATTAAGGTGCTTTGGGAAATCTAAATTATAGTTAGACAGGCAGGCAGACCAGGCAGAGCAGACAGACAGACAGACAGACAGACAGACAGACAGACAGGCAGGCAAGCAGAGCAGACCAGGCAAGCAGACAGACAGACAGGTAGACAGACAGGCAGACCAGGCAAGCAGGCAGACAGCAGACTAAAAAGGCAGGGTTTGTTTTACATAAAGGCTCTTCTCATCGGGCAGGACTCAGCAGGACAGGCTGAGAGGGGCTCTCTAGGCCTGATAAATCATGAGCTGTATTCATTCAGCACATTCAGGGCCAGACACACATTTCTCACTCTCTCTACCAGCCAGCTCTCTCTCTCTCTTTTGCTCTCTCTCTCTCTCTCTGCTGACTCTTCATTTTTGCCCCCTTTTTTAACGTGACCTTACTGTGAGATTTTACTAGTTGAGGGAAAAAGCGAGAGGACTGACAATGAAGAGTGTGCTTTGACTTTGCACTGGGTGGGGGATTTTTTTGTGGGAGGAAAACAAAAGATAATTCTCTCTCTCCTGTTTTGTAATGTATATTGGTAATGCCATATATTTCTGACTCTTGTAAATAAGGATGCTAGCACTAAAGACAACAAATGATAAAACCAGGAAACTGTTGTATTCAGTAAATAATGATGGACATGGTGTGACAAACTGTAAACACTATGGATATACACATATTACATTTGATCTGTAAAAGGCCTATACATTTTTCATACAAGTCCATTTCTAGACTGATACTGTATCTGGTTTCTTTAAGGTGCGTCACCTTATGGGGCGTCATTAGCCTAGCAGTTAGAACGTTGGATCAGTATCCGAAAGGTTTGAATCCCCGAGCTGACAAGGTGAAAAATCAGTTATTGTGCCCTTGAGCAAGGCACTTAACCCTAATTGCTCCAGGATCGCCGTTGATAATGGCAGACCCTGGCCGTGACCCCACTCACCGAGGATATCTCAGGGAGGGTTGGGATATGCACATTTACCATTCACACATGCCTATGAATACACACTTGTACATGTGTGAAATAGGACAAATATAAGCACCCACCAAATAACAATAATAATAATTATTCTTTCTGCCTGATGATTTAATAGAATTCAAGTGAGGACAAGGCTTGAATTGATAGACTGGAGAAATGGGAAGGTGAAAATAACATTATGGGAACAGGAGAGAGAGGGGGATAGCTACTTGGGAGCTGACAATCTCCACTCTTCTCCCTGTAAGAGGCATGAGGGAATAGGCCTATTTTCACGACTTCCTCCGAAGTCGGTCCCTCTCCTTGTTCGGGCGACGTTCGGTGGTCGACGTCACCGGTCTTCTAGCCATCGCCGATCCACCTTTCATTTTCCATTTGTTTTGTCTTGTCTTCCCACACACCTGGTTTCAATCCCATCAATTACATGTTGTGTATTTAACACTCTGTTCCCCACATTTCCTTGTCCGGTATTGTTGATTGTAAGAGTTTTTGCACGTTATGTCTGGCGTGCGAAGAGTTTCGTCCCATTGTATTTATTTGTGTGTAGTGGAGACCGGGGTCTCCACTATGCGCCCCTCCTTCACCTGGTCCCAGTGGGATTCGTCTCTCCCTTCCCCAGGAATATGATGGGATGGCTGCAAACTGCCAGGGGTTCCTATTACAGCTGGACCTTTACCTGGCAACTGTCCACCCGGCTCCTTCGTACCATGAGAGGGTGTCCGCCCTCGTCTGGTGCCTCACCGGGAAAGCCCTGGAGTGGGCCAACGCCATGTGGAGAGAGGCATTGGACCAGTTTGAGGAGTTCACCCACCGTTTTCGACCACCCGCCCGAGGGTAGAGTGGCCGGTGAGCGCCTCTTCCATCTGAGGCAGGGGACGAGGAGCGCCCAGGAGTTCGCCCTGGAGTTTCGCACCCTGGCTGCCGGCGCAGAATGGAGCGACAGGGCCCTGATCGACCATTATCATTGCAGTCTGCGCGAGGACGTCCGTCGGGAGTTGGCCTGCAGAGACACCACCCTCAGGTTCGACCAGCTGGTGGACCTGTCCATCCGGCTGGACAACCTGCTGGCTACCCGGGGACGTTCAGATCAAGGTCTGTTAGTTGCATCCCCACGCACCCCCTCTCCGATACCCATGGAGCTGGGAGGGGCGGTGCGCAGGGAGACCAGAGGGGTTCCAGCTCGTGCACCATCTGTGGCCGCAGAGGTCACACTGCCGGTCGGTGCCGGGTTGGTTCCTCTAGGTATCGAGGCAGCAGGCAGGGCGCTCTGGGGTCACCCCAGGTGAGCCGGCACCATTCTCACCCAGAGCCCTCTGTTGCACATATGTTTGTGTTTGTCACTTTCTCTGAGTTTTCCCCGCATTCCCAGCATAAGGCGCTCGTCGATTCAGGTGCGGCTGGGAATTTTATTGATAGAGCGTTAGCCTATAGTTTAGGGATCCCCATTGTTCCTGTGGCTGTGCCCTTCCCTGTTCACGCATTAGATAGTCGACCATTAGGGTCAGGGTTGATTAGGGAGGTCACCACTCCTCTGGGCATGGTGACGCAGGGGGGGTCACAAGGAGAGAATTAGTCTCTTCCTTATTGACTCTCCTGCGTTTCCCATGGTGCTAGGCCTACCCTGGTTAGCTTGTCATAACCCCACTGTTTCTTGGCCACAGAGGGCTCTCACGGGGTGGTTGCGAGAGTGCTCGGGGAGGTGTTTAGGGTTTCCGTTGGTGCTACTACAGTGGAGAGTCCAGACCAGGTCTCCACTGTGCGCATTCCCCCTGAATATGCCGATTTGGCTCAATTACCACCCCATCGACGGGGCGATTGTGCGATAAATTTCCTGGTAGACGCTGCACTTCCCAGGAGTCACGTGTATCCCCTCTCACAGGCGGAGACGGAGGCTATGGAAATATATGTCTCCAAATCGCTGCGTCAGGGGTACATTCGGTCGTCCACTTCACCCGCCTCCTCAAGTTTATTTTTTGTGAAGAAGGAGGAGGGATGTCTGCGCCTGTGCATTGACTATTGGGGTCTGAACCAGATCACTGTGAGGTATAGTTACCCGCTACCGCTCATAGCCACAGCGATTGAGTCAATGCACAGGGTGTGCTTCTTCACCAAACTAGATCTCAGGAGAGCTTACAACCTGGTGCGGATCCGGGAGGGAGACGAGTGGAAGACGGCTTTCAGTACGACCTCAGGGCACTATGAGTACCTCGTCATGTCGTACGGGTTGATGAATACGCCATCAGTCTTCCAAGCCTTTGTAGATTAGATTTTCAGGGACCTGCACGGGCAGGGTGTAGTGGTGTATATTGATGACATTTTGATATACTCCGCTACACGCGCCGAGCATGTGTCCCTGGTGCGCAGGGTGCTTGGTCGCCTGTTGGAGCATGACCTGTACGTCAACGCTGAGAAATGCCTGTTCTTCCAGCAGTCCGTCTCCTTCCTAGGGTATCGCATTTCCACCTCAGGGGTGGAGATGGAGAGTGACCGCATTTCAGCCATGCGTAATTGGCCAACTCCCACCACGGTAAAGGAGGTGCAGCGGTTCTTAGGGTTTGCCAACTACTACCGGAGGTTTATCCAGGGGTTTGGTCAGGTAGCGGCTCCCATTACCTCACTGCTGAAGGGGGCCCAGTACGCTTGCAGTGGTCAGCTGAGGCGGACAGGGCTTTAAGTCACCTGAGGGCTCTGTTTACCTCGGCTCCTGTGCTGGCCCATCCGGATCCCTCTTTGGCGTTCATAGTGGAGGTGGACGCGTCCGAGGCTGGGATAGGAGCTGTGCTCTCTCAGCGCTCAGGTACGCCACCAAAGCTCCGCCCCTGTGCCTTCTTCTCGAAGAAGCTCAGCCCGGCGGAGCAAAATTATGATGTGGGGGACCGGGAGCTGTTGGCTGTCGTCAAGGCCTTGAAGGCGTGGAGACATTAGCTTGAGGGGGCTAGACACCATTTTCTCATCTGGACTGACCACTGTAATCTGGAGTACATCCAGGCAGCGAGGAGACTGAACCCTCGCCAGGCAAGGTGGGCCATGTTTTTCACCCATTTTGTGTTTACCCTTTCCTACAGACCAGGCTCCCAGAACGTGAAGGCAGACGCATTGTCTCGGCTGTATGACACAGAGGAGCGGCCCATGGATCCCACTCCCCGCCTCCTGCCTGGTGGCGACGGTAGTGTGGGAGCTGGACACGGACATTGAGCAGGCGTTACGTGCAGAGCCCGCTCCCATCCAGTGTCCCGCTGGGCGTCTGTACGTCCCATCTGCTGTTTGTGACCGGTTGATCTATTGGACCTACACATCACCCTCCTCCGCTGTTTGAGCGGGAGGTACTGGTGGCCTACCTTGGCTAAGGACATGAGGGTTTATGTTTCCTCCTGCTCGGTGTGCGGCCAGTGTAAGGCTCCTAGGCACCTGCCCAGAGGTAAGCTACACCCCTTACCCATTCCACAACGACCTTGGTCGCACCTGTCAGAGGATTTTCTGACCGATCTTCCACTCTCACAGGGTAACACCACGATCCTGGTTGTTGTGGATCGTTTCTCTAAGTCCTGTCATCTCCTTCCTCTGCCCGGTCTCCCTACGGCCCTACAGACTGCTGAGGCCTTGTTTACACACGTCTTCCAGCACTACGGGGTGCCTGAGGATATAGTGTCTGATCGAGGTCCCCAGTTCACGTCTAGGGTCTGGAAGGCGTTCATGGAACATCTGGGGGTCTCGATCAGCCTTACTTCAGGGTTTCACCCCGAGAGTAATGGGCAGGTGGAGAGAGTAAACCAGGATGTGGGCAGGTTTCTGCGGTCCTATTGCCAGGACCGGCTGGAGGAGTGGGCAGCGTTCGTGCCCTGGGCTGAGATGGCACAGAACTTCTCCACTAACCTCTCTCCCTTCCAGTGCGTACTGGGGTACCAGCCGGTTCTTGCGCCTTGGTATCAGAGTCAGACCGAGGTTCCTGCGGTGGACGACTGGTTCCGGCGAGCGGAGGAGACATGGGAGGCTGTCTGTGTTCACCTTCAGCAGGCCGTGATGCACCAAAAGGAGAATGCAGATCGCCACCGCAGTGAGGGTCTGGCTCTCGACCCAAAACCTGCCCCTCCGCCTGCCCTGCCGGAAGCTGGGTCCGCGGTTTGTGGGGCCATTTAAAGTCCTGAGGAGAGTGAACGAGGTCTGTTATAGGTTACAACTTCCACCCGATTATTGTATTAACCCCTCGTTCCATGTGTCTCTCTTCAGGCTGGTGGTGGCTTGTCCGCTCCAGGAGTCTGAGGTGCGGGAAGTTCCTCCGCCCCCTCTGGACATCGGGTGGGGGGGCCCCCGGCGTACTCCATTCACTCCATACTGGATTCGATGCGCCGGGCGAGGGGCCTTCAGTATCTCGTGGAGTGGGAGGGGTACGGTCTGGAGGAGAGGTGCTGGGTTCCGATCAAGGACGTGTTGGACCCTTCAATGCTGCAGGAGTTCCACTGTCTTCGTCCGGATGGCCGTTGTCGGCGCGCAGCTGGAGCCGCGCGTTGGGGGGGGGGGGGGACTGTCATGACTTCCTCCAAAGTTGGTCCCTCTCCTTGTTCGGGGCGACGTTTGGCGGTCGACATCACCGGTCTTCTAGCCATCGCCGATCCACCTTTCATTTTCCATTTGTTTTGTCTTTTCTTCCTACACACCTGGTTTCAAACCCATCAATTACATGTTGTGTATTTATCCCTCTGTTCCCCACATGTCCTTGTCCGGTATTGTTGATTGTAAGAGTTTGTGCACGTTATGTCTGGCGTGCGAAGGGTTTCGTCCCATTGCATTTATTTATTGTTTTTGTTCACGGTGAATTTTATTATTAAACTTCACCGTTGTAACACAGTCTTTGCTCTCCTGCGCCTGACTTCTCTGCCGCCAGTACGCACTCATTACACCCATTAGATACAGGGGCCAATAGATACAGGGGCCTGTTGTCACGTCCTGACCAGCAGATGGAGCTATTGTATTAGTTTTGGGGTCAGGACGTGGCAGTTTTGTATATGTGAATGTTTGGGTTGTTGATTGGGACTTCCAATTGAAGGCAGGTGTGTTGAGTTGCCATTGATTGGAAGTCCTATATAGGTGTGTGTGTTTTTCTTTGTGGTTGTGGGTGGTTGTTTTTGCACTGCGTTTCATAGCCTGCAGAACTGTTGCTGTTGTCACCTTTATTGTTTTTGTTAAGTGGATGCTTTACTCCTTATTTGAAATTAAATATGAGTATTCACATACCTGCTGCGCCTTGGTCTTCTCTCCATGACAACTGTTATTACAGAACCACCCACCACAAAAGGACCAAGCAGTGGAAGAGGAAGGAGCCACAGGAGTTCAACGTGATGGACCAATGGACGTGGGAGCAAATCCTGGACGGAGAGGGACCATGGGATTATCGCCTCCCGCAGTGGGAGATTGAAGCGGCGAGAGCGGAGAGGCGATTCTATGAGGAGAGGGAGCTAAGGGAACCCGAGAGGCAGCCCCAAGATTTTTTGGGGGGGGCACACGGGTAGCTTGGCCAGGCCAGGGAAGAGCCGTAAGCCAGCTACCCGTGACTACAGGGAGGTGCGTATGAGGTGGAGGGCGCCATGTTACGCTGAGGTACGCACCATCTCGCCTATACGGACGCACAGCCCAGTCCGCCCGGTACCAGCGCCCCGCAGGTGCCAGGGCAAGGTGAGCATCGAGCCGGAAGGGGTGAAGCCAACCCTGCACTCAAGACCGCCAGTGCGCCCTTTCGGTCCGGTGTTTCCCGCTAGACGCACTAGCATGGAGGTGCGTGTCTCCAGGCTGGCACGTCCAGTACCAGCCCCACGCATCAGGAGTCTAGTGCGTCAGCCCAGCCTCGCCAGTCGTAAGTCGCCAGAGCTGCCCGCCAGTCAACAGTCGCCAGAGCTGCCCGCCAGTCACCAGTCACCAGAGCTGCCCGCCAGTCAACAGTCACCAGAGCTGCCCGCCAGTCAACAGTCACCAGAGCTGCCCGCCAGTCAACAGTCACCAGAGCTGCCCGCCAGTCAACAGTCACCAGAGCTGCCCGCCAGTCAGGAGTCACCAGAGCTGCCCGCTAGTCAGGAGCCGCCAGAGCCGCCCGCTAGTCAGAAGCTGCCAGAGTGGCCCGACTGCCCGGAACTGCCAGAGTGGCCCGACTGCCCGGAACTGCAAGAGTGGCCCGACTGCCCGGTTCTGCCAGTGTGGCCCGACTGCCCGGTTCTGCCAGAGTGGCCCGACTGCCCGGTTCTGCCAGAGTGGCCCGACTGCCCGGTTCTGCCAGAGTGGCCCGACTGCCCTCCGGGTCTGCCAGAGTGGCCCGCCTGTCCTCCGGTCCAGCCCGAGTGGCCCTCCTGTCCTCCGGCCCAGCCCGAGTGGCCCTCCTGCCCTCCGGCCCAGCCCGAGTGGTCCTCCTGCCCTCCGGCCCAGCCCGAGTGGCCCTCCTGCCCTCCGGCCCAGCCCGAGTGGCCCTCCTGCCCTCCGGCCAAGCCCGAGTGGCCCTCCTGCCCTCCGGCACAGCCCGAGTGGCCCTCCTGCCCTCCGGTCCAGCCCGAGTGGCCCTCCTGCCCTCCTGCCCAGCCCGAGTGGCCCTCCTGCCCTCCGGCCCAGCCCGAGTGGCCCTCCTGCCCTCCGGTCCAGACCGAGTGGCCCTCCTGCCCTCCGGCCCAGCCCGAGTGGCCCTCCTGCCCTCCGGCCCAGCCCGAGTGGCCCTCCTGTCCTCCGGCCCAGCCCGAGTGGCCCTCCTGTCCTCCGGCCCAGCCCGAGTGGCCCTCCTGCCCTCCGGTCCAGCCCGAGTGGCCCTCCTGCCCTCCGGCCCAGCCCGAGTGGCCCTCCTGCCCTCCGGCCCAGCCCGAGTGGCCCTCTTGCCCTCCGGTCCAGCCCGAGTGGCCCTCCTGCCCTCCGGTCCAGCCCGAGTGGCCCTCCTGTCCTCCGGCCCAGCCCGAGTCGCCCTCCTGTCCTCCGGCCCTGCCCGAGTGGTCCGTCTGCCAGGGTCAGCCCAAGCGGCCCTTCTGCCCGGCGCAGCTAGCAGCGCCACCGAAGTGGGCTACGTCGAAGGTGGAGCAAGGTCCACTTCCTGCACCTGAGCCACCTCCAGGATAGGTGGGTTGGGGAGGGAGGGTGTAGCACAGTGCCGTCGGTGACGGCAGCCACCCTCCCTTCCCTCCCTTATTGTTTAGGGGTTATTGTTTAGGGTTTTTTGTTGGTGTTTTCTGTTGGTAGGTGCATTCCGGGGTCTGCACCTTGAGGGGGGGGTACTGTCACGTCCTGACCAGCAGATGGAGCTATTGTATTAGTTTTGGGGTCAGGACGTGGCAGTTTTGTGTATGTGAATGTTTGGGTTGTTGATTGGGACTTCCAATTGAAGGCAGGTGTGTTGAGTTGCCTTTGATTGGAAGTCCTATATAGGTGTGTGTGTTTTTCTTTGGGGTTGTGGGTGGTTATTTTTGCACTGCGTTTCATAGCCTGCAGAACCGTTGCTGTTGTCACCTTTATTGTTTTTGTTAAGTGGATGCTTTACTCCTTATTTGAAATTAAATATGAGTATTCACATACCTGCTGCGCCTTGGTCTTCTCTCCATGACAACTGTTGTTACATCTACATTTACATTTAAGTCATTTAGCAGACGCTCTTATCCAGAGCGACTTACAAATTGGTGCATTCACCTTATGATATCCAGTGGAACAACCACTTTACAATAGTGCATCTAAATCTTTTAAGGGGGGGGGGGGTTAGAAGGATTACTTTATCCTATCCCAGGTATTCCTTAAAGAGGTGGGGTTTCAGGTGTCTCCGGAAGGTGGTGATTGACTCTGCTGTCCTGGCGTCGTGAGGGAGCTTGTTCCACCATTGGGGTGCCAGAGCAGCAAACAGTTTGGACTGGGCTGAGCGGGAACCGTGCTTCCTCAGAGGTAGGGGGGCCAGCAGGCCAGAGGTGGATGAACGCAGTGCCCTTGTTTGGGTGTAGGGCCTGATCAGAGCCTGAAGGTATGGAGGTGCCGTTCCCCTGTTACACCTGTATTCAATTCTCTGGACATTGACCTTCTCTGGACATTTTCCTTTTGTATGATTTGGCTGCAGTGGTTTGTGATGGTAATCCTTAAACCATTTTGGCTAATTACCAAAAATATGTTAATGTGGATAGCGACATTAAGCTTTAAAATGCATAAACAGTAGTCTATTAAATATAGCATTTAAATATTTTTTTTGCAGTACATCTTAAGTATTCCACCCACAAGAACACAGAAGAAATAACTCAAAATAAAATGAATAAACTATTGATAAATAAAGCCGGTGACTTTTCTCACATTCTGTGGATAGAAGATGAGTAAACACGTGTGGGCTGGGCCTTGTGTATGGTCGACTGTATGGTGACTGTGTGTTGAACACCGTGGTGAGCTGTGTTGTGAACACTAGCTAATGTAGTTCTCCAGTTTGAAGGCAGCCAGAGCTGATTGGACTGTGACTGCAGTGTGGCCACCAGATCCCCTCTCTCATCATCAGACCACCTCTCTCATCACCAGACCCCCTCTCTCTCATCATCAGACCCCCTCTCTCATCACCAGACCCCCTCTCTCATCATCAGACCCCATCTCTCATCACCAGACCCCATCTCTCATCACCAAACCCCCTTTCTCATCACCAGACCCCCTCTCTCATCATCAGACCCCATCTCTCATCACCAGACCCCATCTCTCATCACCAACCCACTTTCTCATCATCAGACCCCCTCTCTCATCACCAGACCCCCTCCCTCATCACCAGACCCCCTCTCTCATCACCAGACCCCATCTCTCATCACCAGACCCCCTCTCTCATCATCAGACCCCCTCTCTCATCACCAGACCCCCTCTCTCATCACCAGACCCACTCTCTCATCACCAGACCCCCTCTCTCATCATCAGACCCCCTCTCTCATCATCAGGCCCCCTCTCTCATCACACCCCCTCTCTCATCATCAGACCCCCTCTCTCATCACCAGACCCCCTCTCTCATCACCAGACCCCATCTCTCATCACCAAATCCCCTCTCTCATCATCAGACCCACTCTCTCATCACCAGACCCCCTCTCTCATCATCAGACCCCCTCTCTCATCATCAGGCCCCCTCTCTCATCACCAGACCCCCTCTCTCATCATCAGATCCCCGCTCTCATTAGACCCACTCTCTCATCAACAGACCCTCTCTCTCATCATCAGATCCCCTCTATCTTTACCAGACCCGACTCTCATCAACAGACCCCTCTCTCATTACCAGACCCCCTCTCATTAGCATTTTCTCAGAGTAGGAGAACATGTGAAAGCCTCACCACTTTGTCTAACTTTGGCCAGGGATAATTGTGTTATCAGTTAAAGAAATGACTTCGCTATCCTCAGCCAAATAATGATACTGACCAGTAAAGGCCAGTAAATAATAACATTAACGCTATGGTCCATAGCCTCAGAAAATTACATGAAAATAGGAGGCTACAACACACTTTAAATAGGTATTTACAAAAAGGGTATTTTTCAAATGGAAGATGGTTGCCAGAGTTCCAGGAGATCTAATAAACATGTTATATGTTGAAGGAAGGATGACTGGCACCAGTCTGGAGTCTTGACACACTGAGTAGACAACAGTCCACCGATAGCGCAGGCATGCTTTGTTATTCATTTGTTGTTTTTCATCTTTTAGGTTGCTGGCTAGATTATCATGTTAAACACACAGTCGGAAATCCATTGTAAACATTTACAATGAATCTTCTCACCGGTGGCTCCCAGAAGACGGGCTGCTTTACATAAAGCTGATCAAGTGAAGTTGTTTTTGGCCAAACGCAGTGTTGTCACTCCGTCTGGAAGTGTTACAACATAACATTCATTTAACTGAGAGCACACATGTATTTCTTTGTTATTGGTTGAAACCGTCATAAACCCTTGTGTATTGTGGGTATTTCTCTGGCATGTTATTCCCTTTTCAGTCTCTCTGTGTGTGTAATTCCAGTGATATGCCCAGTCAGAGCTTTGAACCTGCCAGACAGGGGGTGCACAACAGCAAACAGCCAGCCTGATTTGTATTAGAGTAATCCTTTAATTGCTTCATGGCAAAATGTCTATAACATATTAAGTAATTCAATACAGCCAGTTAATGGAAAGGCGGCGAGATATCATGTTTTGCATAAAACCTTTAAAGCCATGCAGGCCTTGCAACACGCTCTCTTCTCATTTTGATCATATTCACATCCCAAATAATCCGGCATCTAATTCAAAGCCATATATTCCATGGCTCTGAGAAGGCTACTGCATGTAAGATGTACAAAACCACTTTTCCATTTGAATGGAGTTTCATGGTTAAAATAAATGAACACCATGTTTATTGTATTGTCGATATAGTAGCTGGCATTAAATTATACAGCACACAGTCTGAGCGTTATGAGAGAAGGATGTGAATTCATCAAGCTGTAAATGAAAACCTAATACAAATGCATTTAATATTTAAGAATGCTACATTTCTATATCAAAGCTAATCTAGCTAAGTTAGTTGGCTAGCGTTGATGGTGTTTATGACGGTATGTCACTATTATGATAGTGTTATGTAGCCCTTATGACAGTTTACATAAAGAGCTATGTATTCCACATCCTTCCAGAGATACAGACTGAGATTGATCATTAAAGGAGATCCAGGAATCTGTCAAAGTGAGAAAGTCATGTTAGGCCCCTAGTGATGGCCTGAGGAACATGGTGACTGACTGACTGGCTGCTCATGAAGACATCACCAACCCTATTCACTAAAACTCTCTTTGATACAGCTAGTGAGCTCTGAGGATGAGGATAAATGACAAAAATATATATTCCAATGGGCGAGACCAGGTCTTTAAAATACTGTGCTTACCTGTATCTGCATAGCGGACCCCAACCCATCAAATTTAAGTTTCTGAAAATATTCAAAGCAGACATGATGGAAACCAGTAAACCATGAACACTGTTTGAAGATGCATTATGCTCTCCTGGGAGAAAGCTGGCTGTCGTGGAGGTTGGGTTTTAGACATACCTTCTTGTTGACACTGTTCTGAGGGACCAGACTCTTTTAGGAATCATCCGCTTTTCAAATGCATGCATAAGTATGCATAATGAGCACCAATTAGAGTGTTTTCCTGCCATAGGCCTGATTTCACTTCCTTTTGTTATATCAAGGAGCGAGGAATCAAACAATGAATTGGGAGTTCCAAATTGCCCTTATTCTGTTGCCTAGTAACATAATGAGACTAATAAAAAAGACAGTTATGGAATTAAGTTGAAGGGATTGAATGATGAGCCGATGGCATGTTTGTAATAAAGCCAAAAGCAAACTGGGTGAGTGGGATGGCTTCTTGACAACATTTGACTGCAGACCACAATAGCCCTTCATTGTCAAGGCCAACAGGCGGCCATACCTACGGCTGTATTGATCATCATGTGAAACCAGTTGAGAGAGGAGCCCACCAGCACCAGCCTCTCTCATCAATGGCTGTCATCCGCTCACTGCAGGGTTAAAGGTCACAGAGGTTGCAGCCAGGGTAACTCGGTCAAAAAGCCAGGGTCAGTGGAGTCTCAGGTTCACAGCCTCATAAAGGGAGAGGACAGAGAAGGGGACTGAGAAGGATTTACAGGGTCACGTGGATTACTGAGGTCTCCTCCTTGTTGTGTTTCAGCTTTTAATCCTCCATGAAAACGGTCAGTGTTGCCTTGCCTTCATTCCAGCAGAGAACCAAACTCAGAGAGCTTTGACTGGGGGAGAACTCATCTCTCCACCCTCCTTCTTACAATGTGTTGCTTTGAGGATTATAGGTATGTCGCTATGTGTGTGTTTTTTTATGTAAACTACACTAGCTCCGGAGGGGCGCAGCGGTTTAAGGCACTGCATCTCAGTGCTAGAGGAGTCACTACAGTCCCTGGTTCGAATCCAGGCAGAATCACATAGGGTGGCGCACAATTGTCCCAGCGTTGTCCGGGTTTGGCTGGGGTAGGCAGTCATTGTAAATAAGAATTTGTTCTTAACTGACTTGCCTAGTTAAATAAAAAGTGTACAAAATAAAAAACACTGAACAAAAATATAAATGCAACAGTTTCAAAGATTTTGTTCAGTTCATATTAGGAAATCAGTCAATTGAAATAAATTCATTAGGCCCTAATCTATGGATTTCACTTGACTGGAAATACAGATATGCATCTGTTGGTCACATACACCTTAAATAAAAGGTAGGGGCGTGGATCATAAAACCAGTCAGTGTCTGGTGTGTCCACCATTTGCCTCATGCAGCGCGACACATCTCCTTTGCATAGAGTTGATCAGGCTGTTGATTGTGGCCCGTGGAATGTTGTCCCACTCCTCTTCAATGGCTGTGCAAAGTTGCTGGGCTCAGAACATCGCAAACAATGCTAAATGGGTGACAAGTCTGGTGAGTATGCAGGCCATGGAAGAACTGGGACATTTTCAGCCTCCAGGAATTGTGTACAGATCCTTGTGACATGGGGCTGTGCATTATCATGCTGAAACATGAGGTGATGGTGGTGGATGAATGGCACGACAATGGGCCTCAGGATCTCATCACGGTATTTCTGTGCATTGAAATTGCCATCGATAAAATGCAATTGTGTTCGTTGTCCGTAGCTTATGCCTGCCCATACCATAACCCCACTACCACCATGGGGCACTCTGTTCACAACATCAGCAAACATCATCAAACCACTCACCCACACAACGCCATACACAATGTCTGCCATCTGCCCGATACAGTTGAAACTAAGTTTTATCCGTGAAGAGCACACGTCTTCAGCGTGCCAGTGGCCATCAAAGGTGAGCATTTGACAACTGACGTCAGTTACGACACCAAACTGCAGTCAGGTCAAGACGCTGGTAAGGACGATGAGCACGCAGATTAGCTTCTCTGAGACGGTTTCTGACAGAAATGATTTGGTTGTTCAAACCCACAGTTTCATCAGCTTGAAGAGAACAATTTGACACCGTTCCTCTAGATCTTGTACTTGTTCACCTTGACGCATTTGTAAAATTAGTGGCGCAACTGCTCGTCTGGGTGCGTTAATGAAACTTGCATTTGCATTTATACTGATTTTATTCCAGGCTTGTAAGATAAAGATCTGTAACCAGAGCGCAGGGAAGCCAAAAAGACAATGGATATGGACCAGGGGACAGATATCTCATATTTTGCTGCTGATTGCACTCGGGGTAGACAAGAAGTAGAATTGATTAGGCTATTTTTTACTTGCATCTGCCAGGATCTGAAATGACATTTTTAATGTTTCATGGGCTAAGAAAAGGGCAGAATTTGTCTTTGTATTGGCCACCAGCGGGAGGAAGAGGGAGAGAGAGAGGAGCAAAGGAAAATAAGGAGAGGAGGGAGAGTGTGAGGGGGAAAAAGAGAAAAGAGACTAGGAGAGAGAGAGACTGGAAAGGAGGGAATATGAAAGATTGACACAGAAAGGGAGGGAGAGAGGAAGTGAGGGAGAGAGAGAGTGAGGCTCTGTGTTTTGATCTGTCTGACGGATGAGGGTGGGGGGTGGTGGAGGCGGTGTCTTCTGAATGATGATGGTCTAATATAATCATCCCCCTGTCAGCCCTAATAGGCTTCTCCTGTTAGAAATCACTCATACAGCTCCAACCATTATGTCCAGGCCCTGACAGCCTCATCCATCCACCTAACACAGGCCCAATGCTTACAAACTAATAAGGAAATATATTGTTCAAGGAGTTCTGACATTTTTTAAAAGGTAGCTTATGAACAATTTGTTTCACTTAGATGTTTATTATATTTCTTGATTATTGAAGCATGCCCAATGTTTGAGACATTGGGCAGTAAGAAAATGCTGATTGGGCAGGTTCTGCTTTTGTCTCTGCTGGTTGGATTTTCTGGTGTACAGTATGGATAAAGATATTTGCAGTATTTCCCCTTTTTCTTTTTTACACATCTCATGGTTGTCTGTATTTTCTCCGTTGCTCCTTGACCACCTTCCCACCACTTGAAAATGCCCGCTAGAAAACAAACAACAAAAAATGACAACTTGATTTGAGAAGAGTCATATTTAATTTGACTGTGAGTTATTGGAAATAAAATGTAGACTTGACTTTACCATGGATATTTCCATTGGATTAAATAAAATAATTGAGATTTTATGAATATTTGCAAATTGCAACAAAGCGCTGATGTTATTGTTGGAGTTACATTTAGAAAAATATCAAAATGTATTAATTTTGTTCAGCCACTCTCCAGGCACATAACACAGTTGAAGACATTCTAATTTTAGCTTAGCGACTAAGCTTTAGAGGAGTCACCCATCTCTATTTTTCCCAGCACGATGCCTGTCTGCAGTACACCTGTCACCGCTCTCCCACAGGACACTTTAAACACGCTCACTCTCCTCTTATCTCTCCCCATACCGCACAGACACACACACACACACACACACACACACACACACGCACACGCACACGCACACGCACAGAAACAGACACAGAGGAGAAAACTGCCTCGATCAAAAACGAGGAAACCTTTTTCTTAGTCCTCTCCTTGAAATACCATTTCTCATCAAAAAGTCATATTTCATTATCGATCATGTGGTATACAGAGACTGGTTTCTGTCGCAATAGGCAAATGGTTGTTTAGGTTGGTGCTTTGTATACATATGCATAGAGTATTTTCCTAAAATGGTAATGATGCATTTACATCACACGTCTTGGGTTTTCTTTCTTATGCATATGATGTAATTACCCGAATACTCTTCACACTAACTGACAGTCAATATTTGAAGTAGGTGAGGGTTGGAATAGCCTTGATACACATACATGTATTCTGCTTTTACAGTTTGTATACAGACATTATGCATTTCTGTTGTACAGTTCAAAGACAGTAGTATTGCGACACTGCCAGAAAAACATTTGCTCAGACAACCAAAACAATAATAGACTTTGTTACACATGTTTTCCTCTGGCATTTGGTATCATCTTTCAAACAAATAGTTTTCATCTTTCTCCTTTTTGATGCTCATGCAATGATTTGGACATAAATCCAAATCGCTCCTATCTAATTTGGCTCTTAACACAAACAACTTCAGCAACTTCTCTCTCTCTCTCTCTCTCTCTCTCTCTCTCTCTCTCTCTCTCGCTCTCTCTCTCTCTCTCTCTCGCTCTCTCTCTCTCTCTCTCTCTCCCTCTCTCTCCCTCTCCCTCTCTCTCTCTCCCTCTCTCTCCCTCTCTCTCCCTCTCTCTCTCTCCCTCTCTCTCTCCCTCTCTCTCTCCCTGTGTAGAGAGGGCACAGTCACCCTCCAGATGCCCCTCTCTAGCGGTGAGCTGTGTATGTACAGTACGTGAGTATGTAGTATGTGTAAACACACTCTCACGCTGTTGATCCCGAGGCAGGGCATAAGGTGTGTGTTGATGAACAAGAGCTCGGTGATGTGGGGCCATTGTGGTTCTCCACGCTCACTGGTTTTCTTTGTGCCATGAAAGGCTAGCGCTACTGTACAGCCAGGGGCAGAAAGGAGCTGTCTGTCGTTGGACCGGCTGGTAACACTTGTTTCACCCACTCATCGAGGGGGGCAAGGAAAATAGAGGAGAGGCAGCTGGCAGGCTGAATAGGAAATGCAATGGTAAGAGTGTCAACAGCTGCCCCCACGGCAACATAGGCCAAACGGCTGGCAACAACGGGACCAACATGAAAAGCAAAGTGTTTGGATAGCTGGGTGGGATTTGCTTCATACTGTATCTACTGTGTGTGCCCACATGTGCCGCTACAATGATACATGAATGTGTTTGTGTTTCCTCATTAGGTCTATATACTGGAATCTTAGTCATTACAGTGGTGACGACAAGATGGCTGCCACAGAATGCTAAGTAAACAGGAGAAAAACAACAGCCGAGGAGAGGTGAAACACAGCTGGAGAGACATGGACACCTTTTTATTTAGATTTATCATACTGGAATACAGGGGATTGTAATGTACTTCAGTGAGTAATAGTCAAGCAGAAAGAGGTATACTTGTTGAGGTCACTCAGGCTCAGTAAGCTAACACCAAGCGATGGATAGTTATATATGCATATATTTTGGGGATTTATTTCCTTCAATACTATTTTCACTAAATACTAAATCTTGTCTCAGCTTCCCAGGGAAGAGAGGGAGATATAGTCAAGTAGAATCCTCCTAGTCATTCTCCTTGGCTGCAACAATGACCTCTACCTCAGGTCAAGAGTCAATAAATCAAGATGTAACCTCTCACGCCCAGTTCCCCATGCTATCACTGGTCCCCAGCATTCCTTCACTTCCCCTATGCAGTGCCTGACCCCCAGTCCAAACAAACTTCTTGTCATTGCTGCAGCGACAGGTACGACTGGTCCAGCTGAACGACAGGTACGACTGATCCAGCTGAACGACAGGTATGACTGGTCCAGCTGAACGACAGGTATGACTGGTCCAGCTGAACGACAGGTATGACTGGTCCAGCTGAACGACAGGTACGACGGCTCCAGCTGAACGACAGGAATGACTGGTCCAGCTGAACGACAGGTATGACTGGTTCAGCTGAACGACAGGTACGACGGCTCCAGCTGAGCGACAGGTACGACGGCTCCAGCTGAACGACAGGTACGACGGCTCCAGCTGAATGACAGGTATGATTGGTCCAGCTGAACGACAGGTATGACTGGTCCAGCTGAACGACAGGTATGACTGGTCCAGCTGAATGACAGGTATGACTGGTCCAGCTGAGCGACAGGTACGATGGCTCCAGCTGAATGACAGGTATGACTGGTCCAGCTGAACGACAGGTATGACTGGTCCAGCTGAACGACAGGTATGACTGGTCCAGCTGAACGACAGATACGACAGCTCCAGCTGAACGACAGGTACGACAGCTCCAGCTGAACGATAGGTATGACTGGTCCAGCTGAACGACAGGTACGACTGGTCCAGCTGAACGACAGGTACGACAGCTCCAGCTGAACGAGAAGTACGACGGCTCCAGCTGGACCAGTCATACCTGTTGTTCAGCTGGAGCTGTCGTATCTGTCGCTCAGCTGGACCAGTCATACCTGTCGTTCAGCTGGAGCCATCGTACTTCTCGTTCAGCTGGAGCTGTCGTACCTGTCCTTCAGCTGGACCAGTCATACCTGTCCAGCTGAGCGACAGGTACGACGGCTCCAGCTGAATGACAGGTATGACTGGTCCAGCTGAACGACAGGTATGACTGGTCCAGCTGAATGACAGGTATGGCTGGTCCAGCTGAACGACAGGTATGACTGGTCCAGCTGAACGACAGGTACGACAGCTCCAGCTGAATGACAGGTACGACGGCTCCAGCTGAATGACAGGTACGACGGCTCCAGCTGAACGACAGGTACGACGGCTCCAACTGAACGACAGGTACGACTGATCCAGCTGAACGACAGGTATGACTGGTCCAGCTGAACGACAGGTATGACTGGTCCAGCTGAGCGACAGGTATGACAGCTCCAGCTGAACAACAGGTATGACTGGTCCAGCTGAACGACAGGTATGACTGGTCCAGCTGAACGACAGGTATGACTGGTCCAGCTGAACGACAGGTACGACAGCTCCAGCTGAACGAGAAGTACGACGGCTCCAGCTGATTGACAGGTATGACTGGTCCAGCTGAGCGACAGGTACGACAGCTCCAGCTGAACGACAGGTACGACTGGTCCACCTGAACGACAGGTACGACTGGTCCAGCTGAACGACAGGTACGACAGCTCCAGCTGAACGACAGGTATGTCTGGTCCAGCTGAATGACAGGTATGGCTGGTCCAGCTGAACGACAGGTATGACTGGTCCAGCTGAACGACAGGTACGACAGCTCCAGCTGAATGACAGGTACGACGGCTCCAGCTGAATGACAGGTACGACGGCTCCAGCTGAACGACAGGTACGACGGCTCCAGCTGAACGACAGGTACGACGGCTCCAACTGAACGACAGGTACGACGGCTCCAGCTGAACAACAGGTATGACTGGTCCAGCTGAACAACAGGTATGACTGGTCCAGCTGAACGACAGGTATGACTGGTCCAGCTGAACGACAGGTATGACTGGTCCAGCTGAACGACAGGTACGACAGCTCCAGCTGAACGTGAGGAGTGATCTTGCCTAAATTTTACACTCTCCCTGCTTCCCTCTCTCCTTCTCTTTCCTTGTCTTTCTCTCTTTTCTCCTTCACACTCTCCCTGGTTCTCTCTTTGACCCTCTTTCTTTCTTGATTTTTAAAGGCAGTGTTGGGCTGTGGGTATTGTAATTATCATGACGCAGAACACATTCTCTGAATTATTTGAGGATAAAATATATTCCAATTATATATCCAAACTATATCCAGTCTATTTGAGGATTTTTAAATATGGTTTATGGTAGATAAACTATACAAATTTCAGCCTACGTTAATATAGTCTTTATCTAAGCCTTAGTTACAACTTGGGCACAAGCTTTAATTCACCCTTAAGGAACCATTGTTGGGCATGTATCTGCGAATCTAGTGGTATTATCTATCATTTGCCAACTTTAATACCTTGCTGGGGTCGCTTCATACAAGAGCTTATTCCATCTGTGACCACGAAGATTTGAAGTTTATTTTATGCACGTTTCATTACTTGAATCGTAAAGCCTCATTGGGGTCATCTGGGAATAAATGTGACCATCAGTTTACATTCTTAGTCATCATTAGAAGAATACATATCAGTGAGATTACCTCATAAGCCTTGGGAAGACATCCTCTAGTCACTTCAGACATGGAGAAAGTATTAACGTGGGCTATTCCAGTAAATGTGTAAAACGTGTACTATTACAGTTGTGAAATAGCCACCATTTTGTAGCAATGATGAATTATCCCTAGCCTTTTTCATGTCACCCGAGACCAGAAAGCTGTGGTTCAGACAGAGAGAAACACAGTGCTGATAATACTGTAGGAGGAAAGCCTACAGAAAGTGGTGTCTGCTTTTCATTGACCTTAAATACCTTATCTGCACCTTTGAAGCCAGGGCAGGGTGATTGGCAGGTCAATTTGGGATAGTATCGGCTGATGTACTTGGCGCTCTTAATGCTCTTTGCAGCAGATAAGTCTGCTTAATATGAGAACTGTCATAATCATCCCTCCTTTTCTGGAATATACATTGCGGAGGGAATCATCAACCCGGGTCACCTGTCACAGAGGACGTCTCAGAATTCCCATTCCGACGACGTTCTGGGATTTCACTTTATGGAGATTATAAAGAAGCCGGGATTATTTTTCATGTTTGTTGAATCTAAGTTAGTTTCTTATTCTCTTCTGTATAAAGGAGTGATGGTTAAATGTCCATGGATAGTACAGCGGTATGTCCACTGTCTCTTTGTCCAGTTCCTGCCAAGCCGTCATCGTGCTGACGCCGTGCCGTCCCCTCTCAGTCAGCTGTTAACTGTGCAAATGAATAGACTCCGTGGTCAGGGTTCGGTAGGTTATTTTCTAAATGTAATCCATTACAGTTACTAGTTACCTGTTCAAATTTGTAATCAGTAACGTAACCTTTGGATTACCCAAACTCAGTAATGTAATCTGATTACATTCAGTTACTTTTAGATGACTTTCCCCATAAGAGGCATTAGTGTATGTTACCAATTGAACGACATCTACTGCAGGATAAATCAATGTTAAAGTTTACATAGCTGGCCATATATGGATGTTCAATTTTACTTTATGGGTTGGTTATGTAGGCTTCATCTAACCCATCGCTTTCCACTACATATAATAATACAATTACATGATATCTTTACATTAAAATCCAAAGTCTATCAGAATTCCAGTCATTCCAATACCCTTGATCTTCAAGAATAGGACTTGGAAACATGGAAGTATAGATTAGCCAAATTGTTTAACCTGAGCATAACCCCAAAACAAAGGACTTATTAGCCAGCACTACTCTGTTGTTTTGTTGTCATGGAGGACTGGCCTATTGTTTACCTTTTTGTTGGTGACACTTTGATATCTTGATAATATGCAGCTGTTTAAAGGGCAAATCCACAGATCAAAAAGTAACAAAACGGCCGCCTCGCCTCTGTTTTGGTAAAAGCTGAGGGATGGGCCTGGAGAAATGTAACCACTCTCAGATTAATATACAGAGCTATGGATGCAAGGACTGACCATCCATGATATCAAAAGTATTATCCATGTTATGAGGCTATACAGTGGTTGTTTACATTTACAATGTTTACAAACATTGGAGAAAAACAAGCATATATTTTGGGTTCTCATGGAGTGTGACAGTTGAACTAAGCTCATGAGGCATTTATAAGTTGTATTTGTATTTGTATTTATTATGGATTCCCATTAGCTGTTGCCAAGGCAGCAGCTACTCTTCCTGGGGTCCAGCAAAATTAAGGCAGTTTATGCAATTTTAAAAACATTACAATACATTCACAGACCGTGGGCCCTCAGGCCCCTACTCCACCACTACCACATATATACTGTACAAAATCCATGTGTACGTGTGTGTATAGTGCGTATGCTATTGTGTGTGTGTGTGTACATGTGTCTGTGCCTATGTTTGTGTTGCTTCACAGTCCCCACTGTTCCATAAGGTGTTTTTTAATCCGTTTTTTTAAATCTAATTTCACTGCTTGCATCAGTTACTTGATGTGGAATAAAGATCTGTGTAGTCATGGCTTTATGTAGTACTATGTGCCTCCCATAGTCTGTTCTGGACTTAGGGACTGTGAAGAGACCTCTGGTGGCATGTGCTATGAGGTATGCATGGGTGTCCGAGCTGTGTGCCAGTAGTTCAAACAGACAGCTCGTTGCATTCAACATGTCAATACCTCTCATAAATACAAGCAGTGATGAAGTCAATCTCTCCACTTTGAGCCAGGAGAGATTGACATGCACATTATTAATATTAGCTCTGTGTGAACATCCAAGGGCAAGCCGTGCTGCCCTGTTCTGAATCGATTGCAATTTTCCTAAGTCCTTTTTTTGTGGCACCTGACAACACGACTGAACAGTATTCAAGGTGCGACACAACTAGGGCCTGTAGGACCTGCCTTGTTGACAGTGCTGTCAAGAAGGTAGAGCAGCACCTTATCATGGACATACTTCTCCCCATCTTATTTACTGTTGTATCGATATGTTTTGACCATGACAGTTTACAATCCAGGGTAACTCCAAGCAGTTTAGTCTCCTCAACTTGCTCAATGTCCACATTATTAATTATAAGATTTAGTTGAGGTTTAGGGTTTGGTGAATGATTTGTCCCAAATACAATGCTTTTAGTTTCAGAAATATGTAGGACTAACTTATTCCTTGCCACCCACTCTGAAACTAACTGCAACTCTTTGTTAAGTGCCTAGACAGCTGCCTTGGGGAATTCCTGATTCTACCTGGATTATGTTGGAGAGGCTTCCATTAAAGAACACCCTCTGTGTTCTGTTAGACATATCAGTAGAGGTCAGTAGAGGAATTCCGGGCAGTTAAAGGGACATAAATTAGTCTACTTACAGTATAATGTGTCTACTGATGTCCCTGGTGTAATGTACATTTGCTGAAGCATTATGACAACTCTGCGTCACAATGGTAGGGATTAGCTGAGCTGGGCTTGGGTCATTGATAAGTCATTGTCTCAGCGCAGCCTTATAGTGCTGTGAAAGGATCCAGGATCCTAAATGATTTGGCTGGATCCCATCCTGCTTATAAAATGTGTTTTGTTTCCAAAAGGTATCGAAATTGTCAACAGAAGTAATACCCATTGAGCTGCAATAATCACGTAGCAGTTGTGAAGAGAGAGAATCCTGCTAAAGCGTTCAATGCCGCGATTCAGAGATGGCAGACGACCAGAAATGATGGGTCTTTTGTTAGTGTTCAGCAGAGAGTCAATCAACTCTTTAAAATCCAGTTTCAACTGTTCAGAGCTGCCCTTCATAATGTCATTAAAACCAACATGGACTATGATAGAATCAATTTCCATGTCCTGGCATAGTACATTCGGGAGCAGCTTAGTAATGTCACTTACTCCAGCTCTGGGATAAGACATTGTTTTTGCACCAGGAACGGTCACATTTCTTACCATGGAGCTGCCCAGAATCATCGCTGGCGAGAAGGACGAGGAAATCCGCCCACTCCCACGCTTCTCAGGATTCGGAGAATCCTTTATGGACGGGCGAAAGGCAGGATAACTTGAGCATCACGGAATCCACGCAAAAACAAGTCCTGTGTTCGTATTTTATGAATATCTGTTTTGTTTCAATCAAAAATAACAAACCGAGTGTTTTCCAGCATACAATGTTCAGCTGCGCACTCTGATGACGTGTGATGTGTGACGACGTGACGTTTGAGTTTCCCTGATTCTTCAAGAATCAATGGATATATATACACTGCTCTAAAAAATAAAGGGAACACTTAAACAACACAATGTAACTCCAAGTCAATCACACTTCTGTGAAATCAAACTGTCCACTTAGGAAGCAACACTGATTGACAATACATTTCACATGCTGTTGTGCAAATGGAATAGACAACAGGTGGAATTTATAGGCAATAAGCAAGACACCCCCAATAAAGGAGTGGTTCTCTTGGTGTTCTCTACCAAGATTGGCAAATTCGCCACTGGCGCCCTATGCTCTTCACAGATGAAAGCAGGTTCACACTGAGCACGTGACAGACGTGACAGAGTCTGGAGACGCCGTGGAGAACATTCTGCTGCCTGCAACATCCTCCAGCATGACCGGTTTGGCGGTGGGTCAGTCATGGTGTGGGGTGGTATTTCTTTGGGGGGCCACACAGCCCTCCATGTGCTCGCCAGAGGCAGCCTGACTGCCATTAGCTACCGAGATGAGATCCTCAGACCCCTTGTGAGACCATATGCTGGTGCGGTTGGCCCTGGTTTCCTCCTAATGTAAAGACAATGCTAGACCTCATGTAGCTGGAGTGTGTCAGCAGTTCCTGCAAGAAGAAGGCATTGATGCTATGGACTGGCCCGCCCGTTCCCCAGACCTGAATCCAATTGAGCACATCTGGGACCTCATGTGTCGCTCTATCCACCAACGCCACGTTACACCACAGACTGTCCAGGAGTGGGCGGATGCTTTAGTCCAGGTCTGGGAGGAGATCCCTCAGGAGACCATCCGCCACCTCATCAGGAGCATGCCCAGGCGTTGTAGGGAGGTCATACAGGCACGTGGAGGCCACGCACACTACTGAGCCTCATTTTGACTTGTTTTAAGGACATTACATCAAAGTTGGATCAGCTTGTAGTGTGGTTTTCCACTTTAATTTTGAGTGTGACTCCAAATCCAGACCTCCATGGGTTGATAAATTGGATTTCCATTGATTATTTTTGTGTGATTTTGTTGTCAGCACATTCAACTATGTAAAGAAAAAAGTATTTAATAAGATTATTTCTTTCACTCAGATCTAGGATGTGTTGTTTAAGTGTTCCCTTTATTTTTTGAGCAGTGTATATTTATAAGTCAAAAAATTGATGTAGCAACTAAAGAGTCCCCCTTTAAGTCTATCAGAAGTGTGTGAGTTTGCGCATGTGTAAATTAGGCCTACGGATTTATTTGTTTTAATCAGCATGAATTAGATTGAGCAATAAAAGCCCCACTTTTATTCCATAGGCTGGGATCCGCACTATGCAGCTGCTGCAAGTGCGCATTTTTCACTGGCTGTCTACTGGTTTCAAAAACAATGATTGATAAGCAGCTTAAAGTTGTTGAATTGAACCATTATTGGGTTAAAATATACATTTAGATTTGTGAACAGCCATCCACAACAACCACAATCCCTAAGGCACAAACAGCTAAATGAGAGAGCAGCAGTGTGATTCACATCAATGCGCTGTGTAGATATCAATAATAAGTGATATCCGTATCGCCGTAGATTACACCACTGATGTCATCCTTACCTCCAAGCGTTTATTCAAGTTTGATAATCTTTGGATGCCGACAACAGTCGGCATAGCTTGTACTGTAGCCTACAAAATCCTATTCTTGCTCTTTTCCCACGATCCATCAAACATATTTGGTGTGTCATCATAGTGGTTTCTGATATGTGGTCAGACTGTAACATTCGTAAAGAGGAGTCGACCAAGGTGCAGCGTGGAATATGTTAATCTTGTGATTTACTTACTCAGAACACGATAAAAGTAATGAACAATGAAAATACGACCGTCACGTTCTGTAGGCACACAAAGCAATACAAAAATAAGATCCCACAAACACAGGTGGAAAAAAGGCTGCCTAAGTATGGTTCCTAATCAGAGACAACGATAGACATCTGCCTCTGGTTAGGAACCATACTCGGCCCAACACAAAGAAATACAAAACATAGAATGCCCACCCCACACCCTGACCTAACCACATAGAGAAACAAACCCTCTCTCTCAGGTCAGGGCGTGAAACAGACACGCTCAGGTGGAACAAATTTAAACTTGCGCCTTTTTTCAATGCTGATTTGAATGTTATTGAGAAAACAGAGAAGTATCAAAGATTTTTTTCACAAAAGTCCTTTCTGAATTTCAAAGTAATCCTCGAAGTAATCATATAGTTTTTCCAAAGTATCTGTGATCTTATTACAATATTTTTGCTGGTAATGTTCCAGGCTGTATCACAGCCGGCCGTGATTGGGAGTCCCATAGGGCGGCGCACAATTGGCCCAGCGTCGTCCAGGTTTGGCCGGTGTAGGCCGTCATTGTGAATAAGAATTTGTTCTTAACTGACTTGCCTAGTTAAATAAAGCAGAAAAAATACGTAACGGATTACAGTTAACATGTTTTTGTAATCCCTTACATGTAACGGATTACATGTAATTCGTTACTAACCCAACCCTGTCTTTGGTGAACTGGATTCTAATTTAGAGGCTGAGGAGAGTGTGCAAATTATCCATGTCTTTTTATTAAGCCCAGTTCTCTGCGCAAGGGGAGAGTTCCCATTTTTCTGGATGGGGCAGGTGCAAATTTATTCCTCAAGAAGCGCCGCAATGTCCGTACTCCAGCAGAGTCCCATCCTCTACCTAATCAGCCCGCAGCTTGAAAACTTTCCCTGCCCTGGCACCCTCATGCTGGGAGGCACTGCTGAGTGTGATTAGAAATTATTCCTCATTTGAGGGCCTAGTCGTTCGTAACATTTCCATTAAAAGTTGGCGCCATGTGGCTAGACCCAACATTTGATTTTTGATCATTATAGTTTGCTGGACGAATGTGTCGGTCAGTCTCTTCAAGATAATTACTGACACTCCCAACGTGGTCTGACTGGGCCAGAAGGCTTCTGTTGTTAGAGTGTCCTCTGCTGTCATCAGCTTTGTTTTCTCTCTGAGGGGCTGTGTCCCCATGGCAGGACTCTTGTTGTGCACTAGATAAATGACAGAAAAGGAAAACGACATTGAACATTTAACTTAACTTTCTCAAATGTTGTGGTGTTGTTTGTTTCCTAAATTGTGACATTTATAGGCAGTCATTACAGATGACAGGCACTAGACCTCTATAAAGTAAGATATTTGGCTCTTCCTGGGGCTGTATGGATAGGTTGGTTGCTTTTTGTAGTTATTATCCTCCATTAACATAACTAAATTAAACATCCACACAAAGATGGGTCACCAAAAACAAGCCATCGTCATTGACCATTCCACCCACAGGATTCCATGAGTAACTGTAATTCACCAGTTGGGTGGGCACTGAATATGAAATCCACTAAGATATGATTTATGAGCCCAAAATGAGCAATGAAATCTTCTATCCAATTCTGGGAAAGGGAGGGAGGGAGGTACCAGTCATAAGCATAGGCAAATTATGTTTTGGGGTGACAGTGACAATTACGTGTACTTTCCATATTCCCTGTGTAGGAGCTGATGTCATACAGAGACTTGCCAGAGATAATGAGGTTCCTTTAATCATGTGAGGCAGAACTTTGAGCTGCTTTGCATCTTACTTGCTGAAGAAAAAAGGGGGGCTCTAATTACTGTTACGCCAAAGCAGGAATCACACAGCTTCCTGTCCACTGGAAGTGACGCTAAGTCCTAACCAGTCCTGACAGGAAGTCACACCAAAGACTGGATTTCAATTCTGACAGGACACCAAAAAAAGATAAACAAAAACAACAACATCAATGTTGTGCCAACTGACAACTGCCAAATGTGTGAAGTTCTCTGTAGCTAAATCCTTGAATAGGACTCACTGAGCAGGAATAGCTAATTGTATTTATTTACCTATTTATTTGTTGGTTTGTCAGTTCAGCTCAAACATACTTGTGATATAAGATACATATATTATAGCATATACTGTACATACAGAATGTACTATACTGCTGTCAGATTTCATGCAATACATGATTTGTACGTCTTGTTAATGCATGTCTTCTACATATCCTTATCTCAGAAACCCTATCCTGATGCCTCAGTTGACAGGAGTACTGATGAAACCAGAAACATCAAAAATACAAACTCATCAAAATCCGAGCTAAACTTGACTTTGATACGAATCTGCTTCTGTCACAAAATGACAGTTCATGATGCCTTTTGGAGGAGAAAAAACTACACTAACATGTAAAATAACAGGGAAGGCATTGCATTCCTCCCTGGTTCTGAGAGATGAATACCAAACAAACGCAACTCAGATTCTTTCTCCCGCAAGACTTATTGGGGATAACACCTAGGGTTGTGAAGAACTCTTGTTAGCCGTGCTGAATATTAATCTGGTCTATTTAAATCCCCGTGTATTTTCATGGTGCCACACTAACACAAAAAGGTTCCACAGTAAACGGACCGCAGTGGAAATAACCATAGGACTGTTAGTTTCACCACGCTTAAATTCCTTTGAACTAAAATGGCTGACTAGAGATTAGCCTTCCAGTCCCTCAATTGCAGTATCCCATCTAGTTCATCCGGGAGCAAAAACACACCATCCCACACCCACAAATCGCCTGTGATCATTTGCATCTAAAACACTATCCAACATCTGTAATTTCATAAATGTTTATCTTTATTCAACTAGGAAAGTCAGTTAAGAGCAAATTCGTATTTACAATGACAGCCTGAGAACAGTGGGTTAAACTGCCTTGTTCAGGGGCAGAACAACAGATTTCTACCTTGTCATCTCGGGAATTCGATCTTGCAACCTTTTGGTTACAAGTCCAGCGCTCTAACCACTAGGCTACCTGCCGCCCCATCAATCAATACCATCTTCTTATTCTGAATGTATATCATCTCAGAAGCGGCATGCAAAACGCTTAACAATAATGCTGTGTGTTATACATGGAGCCATATTTCATCCTTGTACGCATTTACATCCTGTTAACAATTTCCAGGGCCAGATTAGAGGTGGCTGAGACAGCGGCTCAGATCCCAGGAGAGGAAGGCTTTGGGAGCTGATAAGCCTTGCTGTTATAGGAAGCCAGGATTAATAGATATGACCAGGCCATGGAGGCCCTCTGATTATGCCGGCAGAGAAATGTCCCCGTCCTGTCGGCCCCCGCGTGATTAAATACAGCCTGAGCTATAGAGGGACAGGGAGGACGCGGAAGATGGCAAGAATGGGGAGGCCGAGGGGACGGGAGATAACTAATTTTATTAATGCAAGTGGGTTAGCCGGCGGATGATGGGTGGAGATTGTTTGCGCTACAGAGGTGAGCGATGGCACCAGGGGAGCTCACCCCTGATCACACAGAGGGCAGTTTTAGCTGCCGCTTTTCCCACTTCTTCTCCTCTTTGCGCTTTCTTGTTTTTTTCCCCGCCCAGTTTCTCTGTGTCCATTCATACTGTAGCGAGTGCCTGTATTGGAATGATTGTGGATGGCTGGTGTCCTAGCGTGGGTAGAATCCACATGTACACATGCACGTACACACACACACAAACACACACACTTTAACATGTGACTAATTTCACAACAAACAAGTGGTTTAATATTGAGGAACATTAGTGAGAGTACATTAGTGAGAGTAGAGGCTAAAGTTTATTCCCCATTTTCAATCACATACTTGTTCACTCCTCTTCTTTTAAGTCCACATCCTGGGCCAAGACTTCAGAAACTTTTGGCCAATACTTGTACAAAGCATTAGGGCTGTGTATTCATTAAAGTCCTAGCTAAGATTCAACACAGGACTTTGCGTGGGAAAGAGGATTACCTCATTAACTTCTTCAAAAACATGTACTCATTATTGATTGAATTTATTTCTGTATTCTGCAGCTTTTAATTAGTTGTGTTGATGACCCATCAATGGCAGTAGCATGAGGAATTCTAACCAGCCACCTTAATTAAATAGTATCTCAATGCTTACTCAATGTTTTTAATTATTCACATTATATTTTCTGCGGTATCAATTTGGCCCTAGGTTAGAAGCAGGGGGAAATACTGAATGTGTAGTCTACTCCCACATTGATTCATCACTGAAATGGCCATTAAGTTCAGAATCCTCTTTTAATCTCTGCAATATGAGCCATTTGGCACCGATCCATAAATTTGTTATGAACGGAAGAAATTCTGATAATTTGAATTTGAATTTCAATTGACCAAGTGTAACATTTTACATGTTTGAAAGACATACTTTAATTAGGGATATAAGGTGTTGCAATTACATCTAGTTTTATATTCCGCATACAGCGTTTCAACAGCCAGTACAGAATGATTACACATATGACTGTATGGAGTAAGAGCTCTTCAGTTATTTCAAATCAGCACCAAAATGCATGTGTTTTATTACAGTTTCATAGATGTATTTATATTGCATTCATTTTGGGTCTAGCAATCCACTTCCCAAAAATTCTATTTAATTATTTTCTTTGACCTTTTTTCCCCGTTATTTTAGATACTTATTTTTTTTTTAATGTTATTATTTTAATATTTCTTTTTATAATTTAAAACATTTTCTTCCTTTGTATTTATATATATATATATATATATATATATATATATATATATATATATATATTTATTTTATTTTTTACTTCTATAGAATGGTAATAATAGTAGGGATACCTTTCTACACATCTCATCCAGTTTCATGAACTAGCTCCCTGCCGCCCTTCCTTCTACTGAGCAAACTGGAAGGCCTCAGTCATCATCCTCGTTTTAGCTCAAATTTGGTGGGATCAAAGGTGGCCAGCTGGGCGGGGGTGGGGGAGCAGATGGTTGCCTGCTCAGAGGGACCAGGCAAAGGCCCTTCAGGTTTTAACACCTCCTCTCCCCCGTGTGCCTGCGTGGGGGGGATCCGGCTCTGGGAATGTATCTTAGCCTCTGTGGCATGACCACCAGGCTTCCACTACACGACCCCCTGCTCGCTTCACATATGGTGCCAGCCAACCTGGGGCCTTGAGCTGGGTTCTGGGCTGTGACCCATGGAGGGAGGAAGACAATTCTGGCGGTACTATTACTGGAGGTATCATTCCACTCGTGAGGATGCGTGTGCTGAGACTTAACTTTATTAGGAATTTTAGTGTTTTCTTCTTTAGGAATCACATTTGGAACCTGGAAAGAGACATACCTCTTGTTCTCACAGATAAATATTTTCCCAACAAAAGTAAACTTGTAATAAAGTAGTCTTTTTACATTTGGGAGAAGTCGATTTCACCTGTTTACCTTTCATAACCCCAGCTCCAGTTGATCTCCATGGAGCCAGGAAAGCTTGGCTTCAGAAGGGACTGAAGGTGCTGGGCCGGATTAATCCTTTGCCAGATCAACTTCGCCTCAACAATCTCAAAGTTCCAAGAAGGGAGAGCCTGCTGGGAACTTGAAATGGTCTGGGATTATGACTTTCAGACTTGTTGGCCTTGAGAGCACATATGTAGCCCCTTGAGATTAATTTGCAGAGGGAATAACTTCTGTAGAGCGAAGGGTTCAAATTCATCCACAGACTAATGTTTTTGGGGGATAACTTTTTTCCAGAAATCCATCTTAAGTAGTCACATTTTCTCTGTGGCTAATAGGATCATTATGTGAGTAATCTTTGCAAATCTGACAGAAAAAAAGAATGACCTGGCATTCAACTTCTTCCTTTCGATAAATGAACAAATTCAAGTGTCTTTCCTGTGGGAGAAGAGGAAAAAAAACCTTGGACTGGCAATGAGACCAAAAAAAGAAAGAGAAAATACATCATGTTCTCAGGGAAGGTTGTGGGCTAGTAGCCAATACAGGTTGGATACCATTAATAAATTGAGCACAGTGTGTCAAACTGTGAATTCATTTTGAATATTGGATAGCTCCCCGTGTTTATGCTAGAGACTTGTCGGTTCTTACAGAGGCTGTAGCTCAATGCCCTCTTTCTGCCAATATAATAACATGGGGCTTGTGAAAGCGCCCTTTTTCGACCCATGAGGAGCTGAACAAGAACATCGGCAATAAATTGTCTTTAGCTGTTTAATCGTCTGCAAAAGCTATAAACTAATAAGTCACCACCATCAAACACGACAGTGTCGGTTGTTTGGCTCTACAACATCCACAAGCTTTACGGCAGTCATCTGAAGTCTCTTTTATTTGTAAATGTTTTATTTCACCTTTATTTAACCAAGTAGGCCAGTTGAGAACAAGTTCTCATTTACAACTGCGACCTGGCCAAGATAAAGCATAGCAGTGTGACAAAAACAACAACACAGAGTTACACATAAACAAACGTACAGTCAATAACACAAAATAAAAGAAAAATAGAAAGATCTATGTACAGTGTGTGCAAATGTAGAAGAGTAGGGAGGTAGGTAATAAATAGGCCATAGAGACGAAAAGAATTACAATTTAGCATTAATACTGGAATGACATATGCACAGATGATGAAGTGCAAGTAGAGACGCTGGGGTGCAAAAGAGCAAGAGGGTAAGTAATAATATGGGGATGAGGTAGTCGGGTGTGCTATTTACAGATTGGCTGTGTACAGGTACAGTGATCGGTAAGCTGCTCTGACAGCTGATGCTTAAATCTGAACTCTCTGTCGCAGACATCCTCATTTCAAAGATGTCTTCTCACAAAACCGAGTGTGTCACGTCCTGACCAGCAGATGGAGCTGTTGTAGTAGTTTGGGGGTCAGGACGTGGCAGTCTTGTGTGTGTCTTGTGACTCCTGATCAGGAACAGCTGGCAATCGTTGTTCCTGATTGGGAGTCATATATGTAGGAGTTGTTTGTCACTGGGGTTTGTGGGTGGTTGTTTTTACACTACGTTTTGTATGCCTGTAAGACTGTCACTGTGGTGTTTATTGTTTTTTCAGTGGATGCTCTACTCCTTTTTTGAAAATTAAAATATGAGTATCCACACTTCCACTGCGCCTTGGTCCTCCTTACAACAGCACGAAGTATTTTGTGACAGAACCACCCACCTACACAGGACCAAGCAGCGGAAGAAGGCTGACGAGGACTGGGAGACACGACGGGTAAGGGAGACCGAGAGGCACCCCCAAGAATTTTTTAGGGGGGGGGCACAAGGGCTGTGTGACGGGGCAGGAGCTGCCCGCCAGTTAACAGTCGCCAGAGCTGCCGCCAGTCAACAGTCGTCAGAGCTGCCCACCAGTCAACAGTCGTCAGAGCTGCCCGCCAGTCAACCATCACCAGAGCTGCCCGCCAGTCAACAGTCGTCAGAGCTGCCCGCCAGTCAACAGTCGTCAGAGCTGCCCGCCAGTCAACAGTCGTCAGAGCTGCCCGCCAGTCAACAGTCGTCAGAGCTGCCCGCCAGTCAACAGTCGCCAGAGAGGCCAGACTGCCCTGAACTGCCGGAGTGGCCAGACTGCCCTGAACTGCCGGAGTGGCCAGACTGCCCTGAACTGCCAGAGTGGCCAGACTGCCCTGAACTGCCGGAGTGGCCAGACTGCCCTGAACTGCCGGAGTGGCCAGACTGCCCTGAACTGCCGGAGTGGCCAGACTGCCCTGAACTGCCGGAGTGGCCAGACTGCCCAGACTGTCCCGAGCTGCCAGACTGCCCAGACTGTCCCGAGCTGCCAGACTGCCCAGACTGTCCCGAGCTGCCAGACTGCCCAGACTGTCCCGAGCTGCCAGACTGCCCAGACTGCCCCGAGCTGCCAGACTGCCCAGACTGCCCCGAGCTGCCAGACTGCCCAGACTGCCCCGAGCTGCCAGACTGCCCAGACTGCCCAGACTGCCCAGACTGCCCAGACTGCCCCGAGCTGCCAGACTGCCCAGACTGCCCAGACTGCCCAGACTGTCCAGACTGCCCAGACTGCCCAGACTGCCCAGACTGCCCAGACTGCCCAGACTGCCCAGACTTCCCAGACTGCCCAGACTGCCCAGACTGCCCCGAGCTGCCAGACTGCCCCGAGCTGCCAGACTGCCGCGACAGCCAGGAACGGCCTGCACCTGAGCCACCTGCAGGATAGGTGGGTTGGGGAGGGAGGGTGTAGCACAGTGCCGTCGGTGACGGCAGCCACCCTCCCTTCCCTCCCTTATTGTTTAGGGTTAGTGTTTATGGGTTTTGTTGGGGATTTTGTTTGTTGGTGTTTTTTTTGTGGTTAGGTGCATTCCGGGGTCTGCACCTTGAGGGGGGGGTACTGTCACGTCCTGACCAGCAGATGGAGCTGTTGTAGTAGTTTGGGGGTCAGGACGTGGCAGTCTTGTGTGTGTCTTGTGACTCCTGATCAGGAACAGCTGGGAATCGTTGTTCCTGATTGGGAGTCATATATGTAGGAGTTGTTTGTCACTGGGGTTTGTGGGTGGTTGTTTTTACACTGCGTTTTGTATGCCTGTAAGACTGTCACTGTGGTGTTTATTGTTTTTTCAGTGGATGCTCTACTCCTTTTTTGAAAATTAAAATATGAGTATCCACACTTCCGCTGCGCCTTGGTCCTCCTTACAACAGCACGAAGTATTTTGTGACAGAGTGTGTGTGGATTTTTCCAAATTCAATTGACTTCCATCATATTAAACAGCATAATAATAGCTCATTTCCAATTTGATTAATTTCTCTAAACTCGGAATAGAATATGAATGGAGTAATAAGCCTACAGACTATAACATTCAACCTATACCATAGCCCATATAGCCCATCAAGACTATTTAAAAAGGACTGAAGACAGAAATAAATCATTTGATTCCATTTTCAACATATTAATTAGTGAATCCAAAGTGCTGTAGTACACAACTTTTCAAATGTTCAAATCAAAAGGCTCTAGGACAGAAAAACGTGAACAGTCAGGTGAATCACAAACTCAGAACGGCTGGACAGCAACATAATAAAGTAAAGTACCGATCATTTGGAACAAGATCAGAATGACTGCTAAGGCTTGATCCATACATTAAAACCTCTACTGGATCGGTGGGACCCCGGCGGGACGGTTGAACTAACGTAGGCTAATGCCATTGGCATGAGGTTGTAAGTAACAAGAACATTTCCCAGGACATAGACATATCTGATAATGGCAGAAATCTTAAATTCAAGTTAATCTAACTGCACTGTCCAATTCACAGTAGCTATTACAGTGAAAGAATACCATGCCATTGTTTGAGGAGAGTGCACAGTTATGAACTTGACAAGTTATTAATAAACCAATTAGGCACATTTGGGCAGTCTTCATACAACATTTTGAACAGATATCCAATGGTTCATTGGATCAGTCTAAAACTTTGCACATACACTGCTGCCATCTATTGGCCCAAATGTTTATTGCGCCTGGGCTGGAATAATACATTATGGCCTTTCTCTTGCATTTCAAAGATAATGTTTTTTTATTTGTATTATCTTCTACCAGATCTAATGTGCTATATTTTCCTACATTCATTTCACATTTCCACAAAATTCAAAGTGTTTCCTTTCAAATGGTATCAAGAATATGCATATCCTTGCTTCAGGTACTGAGCTACAGGCAGTTAGATTTGGGTGTGTCATTTTAGGTGAAAATTGAAAAAGGGGCGAATCCTTATTAACTGATTAAGGAAGTAGCCTAGCCTACAAAAATAAAACAATCCATATGTTAAAATCAAAAGGCCTGATTAACATGGCATCAATAACGCAGCCACATCCCTGGTGCCGACACATTCAGAAATCAAAAGATGGTTTAGTGTTCCGTTTTAAAGCGCTAACGAAGGCCAAGAGAACAAGAAACACTTTTCAATGAGAAAACAGAAATTCACTTTCAAAGATGTAGCCTACAACCCAATACTCGTGATAATTTTAAGCAGAACAAAAACTACTTAGCCTACATTTGAACACAGCTGCAGAAGCTTCGCTATTTGGCATCTTCCCAATTAAGTAGCAGAGTTTTGTTGTTTGGCTACTTGAAGAGAATTAGGGCCTGTCACTCACAGCCCACCTCTTCCAATACATTGTGGAAAAGTGTGAATCTAATTCTACTAGATGAAGAGCTGAAATGAAGATAACATCCTGACATTGAAACCATACTTGATTTTTGAAATTCACATACTTTATTTTCACATACTGAGAATGAAACATGCGCAATTGTGTTGATTCCCGTTATTCGTTGATTTCGGTACCACATCCCCATATCTAATTGATCAGCTGTTGTCAAAGCTGAAAATAGTATGATATCCGGGCATTGTACTTCATTTTCTAAATGTTGCATACTAGTAAACTTTATTTTTTTCGCATGCTCAAAAAACCTACTGTTTAGGATGCAAGTATGGTATTTGCTACATTTCCTTCACCCAACTCATCCCAAAACATCTCAATTGGGTTGAGGTCGGGTGATTGTAGAGGCCAGGTCATCTGATGCAGCACTCCATCACACTCCATAATATTGGTCAAATAGTCCTTAAACAACCTGGAGGTGTGTTGGGTCATTGTCCTGTTGAAAAACAAATGATAGTCCCATTAAGCACAAACCAGATTGGATGGCGTATCGCTGCAGAATGCTGTGGTGTCCATGCTGGTTAAGTGTTTGTGGAATTCTAAATAAATCACTGACAATGTCACCAGCTAAGCACCCCGACACCATCACACCTCCTCCTCCATGCTTCACGGTGGGTACCACACATGTGGAGATCATCCGTTCACCTACTCTGCGTCTCACAAAGACACAGCGGTTGGAACCAAAAATCTCAAATTTAGACTCATCAGACCAAAGGACAGATTTCCACCAGTCTAATGTCCATTGCTCGTGTTTCTTGGCCCAAGCAAGTCTCTTCTTTTTATTGGTGTCCTTTATTAGTGCTTCTTTGCAACAATTCGACCATGAAGGCCTGATTCACGCAGTCTCCTCTGAACAGTTGATGTTGAGATGTTTCTGTTACTTGAACTCTGTGAAGCATTTATTTGGGCTACAATCTGAGGTGCAGTTAACTCTAATGAACGTATCCTGCAGCAGAGGTAACTCTGGGTCTTCCTTTCCTGTGGCGGTCCTCATGAGAGCCAGTTTCATCATAGCGCTTGATGGTTTTACGACTGCACTTGAAGAAACTTTCAAAGTTCTAGAAATGACCTTCATGTCTTAAAGTAATGATGGACTGTCATTTTTCTTTGCTCATTTGAGCTGTTCTTGCCATAGTATGGACTTGGCATTTTACCAAGGGCTATATTCTGTATACCACCACTATCTTGTCACAACACAACTGATTGGTTCAAATGCATTAAGAAGGAAAGAAATTCCACAAATTAACTTTTAACATGGTACACCTGTTAATTGAAGTGCATTCCAGGTGACTACCTCATGAAGCTGGTTGAGAGAATGCCAAGCGTGTGCAAAGCTGTCATCAAGGCAAAGGGTGGCTACTTTGAAGAATATAAAATATATTTTGATTTGTTTAACACTTTTTGGGTAATTACGTGATTCCATATGTGTTATTTCATAGTTATTTTATTATTTTCAATGTAGAAAATCTAAAAAATGAAGAAAATATGTGTATTTTTTTTAACCTTTAGGCAAATCAGTTAAGAAAAAATTCTTATTTGCAATGACGGCCTACCCCGGCCAAACCCGGACGATGCTGGGCCAATTGTGCGCCGCCGTATGGGACTCCCAATCATGGCCAGATGTGATACAGTCTGGATATATACAGTTGAAGTCAGAAGCTTACATACACTTAAATTGGATTCATTAAAACTTGTTCTTCAACCACTCCACAAATTTCTTGTTAACAAATTATAGTTTTTGCAAGACACAAGTGCATGACAAAAGACACTTTGTGCATGACACAAGTCATTTTTCCAACAATTGTTTACAGATAGATTATTTCACTGTATCACAATTCCAGTGGGTCAGAAGTTTACATACACTACGTTGACTGTGCCTTTTAACAGCTTGGAAAATTCCAGAAAATAATGTCATGCCTTTAGAAGCTTCTGATAGGCTAATTGACATAATTTTAGTCAATTGGATGTGTACCTGTGGATTTATTTCAAGGCCTACCTTCAAACTCAGTGCCTCTTTGCTTGACATCATGGGAATATCAAAAGAAATTGGCCAAGACCTCAGAAAAAAAAATTGAAGACCACCACAAGTCTGGTTCATGCTTGGAAGCAATTTCCAAACGCCTGAAGGTACCACATTCATCTGTACAAACAATAGCACACAAGTTAAAACACCATGGGACCACGCAGCCGTCATACCGCTCAGGAAGGATACGCATTCTGTCTCCAGGAGATGAATGTACTTTGGTGTGAAAAGTGCAAATCAATCCCAGAACAACAGCAATGGACCTTGTGAAGATGCTGGAGGAAACAGGTACAAAGAATCTATATCCACAGTAAAACGAGACCTATATCGACATAACCTGAAAGACCGCTTAGCAAGGAAGAAGCCACTGCTTCAAAACTACCATAAAAAAGACAGACTATGGTTTGCAACTGCACATGGGGACAAAGATCGTACTTTTTGGAGAAATGTCCTCTGGTCTGATGAAACAAAAATAGAACTGTTTGGCCATAATGGCCATTGTTATGTTTGGAGGAAAAAGGGGGAGGCTTGCAAGCCGAAGAACACCATCCCAACCATGAAGTACGGGGGTGGCAGCATCATGTGCACTTCACAAAATAGATGGCATCATGAGGGAGGAAAATCATGTGGATATATTGAAGCAACATCTAAAGACATCAGTCAGGAAGTTGAAGCTTGGTCGCAAATGGGTCTTCCAAATGGACAATGACCCCAAGCATACTTCCAAAGTTGTGGCAAAATGGCTTAAGGACATCAAAGTCAAGATATTGGAGTGGCCATCACAAAGCCCTATCCTCAATCCTATAGAAAATTTGTGGGCAGAACTGATAAAGCGTGTGCGAGCAAGGAGATCTACAAACCTGACTCAGTTACACTAGCTCTGTCGGGAGGAATGGGCCAAAATTCACCCAACTTATTGTGGGAAGCTTGTGGAAGGCTACCCAAAATGTTTGACCCAAGTTAAACAATTTAAAGGCAATGCTACCAAATACTATTTGAGTGTATGTACACTTCTGACCCACTGGGAATGTGAGGAAAGATATAAAAGCTGAAATAAATCACTCTCTACTATTAGTCTGAAATTTCACATTCTTAAATAAAGTGGTGATCCTAACTGACCAACGACACATCATTTCTATGTAATTTTTATGTATGTGTATGTAAACATCCAATTTCAACTGAATATATATATATATATATATATATATATATATATATATATATAATATACTTTCAGGGGCCCTAAAATTCAAAAACAAATGGCTAAATTATACATTTTTTGACCATCTTTAAACAATGACATATGTTAGCTTAGTTGATATTGCGATCTAAGGGCTTAGACCTACAGGGGTGGTCAACATTGTCCTTCAACTGGGTAATGGTCAATGCATAAAGAATCTCATAAAATATTATATAAATCATAGAATATGATATTAATGAAATACTTTACACAGTGTTTGAAACGAGTTATTACACTAAATAAGTAAAATATTCAAAAAAGCAAGTCGGAAAGAAAATAAAACATTTCAAAAACTTTTCTTTTGACTTTTATACCTCATACACAAAACTCAAATCAAACACATCAAAGCAAACAACAAGCTTTTTGGCAGGAGGTCCTTTGTTGAAAGTTTTCTGACAGTACATCACACTGTGTATTATCAGTGACAGTTTCATTGCAATTCTCAACACTTTCACAGCTTTAAAACTAATCTACATAAAAGAGCGACTGATAGGTGACCCAACCTCCTGGTGAGGAATGGGATTTCTTTGCAAATCGAGTAGGCCACTTGTCCATCCATACTGAAAGTAAATTGAAACGGTGCATGATCAGACATCTGTGAAGGCTGCGTTTGCTCCGCATTCTCTCCTTGTCACTCAAGTTCAGGAATCGATGTTCCCACTCTAGCCTTAAATACACACAATATGGCCAAGCAAACCTTTCATTGTCATATCAAATTCTGACAGCATAGGCCTGCCACCCTGCTCAATGTTTACCCATCCGCTCAAACATACAAACACACAGTTTCCAGCTACTGTAATTTCAATGGGCAAAGATATTGAGAAAAGACTGGTGAAACTCAATGTTGAACTTGAAGATTTTGGAAACTCAGTCAGTCTTAGAGCAAGTTGCAAATGTATTATTGATTTGAATTATTTCGATATATAATTATTTCTGATCAAGGACTTAACAAGTCCTTGCGCTCCAGCAGGTATATCTCTCTGCAGGGGCGAAAATCTGATATCAACTTTGGAGGGGACAATTACATTACATTTTCTCAAGAGCAATTCCTGAGGGGGACACCAAAAGTAGTGCTGTAACACATAACCTACATTGTAATATGGTAAATGTATATTGAGGAACCAAAGAAATAAGGTGTTTGCCGTACTCCTAACTACCGGTACCCAAAACTACACAACTAATCACAACAGCAATACCATTGCCTTTAACAAATCTTAGTTCAGTCACCAGTTTAAGTTGAGAGTGGGGGTATCCATGGCATTTTCCAATTATGTTCCTATTTTACAAGTCCAAAAAATTGAGAACCTTTCATAATGTTGCCAAACAAAGACTCAACAAACTTACCTGAGACTCCCTGTCTCTGCCAGTCTGTCCCTGCATATCTGTCCCCAACTCTGCTGTCTGTGTGCCATCTGTTGCCTGCTCTGCCTAATGACATCATTGTGAAACATTTCCATTAGAATTTCATTTCTTTCTTATGAATATTTTATCAACTAGTCTTTGAGATATTAGGCTACTAGAGTTCTTACTATGCGTTTTGGTGTATTGAAAAATACTCTGATGTCCGTCTTTTATTTTTCTGCCATTTTTCTACCTGGCTGGCTGGCTGGCTACACACACAGTGTGTAGGTTATTTAAAGTAGGAGATGGGCTTCTATCATCTTCAATCATTCTATTTGGGCTTCGATCTAAAAGGTAGCTAGCAAATGTGAAACGGATTAAAATGACAAGAGTTGACAGCTGTATGAGTTCACCATTTACACAACATATGCTGCAACCTTTTGTAATTTTAATAGTTTGTTTCATATTGGCTGGCTTCCAACAATAGCTGAATTTGCAAAGCTAGCGAGCACCAATTCAGTTTCAGTGGTGTTTGCTATAATCTTTGCTACCTGGGTTAAATAAAGGTGAAATAAAATAAATAAATAAAAGTTCACTTGCGACAATTTAGCTTTTGCAACGAGACCATTAAATATATTTAAGACAATGGTAGAAGAGAGTGTAGTTCTGTTCAGTTTGGATTTCAGTTTATCGCAAACCTTATCACAGGGACTTTGAAGTACTAACTTACATCATCTGCATGCTGATTCCATCTTTGACAACGCCACATAAATGGAATAGGTACTAGCTAGCTTAATAGTTAATATTTGCGCGCTAGCTCTACATATTCAGCTAGTGTGTGTGCGCGATTGACTGGATTAACCTCACGTCAGTTACGTGCATTGAGTGCCTTTCAGACAGAAGATACAACCTCTCTGTTACCTAGCAAGCTAAGGAACTGGCAGTGGATCAAACCATTGTGAGGCAAAGGGTGGGGGGGTTGCAATCTTTTGAAACTTAAAAACGTGCTATTAAGTGTCTATAATCAGCACAATTGCTTTCATTGCGTATTATTAATATTATTTAAATTACATAGTTATGTTTCAGTGATATATTGGGGGGGGCAAAACATATTTTTCCCAGGATGGGGGGGTCGTGTCCCCCCCGTCCCCCCCGGGATTTCCGCCCCTGTCTCTCTGGTCACCCCCAAAGCCAATTCCTCCTTCGGCCGCCTCTCCTTCCAGTTCTCTGCTGCCAATGACTGGAACGAACTACAAAAATCTCTGAAACTGGAAACACTTATCTCCCTCACTAGCTTTAAGCACCAGCTGTCAGAGCAGCTCACAGATTACTGCACCTGTACATAGCCCATCTATAATTTAGCCCAAACAACTACCACTTCCCCTACTGTATTTATTTATTTATTTTTCTCCTTTGCACCCCATTATTCCTATTTCTACTTTGCACTTACTTCCACTGCAAATCTACCATTCCAGTGTTTTACTTGCTATTGTCACGCCCTGACCTGAGAGAGACGGTTTATTTCTCTATTTTGTTAGGTCAGGGTGTGGGGTGGGCATTCTATGTTGTGTATTTCTTTGTTTTGGTTCCTAATCAGAGGCAGCTGTCTATCGTTGTCTCTGATTAGGAATCATACTTAGTCAGCCTTTTCCCACCTGTGTTTGTGGGTAGTTATTTTCTGTTTTGTTATCTGTTACATGACAGAACTGTTGGCTGTTTGGTTGTTATTTTTGCTTTAGTGTTCTGAGTTAAAATAAATATTCATTATGAACACTCAACACGCTGCACCTTGGTCCCCTCTCTACGACGATTACAGCTATATTGTATTTACTTTGCCACCATGGCCTTTTTTGCCTTTACCTCCCTTATCTCACCTCATTTGCTCACTTTGTATATAGACTTATTTTTCTACTATATTATTGACTATGTTTGTTTTACTCCATGTGTAACTCTGTTGTTGTATGTGTCAAACTGCTTGCTTTATCTTGGCCAGGTCGCAATTGTAAATGAGAACTTGTTCTCAACTTGCCTACCTGGTTAAATAAAGGTTAAATAAAAAATCCCCAAGACTTTCCATTCCAACTCTGGCAATGTCGCTTATCTAGACTATAGACATGAGTATAAGAATGAGAGTAAAATATAACAACAGCCATGAATATGGAAGTAGTTGTCAGTGCATTGAATGAGAACAAAGATCTCATCACTTGTGACATTCATCATTCAACTCAAAATGTCTTTGGGAGTGCATTGTCCATCTGAATCTAGTCGTCTCCATTCTTTAAGACACTCTAAAGATATTGGCTCTTTTATGTCTCATTAACAGGCTCACAACTCATGGTCAAACAGTGCACAGACAGGACACTGGGCTACAGCAGTCAGGGCTACTTTAATGTGGACAAGGAGCAATCTAATGGACCTATCTATCACTTTAGACCTTTTAGAAAGCAAGGAGCTGATTTAGGTGTGTATGTTTGTGTGTGTGTGTGCGTGAGCTTATGTGTGGGTGTGTGTTTCACCCATTGTGACCAGACACCTGCCTACTGGCTCCTTGTCTGACTGATGAGTCAGTGACTTCAAGATGTCTTTGAGAAAGTCTATTGTGTTCTCTAGTCCTAAAAAACCCATCCAGTGCCTCCCTATACTCACTAAAGAGACAATAAAACCATGGGTGACACCAGTACAATGAATGGCACTGGCCACCATCTAGGCTCTGGTGGTATCCAGATTGTCATACCTTCATACTGACCTTGTGCCATACATGGATATTCGGTAATACCGGCACTCAAATAACACTGAGTCTCTCTAATCCGAAGGTTAGCAATTCTAACAAGTACGTGTAGAATCCCATAGAGAATGCTAACTAAATGCTAACGAGCATATTACTAACATTTTACACAGTCTCTCACCTAAAGTATTTACAGAACAGACAACCCAGCTCATAAAGTTATACAAGTAACAAAAAAATGCTACTCACAGTTTGCTGCACACACAAAACAAATATTAGACAGCCAGGCTTGATCCAGGAGGGGATTATCTTCTGTTACCAAGTGAAGTTTGATTTTTGGAAGAAGCTAACCACTTAGCTAGATAGCTAACTAGCTGCTAAATTAGCAAACCAAAAGCACAACTGCAGAGCATTTAGTGAATTTTAGACTATGAGTGACTCTCAAGGCTCCAGTCTCTCGTCGTTGTGTACTTGTAAACAAACACCACAGGACTGGGAACTACCGGTAAGCTTCGTAATGAAAACTCATGTGACATAAAAATTATGACAAATGTGATCTTCTTTACCTCCTAACGTATTGCACTAATTGACTGCAGATATTTACTTAAAAAGTACCTACAAATATTTTATTTGTTATTTTTTTAAGAAATAGGTTAAACGGTATTGACGGTATTGAAAAAACATCATGTGGTTATTTCCAAATACCCTGGTATACGGTATATACGGTATACCGCTCAAGACTACCACCATCACACCAACCACCCTTCCCAACTCAGAAAGGAGGAAGAGCGATAGCTAAGACATCACTGTGAGAAAGAAAGAAAATAGAGAAACAGATTAGACTGCGTTAGACAATGGACTTTCATCTTTTTCTTTCCCATCTGATTCCATATACTCTAAAAAGAAAGCCCAGCCCAACTTTGGGATGTTTTATTTCATTTTCTATCAGTCATGTGCTGTGCGGACTGTCAGGGCAGATTACAGGCTGGGGCTGTGTCTCGACAGCCATCGTACAGTATCAATATTGTGGCGGCTGAGGAGTCACACTTCCCTGCGTCTCCTTCATGTGTAAAGACAATTGTAAAGAGGAGCGTCACAGACCTGACACCCTAGTCACTTCAAGGAATCCCTTTCAAGAACAAATAAAGCCTCACCTGAACAACAGTAAATAGCATCAAACAGCATGGGTATTTGCACCTTTAAACAAAAAGGAATGCATCTGGCTAGAATGAATAACAATAGGATGATCATTCTTTGGGAAACGGAAGTGTAGTTTTGGGGAAGAAATGAACACTAAATTACATGTGGTTTGTTGGTGAATGAGTTGTATAGGATTCGACTAGTGCAGTCATTTCCCTCTCTAACACTGTGTTGTATTTAATATACCATCATAACCATGTTAAATATGTTAACAAGGATGTCATTAACATCCTGGAAATGTTTATTTTATGTCTGTTATTCCAGTGAAACAACCTAATGACTCTTTCAAACATGTCACCTTGGTCCGTGTGTAATGTGTTGGGAAATTGTCATTGACTTCACTTTTCCACTCTTTCGGTGTCCTCAACATGCAACCGGTCTGATTTAAACTGAATTCCCAACCACTTGGTCCCCAGAAGGAGGCACTTATTTTGACATCTAATTTGGCACCGCTGCTTGCAAACCCCTGGATGTCCTGACCCACCGACTCCCGGCCAAGTCAAGGCGCAGGATTAGAACAAGAGGGATGTGAGCGTGGGGAGCACAGGGAGCATTGCTTGCTCGACCACTTAAGACCTCATCATATGGCGCAAAATGTCCAGACAATAAAAAAAAACAGACAAGGGGGAATGAACAGTGAAGCCAAAACCCCAGGGGATTACTAGATCAGCATGCCTCTGTACAATTACCATCACTTTGAATTTGAAATGGCCATTTAAAGGGCAGTAGAGCATCCTGGAAAATTAGACTGGAGCCTAATTAGCACACTCCAACATGACAACGGCGCTGCTTTCAGCCTGGGTAAGCAGCCCAGTCAAGCAAGAGGAAGTGACTGACTGAAGGACTGAGGAACCCTGCCTTTGCACCCCGTACACCCATCACACACCAACTGGGAGACACACAGACACACACCCACACACACATGGACACACATTGACACTGGACACACACACCCACACACACACACACATTGACACTGGACACACACACACACACACACACACACACACACACACACACACACACACACACACACACACACACACACACACACACACACACACACACACACACACACACAGTCAACAGTATCCATGTATGTATGCACACATATATTTATTATTTTCTCCTCTTCGCTCTTTATTTTGACATTCTGACCTGTGCTGATTGTCAAATACAATTGAAAACAATGGTAAGCAACAGCGCCAGTGATTTGAGGGAAGCAGTGGCAACCATTCAGGAAAATAAAAACTATTTCAACCTTTAGTAAGCCCTGTTTGCAAAATGGTGGCGCTGTTCTGTCACAGTCTGACTACCATTAGTCAGTCAGGCTGCAAGTAGCAGTGAGGTTAGACCTGCAACCTTTTGACCCCTCACTGCTACATTAACTCTGCCCCCAGTTGGTTGTTGTGCCAAATGTCAGGAGCTGGCTCTACTCCTGTCTCACTCTGTCTGGCCAGCCACTCAGCACTGGAGTGACTCTTCTGCCCTGTCCAGACCAATCTATGGCTATGTCTAGGCACAACACTAGGAGACCACCTAATGTACTGTGGTGTAGTGGAGAGTAGGGATATTCAGAGCAGCTTCTAGTATTCTCATTAAACCAACAAACGGCTGCTAAAAGTAGGGCTAATACTTTCTTACAGTAGAAATCTGTTCAAGTTTGGGAAACTCAGGTTACAGAATACTGCTGAGTGGGAGTGAAATAGTTGAGGGGAGGTAAAACAACACAATGTCAAGACAGCTTTCTATCTGTTTCACTTCTGCCAGCCGTGAGCCTGGGGGTCTTCCCTCACCAATCAGGTCTGATTAAAGAGAGAGCCCAATGGATAGACTTGTCATGAAAGACAACAGGTCTGCTCGAACTTCCCAAAGCCCACAGTTACAACATATCTGGAATACAATTGATATTAGACGGCAAGTTCTGAATGGCAAGACAAAGGAATTAATTGATGTATGGGACTATTTCATGCTGATGAATTTGCCTTGAAGTCTGTATTAGTTGTAGCGCCTGCAGGCTGTGGTACCTAGCCAGATTCATTGCGGTTGAGTGAGGGAGGACTTCTTGTGAGGCAGATCAATGCAAACCTGTTATAGGGACCTGGATGAACCCTGTACACTTCAATAACGGTGCCCAGTTATTGCCTAACAATGGAGCTAATTCAATTTAAGCTAATTGTGAGGGACAGAATTTTGACTTCGGCTCAATCACTGTCTATTAGATGTGATTCAATTAGCCTAAATCACATTATTGTGTTTGATGACAAAGAGGCTCTATGTATGGGAGCTCATTGTCGGATCATTGTTCTGCTGGTTCATTCAGCTCTGTCAATGTCTGAACTGAAGAGGCGGGAAGAGAACGGAAGACAGAGTTGCATACCTGGACACAGCGACCCACCCAAGACTCCATAGAAAATAGTAGAGTTACTAGTGGTTTTATTATGTAACAAGTTGGTAATAGATGAGTTGTAGGACAACTACCATATAGTGGTCTCACAAACAGAGTATATGGAAATATATATTCTGCTTTATCTGTGTGTAATGTACAAATGACTGAGGGAAGGTTTTTGAAAAAATTTCCTCCCAGGACATTGTCATGACATATTGTCCTTTCACTGCCAAACATTTTAAATCGAAGCTTGAATTAATAGAAAAAGCCTAAACACATAAAATAAGTGCAAATCAATCGTCTTTAAACAAACTGACATAAATACCATTAAATTCCATAAGATCTTACTTTACAGCGGTCTTCTCCTAATGCCTTCCCTCATCTCAAATGACATGATCCTTTTTTCCTGACACACGTTGTAATTGACAAAGCCTGGGTGCACTTCACCAGAGCGTATTGAGCTGCTGTCTCTGAGAAGAATACAAATTCATTCCGTATCTGAAGCCTTCAACAAAACTTTCCTGCCAATTATTTGAAGCCCTGTAAATGATAACTCCGTGTCCACTCAAGCATGAAACAAGAAGATGAAGATGAGTCTTACTCTCCCATCATTTCATTCTATTTAATTGACAAGCTCTCACTCGCTGTTAAATTTAGAAGATTACAAATATGAGCTGAATCTCGAGCACCCAATCCACCCGCTCTAATCACATGCAGAACCGGTCGCAAATTAATCTACATATTTTAATAAGGCGCGAGCAACGGGGAAGGTGTGTGCAGACATTTGCAGACAGCCGTCCCCTGAGTTCAGAAATTGAAAAAATATATTTTGTAGGAACGCATGCATGAGAACCATGGCTGATAGAGAAGGAGCTTTTCTCTCGTTTATTCTAGTCTTCTGCCCTACTCAAAGATGGTTCTAGAGACTTTTTTAACACTGCTCACAACGCTGGTGGTGTAGTCCTATTCCTGGGCTGATTAACAGTCCAGGCACTTATCAAAAAGGAGAAGCTATAATTTCACAGGCCTCTAATGCCCACAGTTCCTCAGTTTCTTTCTTTCCGAGTAATCTTCGCCATTACTTTTTACGAGCGCAGGAGCGGAATTCCCAATGTAATGGCTTTATGAAGAATTAAAGTTGCTTTGGAGATAAGTAAGTCTTTGGGAGTGCAGAAACAGAAATGTACATGTGTAAAACATCAGTAAAACTTGCAGTTTAAAAAGTTAATGGAGAACTTAAAAGCTTACTAAGGTTGACTCAACCCCATGCTGAGTCTAACACATCATCAATAGATACGTCTCTGCCATATCACGCTAACTCCATGGAGCCCTATTACTGGGAAACTCATGAATCACTTTCAAATGACCCTGCATGATCTCAACTGATCTAACATACTACAGCATACACGTGCAATATCAGCCCATCAAAACCCTAACCCATCTAAGCATGGTTAAATGAAATATTACTGTAACATTGGCATGCATAAAACATACAATGTTTCAGTGACACTTTTAAAGACCTCTAGTATGTTATTGAGGATTACAGTTGGAATACTTCAAATAGATCTGAAAGAAGAAAGCAAGGTCAAGCTTTTGTGCCCTGTGAACATGCACCCCATTACCGTGACATTACAGCCTAAGCCAGAACTAGCCTTGGGTTATCTTATGATGTGTACAAATACATTGTGCAGATAATGAAGACCCTTACACACCTAACGCCCATCTAGTAGCTGAACCTGCCATTGACTTACAAAGATATGCCTATTTGTCCATGATTCACCGTCAGTCTTCCTCTCTGTGAAAATGAAACAGCGCTGAGAGGCATTAAACAGCAGAACAAAGAGTTATAAATTGTTTTCTGCACCTCTCCACGGCACGGGAAGTGATATAGCCCCATTATGGTCGAAAGGGTCACTTTTAGTGGCATCTGAAGGTAGTGCTTACATAGAGTTTACAACCTGTTTCATTAAGAGTCTGCCTTATAAGGAACAGCAGGAATCAGGGAGAGGAAGAGACAAAGGCACTGGGACTGTCACTTTCTGGAGAGCAAAATTATTTTTGTTGAGCAATATTTTCATTTCTTACATTCGACCTGTCTTTTGGAGTTTATTGCCCCAATCTGTATTTTAGTTGTAATACCGTTTGAAAAACAACATCATGAGAACTGAAAGGGAAATGCTATTAATACTGTTCTATACAAGGAATTAATTAGTCTCTCTTGCTTTGTCGAACTGTTATTCCCCTTACTGTTTTTATTTTATTTACTTTTCTGCTCTTTTTGCACACCAGTATCTCTACATGCACATCTTCATATGCTCATTTATCACTCCAGTGTTAATCTGCTAAATTGTAATTATTTGCTCCTATGGCCTATTTATTGCCTTACCTCCTCATGCCTTTTGCACACTGTATATAGACTTTCTTTTCTTCTACTGTGTCATTTACTTGTTTATTGTGTTATTGGCTTGTTTGTTTACTCCATGTGTAACTCTGTGTTGTTGTCTGTGTCACACTGCTTTGTTTTGTCTTGGCCAGGTCGTAGTTGTAAATGAGAACTTGTTCTCAACTTGCCTACCTGATTAAATAAAGGTGAAATAAAAAAAATAAAAAATAAAAAAATCCTAAAAAGCCACATTCATAAAGTAACCTAACTACCATTCATAGCGTTAACCTAACTACCATTCACAGAGTACCCTAGCTACTATTCATAGTGTTAACCTAAATACCATTCACAATGTTAACCTAACTACCATTCATAGAGTTATCCTAAATACCATTCATAGAGTAACCTAACTACCATTCATAGAGTTATCCTAAATACCATTCATAGAGTTAACCTAACTACCATTCATAGTGTTAAACGAACTACCATTCATAGAGTTATCCTAACTACCATTCATAGAATTAACCTAACTACCATTCATAGTGTTAAACTAACTACCATTCATAGTGTTAAACGAACTACCATTCATAGAGTTATCCTAACTACCATTCATAGAATTAACCTAACTACCATTCATAGTGTTAAACGAACTACCATTCATAGAGTTAACCTAACTACCATTCATAGTGTTAAACTAACTACTATTCATAGTGTTAACCTAACTACCATTCATAGTGTTAAACTAACTACTATTCATAGTGTTAACCTAACTAGTATTCATAAAGTAACCTAACTACCATTTGTATAGTTAACCTAACTATTGTGCCTGATGTAACCTAACTACCATTCATAGAGTAACCTAACTACCATTCATAGAGTAACCTAACTACCATTCATATAGTTAACCTAACTACCATTCATAGAGTAACCTAACTACCATTCATAGTGTTAACCTAACTACCATTCATAGAGTAACCTAACTACCATTCATAGAGTAACCTAACTACCATTCATAGTGTTAACCTAACTACCATTCATGGAGTAACCTAACTACCATTCATATAGTTAACCTAACTACCATTCATGGAGTAACCTAACTACCATTCATATAGTTAACCTCATTACCATTCATAGTGTTAACCTCAATACCATTCATAGAGTTAACCTAACTACCATTCATATAGTTAACCTCATTACCATTCATAGTGTTAACCTCAATACCATTCATAGAGTTAACCTAACTACCATTCATATAGTTAACCTCATTACCATTCATAGTGTTAACCTCAATACCATTCATAGAGTTAACCTAACTACCATTCATAGAGTAACCTAACAACCATTCATATAGTTAACCTAACTACCATTCATAGAGTAACCTAACTGCCTGTCACGCCCTGACCATAGAGAGCCCTTGGATTCTCTATAGTGGTTTAGGTCAGGGTGTGACTAGGGGGGTGTTCTAGAATGTGTATTTCTATGTTGGTGGTTTTGTATGGTTCCCAATTAGAGGCAGCTGGTAATCGTTGCCTCTAATTGGGGATCATATTGAAGTAGCTATTTTTCCCTCCTGTGTTTGTGGGATATTGTTTGTTTAGTTGCCTGTGTGCACGTCATGACTTCACGTCTTATTGTTTCTTTATTGTTTTGATTGTTTCACGGAGATTAAAAATATGTGGAACTATACTTACGCTGCGCGCTGGTCTGCTCATTTCCAAGAACGTGACACTGCCATTCATAAAGTTAATCTAACTACCACTCATAGAGTAATCCAACTACCGTTCATATAGTTAATCCAACTACAATTCAAAGAGAAACCTAACTACCATTCATAGTGTTAACCTAACTACAATTCATAATACCCTAACTACCATTCATAGAGTAATCTAACTACCATTTGTATAGTTAACCTAATAATTGTTTATAGAGTAACCTCACTACCATCCAAAGAGTATTTTATTTATTTATTTTTTATTTCACCTTTATTTAACCAGGTAGGCAAGTTGAGAACAAGTTCTCATTTACAATTGCGACCTGGCCAAGATAAAGCAAAGCAGTTGGACACATACAACAACACAGAGTCACACATGGAGTAAAACAAACATACAGTCAATAATACAGTAGAAAAATAAGTCTATATACAATGTGAGCAAATAAGGTGAGATAAGGGAGGTAAAGGCAAAAAAGGCCATGGTGGCAAAGTAAATATAATATAGCAAGTAAAACAGTGGAATGGTAGATTTTCAGTGGAAGAAAGTGCAAAGTTGAAATATAAATAATGGGGTGCAAAGGAGCAAAATAAATAAATAAATACAGTAGGCGAAGAGGTAGTTGTATGGGCTAAATTATAGATGGGCTATGTACAGGTGCAGTGATCTGTGAGTTGCTCTGACAGCTGGTGCTTAAAGCTAGTGAGGGAGATAAGCGTTTCCAGTTTCAGAGATTTTTGTAGTTCGTTCCAGTCATTGGCAGCAGAGAACTGGAAGGAGAGACGCCAAAGGAGGACTTGGCTTTAGGGGTGACCAGAGAGATATACCTGCTGGAGCGCGTGCTACAGGTGGGTGCTGCTATGGTGACCAGTGAGCAGAGATAAGGGGGACTTTACCTAGCAGGGTCTTGTAGATGACCTGGAGCCAGTGGGTTTGGTGACGAGTATGAAGCGAGGGCCAGCCAACGAGAGCGTACAGGTCACAGTGGTGGGTAGTATATGGGGCTTTGGTGACAAAACGGATGGCACTGTGATAGACTGCATCCAGTTCGCCGATCCTCGCCGAAGTCAAGGATCGGTAGTATGGTCAGTTGTACGAGGGTATGTTTGGCAGCATGAGTGAAGAATGCTTTGTTGCGAAATAGGAAGCCAATTCTAGATTTAACTTTGGATTGGAGATGTTTGATGTGAGTCTGGAAGGAGAGCTTACAGTCTAACCAGACACCCAGGTATTTGTAGTTGTCCACATATTCTAAGTCAGAACCATCCAGAGTAGTGATGCTGGACGGGCGGGCAGGTGCAGGCAGCGATCGGTTGAAGAGCATGCATTTAGTTTTACTTGTATTTAAGAGCAGTTGGAGGCCACGGAAGGAGAATTGTATGGCAATGAAGCTCATCTGGAGGGTTGTTAACACTGTTCAAAGAAGGGTCAGAAGTATACAGAATGGTGTCGTCTGTGTAGAGGTGGATCAGAGACTCACCAGCAGCAAGAGCGACATCATTGATGTATACAGAGAAAAGAGTTCGCCCAAGAATTGAACCCTGTGGCACCCCCATAGAGACTACAAGAGGTCCGGACAACAGGCCCTCCGATTTGACACACTGAACTCTATCAGAGAAGTAGTTGGTGAACCAGGCGAGGCATTCATTTGAGAAACCAAGGCTATTGAGTCTGCCGATGAGGATGTGGTGATTGACAGAGTCGAAAGCCTTGGCCAGGTCAATGAATATGGCAGCACAGTATTGTTTCTTATCGATGGCAGTTATGATATTGTTTAGGACCTTGAGCGTGGCTGAGGTGCACCAATGACCAGCTCTGAAAGCAGATTGCATAGCGGAGAAGGTGCGGTGGGATTCAAAATGGTCGGTAATCTGTTTGTTGACTTGGCTTTCGAAGACCTTAGAAAGGCAGGGTAGGATAGATATAGGTCTGTGGCAGTTTGGGTCAAGAGTGTCCCCTCCTTTGAAGAGGGGGATGACAGCAGCTGCTTTCCAATCTTTTGGAATCTCAGACGACACGAAAGAGAGGTTGAACTGGCTAGTAATAGGGGTTGCAACAATTTCGGCAGATAATTTTAGAAAGAAAGGGTCCAGATTGTCTAGCCTGGCTGATTTGTAGAGGTCCAGATTTTGCAGCTCTTTCAGAACATCAGCTGACTGGATTTGGGAGAAGGAGAAATGGGGAAGGCTTGGGCGAGTAGCTGTGGGGGGTGCAGTGCTGTTGACCGGGGTAGGGGTAGCCAGGTGGAAAGCATGGCCAGCTGTAAAAAAATACTTATTGAAATTCTCAATTATAGTGGATTTATCAGAGGTGACAGAGTTTCCTATCCTCAGTGCAGTGGGCAGCTGGGAGGAGGTGTTCTTATTCTCCATGGACTTTACAGTGTCCCAGAACTTTTTTGAGTTTGTGTTGCAGGAAGCAAATTTCTGCTTGAAAAAGCTAGCCTTGGCTTTTCTAACTGCCTGTGTATATTGGTTTCTAACTTCCCTGAAAAGTTACATATCACAGGGGCTGTTTGATGCTAATGCAGAACGCCACAGGATGTTTTTGTGTTGGTTAAGGGCAGTCAGGTCTGGAGTGAACCAATCTGTTCCTGGTTCTAAATTTCTTGAATGAGGCATGCTTATTTAAGATGGTGAGGAAGGCATTTAAAAAAAATAACCAGGCATCCTCAACTGACGGGATGAGGTCAATATCCTTCCAGGATACCTGGGCCAGCTCGATTAGAAAGGCTTGCTCACTGAAATGTTTCAGGGAGCGTTTGACAGTGATGAGTGGAGGTCGTTTGACCGCTGACCCATTACGGACGCAGGCAATGAGGCAGTGATCGCTGAGATCTTGGTTGAAAACAGCAGAGGTGTATTTAGAGGGCAAGTTGGTTAGGATGATATCTATGAGGGTGCCTGTGTTTACGGCTTTGGGGTGGTACCTGGTAGGTTCATTGATAATTTGTGTGAGATTGAGGGCATCAAGCTTAGATTGTAGGATGGCTGGGGTGTTAAGCATGTCCCAGTTTAGGTCACCGAGCAGCATGAGCTCTGAAGATAGATGGGGGGCAATCAGTTCACATATGGTGTCCAGAGCACAGCTGGGGGCAGAGGGTGGTCTATAGCATGCGGCAACAGTAAGAGACTTGTTTTTAGAGAGATGGATTTTTAAAAGTAGAAGTTCAAATTGTTTGGGTACAGACCTGGATAGTAGGACAGAACTCTGCAGGCTATCTCTGCAGTAGACTGCAACATCGCCCCCTTTGGCCGTTCTATCTTGACTGAAAATATTGTAGTTCGGGATGAAGATTTCTGAGTTTTTGGTGGACTTCCTAAGCCAGGATTCAGATACGGCTAGGACATCCGGGTTGGCAGAGTGTGCTAAAGCAGTGAATAAAACAAACATAAGGAGGAGGCTTCTAATGTTAATTTGCATGAAACCAAGGCTATTACGGTTACAGAAGTCATCAAAAGAGAGCGGCTGGGGGATAGGAGTGGAGCTAGGCATTGCAGGGCCTGGATTCACCTCTACATCACCAGAGGAACAGAGGAGGAGTGGGATAAGGGTACGGCTAAAAGCTATGAGAATTGGTCGTTTATGACGTCCAGAATAGAGAGTAAAAGGAGCAGGTTTCTGGGGACGATAAAATAGCTTCAAGGTATAATTTACAGACAAAGGTATGGTAGGATGTGAATAAAGTGGAGGTAAACCTAGGCATTGAGTGATGATGAGAGAGATATTGTCTCTAGAAACATAATTGAAACCAGAAGATTTCATAGCATGTGTGGGTGGTGGAACTGTAAGGTTGGATAAGGTATAATGAGCAGGGCTAGAGGCTCTACAGTGAAATAAGCCAATAAACACTAACCAGAAGAGTAATGGACAAGGCATATTGACATTAAGGAGAGGCATGCTTAGCCGAGTGAGCATAAATGTCCAAGTGAGATTCAGACAGCTAGCCGGGCCATAGGTAGCAAGCTGGCAGAAGATGGAGGGAGGTTTGTTTTTAGCCACCTCGTGCATTTCCGTCTGTAGATTAGTGGGGTTCCATGTGGTAGGGGGGACCAGTCCAATTGGCAAAATAGTTATAGTTATGGTGGCCCAAGAAAATTGTCCGATAGACCTATTAAGATAGCAGCCGATAAGACAGCTAACGATTAGCGGGCTGCAGATGGGCGTTCAGGTTACGTCGCGACGGAGGGGCCAGTTGGATAACTCCCTCGGGCAGATAACGTCGGTAGTCCAGTCGTGAAGGCCCGATGGGACTCCGCATCAGCAGTAAAACGGGTCCGGATAGGTGATTGTAGCCCAGGAGTGGCTGATGGAACTCTTCAGCTGGCTCGCTCCGGAATAATTGATGTTAGCTCCGGGACCGACGTTAGCCAATAGTCACTCGGGTAGCAGCAAGCTAGCTGCAAGATCCAGGTGTAAATGTCCAGAGCCTGCGGTAGAAATCCGGGGATATGGAGAGAAAAATAGGTCCGGTATGCTCTGGTCTGAGTCGTGCTGTACAAAACTGGCGATAGCTTTTCGAGCTAAGGGATAGCTGATGACCGCCAACCGTGGCTAGCTGAACTCCAACGTTAGCCAGTGAACTGGCCAGCCTCTGGCTAACCTCTGGCTAGCTTCTGTTGTGGATTTCCGATTTGAGGTAAATAATACTTTTTTATTTTTTTATTGGTGAGGCGGGTTGCAGGAGAGTGTTTTGAGGTTGAGTTTTTAGAAAAAAGATATAAAAATATATGCGAAGAAAAGATGTAAATATATATATACACGGGACACGACAAGAGGAGGACAACGGACGTCTGACTGCTATGCCATCTTGGAATGAATGACCTAGTAACCTCACTACCATCCATAGAGTAACCTCACTACCATCCATATAGTTAACCTCACTACCATCCATATAGTTAACCTCACTACCATTCGTATAGTTAACCTAACTATCATTCATAGAGTAACCTAACAACCATTCATAGTGTTAACCTAACTACCAAAGTAAAAACATCTATGTGATTCCCCCACAGACACATCCGAGTTCCCAAAGAAATGTGAGATAAGTCACTGCAGAAGTGATTTGTCACTTATCCCTCCTCGTCCATCCATCTATCCCATCTCCTGGCTGAGTGAGACATCACATGTTGGTGGTGATTGACAGGTTCCAGTCATGTCTGGGAGCTGTGGGGGACCTGCAGGAGAAGATAAGAGATAAGACCAGCTGCTTGTGTAGGACCCTAATTTTGGGATGGGGTAAATTGTGGAGGTCCCAATTCCTCTATGATGATACCTGTGTCCAGTTCTGGGTTCACTTCCTCCCCAACAACTGTACTCTGATCACCCTTGATACCCAGCTGACCCCTACATGACCCCACTGTCTAACAACAACATCTATTCTTCATCCATGTATAGGATCCATTACAGACATGACTGGACATGTTCATGTAGACCTAGAGACTGAAAAAGCTTGGTGCTCAACGTCAGCAAGACAAAGGAGCTGATTGTGGACTACAGGAAATGTAGGGCCGAGCACACCTCCATCCACATCGACAGGGCTGTATTGGAACGTGTCGAGAATTTCAAGATCCTCTGTGTCCACATCACTAAGGAATTATCACAGTCCACACACACCAACACAGTCGTGAAGAAGGCACGACAACGCCTCTTCCCCCTAAGGAGGCTGAAAAGATTTGGCATGGGCCCTCTGATCCTCAAAAGGTTTTACAGCTGCACCATTGAGAGCATTTTGACTGGGTGCATCACCACTTGATATGGCAACTGCTTGGCATTCGCACGAAAGGCCCTACAGAGGGCAGTGCATACAGCCCAGTACATAACTTGGGCCGAGCTCCCTGCCTTCCAGGACCTATATACCAGGCAGTGTCAGGAAGGCCCTTAAAGGCCCTTGTCAAAGACTCCAGCCAACCAAGTAATAAATTGTTCTCTCTGCTATTGCACAGCAAGCGGTACCGATGCACCAAGTTTGCAACAAACAGACCCCTGAATAGCTAGTCCAGGTAGCTATTGAACTATCTCTATCTACCCTTTTGATTCATCACCTAAGCTGCTGCTACTGTTCATGGTCTATCCTGTTGCCTAGTCACTTTATCCCTACCTAAATGCACATTTGTTTATTTAACTAGGCATGTCAGTTAAGAACAAATTCTTATTTTCAATGACAACCTACCAGGGAACAGTGGGTTAAGTGCCTTGTTCAGGGGTAGAACAACAGATTTTTACCTTGTCAGCTCATGGATTCAATCCAGCAACCTTTTGGTTACTGGTCCAACACTCTAAACACTAGGCTACCTGCTGTACATACAATATATACACAAAAGTTTGTGGACACCCTTTCAAATGAGTGGATTTGACTATTTCAGCCACACCCGTTGCTGACAGGTGTATAAAACTGAGCACACAATCATGAATTTCCCATAGACAAACATTGGCAGTAGAATGGCCTTACTGAAGAGCTCAGTGACATTTAACGTTTCACCGTCATAGGATGCCACCTTTCCAACAAGCCAGTTTGTAAAATTTCTGCCCTGCTAGTGCTGCCCCGGTCAACTGTAAGTGCTGTTAATATGAAGTGGAAACGTCTAGGAACAACAACGGCTCAGCCGCAAAGTGGTAAGCCACACAAGCTCACAGAACGGGACCGCCGAGTAGCACATAAAAATTGTCTGTCCTCAGTTGCAACACTCACTACCAAGTTCCAAACTGCCTCTGGAAGCAAAGTCAGCACAAGATCTGTTCGCCGGGAGCTTCATGGCCGAGCAGCTGCAGACAAGCATAAGATCACCATGCGCAATGCCAAGTGTCGACTGGAGTGGTGTCAAGCTCGCCGCCATTGGACTCTGGAGCAGTGGAAATGCGTTCTATGGAGTGATGAATCACGTTTCACCATCTGGCAGTCCCACAGACGAATCTGGGTTTGGCGGATGCCAGGAGAACGCTCTGTGACCCAATGCATAGTGCCAACTGTAAATGGTCTGGGGCTGTTTTTCATGGATCGGGCTAGGCCTCTAATGCTACAGCATACAATGACATTCTAGACAATTCTGTGCTTCTGTCCAACTTTGTGGAAACAGTTTGGGGAAGGCTCTTTCCTGTTTCAGCATGACAATTCCCCTGTGCACAAAGCTAGGTCCATACATAAATGGGTTGTCGAGAACTTGACTGGCCTGCACAGAGCCCTGACCTCAATCGCATCTAACACCTTTGGGATGAATTGGAACGCCGTCTGTGAGACAGGCCTAATTGCCCAACATCTGTGCCCAACCTCACTAATGCTCTTGTGGCTGAATGTAAGACAGTCTAGTTGGAAAGCCTTCCCCCAAAGAGTGGATGCTGATATAAAAGCAAAAGGGGGACCAACTCCATATTAATGCCCATGATTTTGGAATGAGATGTTCGTACCCCTGCACTCGGTACAGCTACCCTGGTAGCCTGTGTATATAGTTATCATTACTCATTGTGGATTTACAGTATTATCTCATGTTATTACTTTTTCTCTGCATTGTTGGGAAGGGCCCGTAAGTAAGCATTTCACTGTTAGTCTACACCTGTTGTTTACGAGCATGTGAGAAATAAAATAAAATGTTGATATGATTTGGGTCACATGTATCTAAGTGTCCTACTATATCCAACTAAAACATTTCTACCTATCAATTGTGAATTTTGCAACTATATAAACAACTTACTGTGCAGTATAAAAATTAACCCACACCAATATAAACACCAAATGATTGATGATGTAAAGTAACTCTTGAATCAGTCAAATAAATAGCCCAAATAATTCAATTCAGATAAGATTTGTTGGAAGTCATCAGACTGAATGAGTATAGCTTATTATACCAGATTGCCAATGTGTCACATGAAATTAAGTCCCCTATACTTTTATCTCCCTAAATCTCCTTATTTGGTTTCATACAAAAGCTAATGGTGATAAGCATGGTGGGGGGTAGTGGAGGTAGTTTGGTTCAAACCGAGCACCCCACCACCTAAGAGCCTTTCATCTAAACCCCCAGACATATGTAGTCTGGTCCTCCAATCTAGTTTCAGAGTTTGTTGCCAAGTACTTGGGCGAATTAATTCATTTTAACAGTTAGACCTGTTTTCTAATGTTATTATCTCAGCATTAGTATATTTTACAGTAAAGCCTTTTGGGATAGATTCTCCATGAGGTAATCTGAAGTCAAATTGCATTACCAAATCTCTGAATGATGGATGGATTTAAAAAGGTGAAGAAAAAAGAGAAACAGAACCAACAACAGATGACTTTTTCATTAACAGGCCCTCATCAGCAAAGAAAACAAACACCTTCAAGAGTCTGACTATCATGTTGGGGAATATCTGATTGTGTTTTCAATACAAAATGAGTGCCAGGCAGTGTGCTTCTTCTGGGGTTTGACTTTTGACCTCAAAACTTCCAAACCCCCTCCACCTTCTCCCCTCTGCCAACCAGATCCTTACACATCTACACCCTGTTTGCACTGAGAAAATATACACTGCTCAAAAAAATAAAGGGAGCACTAAAATAACACATCCTAGATCTGAATGAATGAAATAATGTTATTAAATACTTTTTTCTTTACATAGTTGAATGTCCTGACAACAAAACCACACAAAAATAAATCAATGGAAATCTAACTTATCAACCCATGGAGGTCTGGATTTGGAGTCACACTCAAAATTAAAGTGGAAAACCACACTATAGGCTGATCCAACTTTGATGTAATGTCCTTAAAACAAGTCAAAATTAGGCTCAGTAGTGTGTGTGGCCTCTACGTGCCTGTATGACCTCCCTACAACGCCTGGGCATGCTCCTGATGAGGTGGCGGATGGTCTCCTGAGGGATCTCCTCCCAGACCTGGACTAAAGCATCCGCCAACTCCTGGACAGTCTGTGGTGCATCGTGGCGTTGGTGGATGGAGCGAGACATGATGTCCCAGATGTGCTCAATTGGATTCAGGTCTGGGGAACGGGCGGCCCAGTCCATAGCATCAATGCCTTCCTCTTGCAGGAACTGCTGACACACTCCAGCCACATGAGGTCTAGCATTGTCTTGCATTAGGAGGAACCCAGGGCCAACCGCACCAGCATATGGTCTCACAAGGGGTCTGAGGATCTCATCTCAGTACCTAATGGCAGTCAGGCTACCTCTGGCGAGCACATGGAGGGCTGTGCGGCCCCCCAAAGAAATGCCACCCCACACCATGACTGACCCACCGCCAAACCGATCATGCTGGAGGATGTTGCAGGCAGCAGAACGTTCTCCACGGCGTCTCCAGACTCTGTCACATGTGCTCAGTGTGAACCTGCTTTCATCTGTGAAGAGCACAGGGCGCCAGTGGCGAATTTGCCAATCTTGGTGTTCTCTGGCAAATGCCAAACGTCCTGCACGGTGTTGGGCTGTAAGCACAACCCCCACCTGTGGACGTCGGGCCCTCATACCACCCTCATGGAGTCTGTTTCTGACCGTTTGAGCAGACACATGCACATTTGTCGCCTGCTGGAGGTCATTTTGCAGGTCTTTGGCAGTGCTCCTCCTTGCACAAAGGCGGAGGTAGCGGTCCTGCTGCTGGGTTGTTGCCCTCCTACGTCTCCTGATGTACTGGCCTGTCTCCTGGTAGCGCCTCCATGCTCTGGACACTACGCTGACAGACACAGCAAACCTTCTTGCCACAGCTCGCATTGATGTGCCATCCTGGATGAGCTGCACTACCTGAGCCACTTGTGTGGGTTGTAGACTCCGTCTCATGCTACCACTAGAGTGAAAGCACCGCCAGCATTCAAAAGTGACCAAAACATCAGCCAGGAAGCATAGGAACTGAGAAGTGGTCTTTGGTCACCACCTGCAGAACCACTCCTTTATTGGGGGTGTCTTGCTAATTGCCTATAATTTCCACCTGTTGTCTATTGCATTTGCACAACAGCATGTGAAATTTATTGTCAATCAGTGTTGCTTCCTAAGTGGACAGTTTGATTTCACAGAAGTGTGATTGACTTGGAGTTACATTGTGTTGTTTAAGTGTTCCCTTTATTTTTTGGAGCAGTATATTTAGAAGAGTCTAAAGGGGCGATGGTGGCAATACCTATGTCCATGTGTATGTGTGTGTATGGCCAGGGTCAGCTTTAGTGCGGTCAGCTGAGGTGCTATGGGGAGCTGATAGGATTTACTCTGTCCCTGGGTAGACTACTCTACTCTAAAGGTTCTGTACTCAGTGATTACATGAACATCAATCCCATGTCACAGTGCCACCCAGGGATATTATAGTAAACTGAAACTAAAACAAAAACGAATCATGAAAAAACTATTTAGTAAACTGAATCTAGCATTAAATACTGCCAGGAGATGGCAATGTTTTAAATAGATCTAGCTTGTACATCCCTATCACTAACTAGCTAGTCTCCCTAGACAGATGGGTTGCCTTCCACAATGTGCCAATGTTTCAGCACACACACCTGTACAAGTACACTACATGACCAAAAGTATCGTTGAACATCTCATTCCAAAATCATGGGCATTAATGCGGAGTTGGTCCCCCCTTTGCTGCTTTAAATAACAGCCTCCACTCTTCTGGGAAGACTTTCCACTAGATGTTGGTACATTGCTGCGGGGACTTGCTTCCATTCAGCCATAAGAGCATTTGTGAGGTCGGGCACTGATGTTGGGCGATTAGGCCTGTCTCGCAGTTGGCGTTCCAATTCATCCCAAAGGTGTCCGATCGGGTCGAGGTCATGGCTCTGTGCAGGTCAGGCAAGTTCTTCCACACCGATCTCGACAAACCATTTATGTATGGATCTCGCATTGTGCACAGGGGCATTGTCATGCTGAAACAGGAAAGGGCCTTTCCCAAACTGTTGCCACAAAGTTGGAAGCACAGAATCGTCTAGAATGTCATTGTATGATGTAGCATTAAGATTTCCCTTCACTGGAAATAAGGGGCCTAGCCCCAACCATGAAAAACAACCCCAGACGATTACTCCTCATCCACCAAACTTTACAGTTGGCACTATGCATTGGGGCAGGTAGCGTTCTCCTGGCATCTGCCAAACCCAGATTCATCCGTGAGACTGTCAGATGGTGAAATGTGATTCGTCACTCCAGAGATCGTGTTTCTGCTGCTCCAGAGTCCAATGGCGACGTGCTTTACACCACTCCAGCCGACACTTGGCATTGCGCATAGCGATCTTAGGGTTGTGTGCGGCTGCTTGGTCATGGAAACCCATTTCATGAAGCTCCCGGCGAACGGTTATTGTGCTGACTTTGCTTTCGGAGGCAGTTTGGAACGCGGTAGTGAGTGTTGCAACCAAGGACAGATGATTCTTACGCGCTACGCTCTTAAGCATGCAGCAGTCCTGTTCTGTGAGCTTGTGTGGCCTACCACCTCACAGCTGAGCCGTTGTTGCTCCTAGACGTTTCCACTTCACAAAAACAGCACTTACAGTTGACCGGGGAAGCTCTAGCAGGGCAGATATTTGACAAACTGACTTGTTGGAAAGGTGGCATCCCACAACGGTGCCACTCTGAAAGTCACTGAGCTCTTCAGTATGGCCATTCTACTGCCAATGTTTGTCTATGGAGATTGCATGGCCGTGTGCTCGTTTTTATACACCTGTCAGCAACAGGTGTGGCTGAGTAGCCGAATCTACACATTTTTAAGGGTGTCCACATACTTTTGTATATATAGAGTACCTGCGTCAGTTGGGAGAGAGAGGAGGAGTCGGAACAGGGAAGACGTCACCTCCTTATCCTCTTGGTGCTCTAGCGTAAACATCCCCGTCGGACACAAATTAGTAGCTAGCTGGCTAGCGAGATTGAGAATGCGGAGGTTATTTTTAATAAGTGCAATGTAAGTGGCTAGTTTGCATCATCTACCTTTGCTAAAACCACGGCAAAGGTTTTGCCTGCAAACTTTGGTTTCGAATCGCAACGTTCTGAGATGTCTGCCTACTGGCTACTGAAAGAGTTAGATTTTTCAGGCTCGGTCCACCTACCGCTAAGACGTTAAGAGCAGTGTTGAATAAAGACGGTGCAAACACACCCTCAACAGTGACATCTGTTTATCTTTTTAAGCTGCATGAATCTTTGATCCTTCAACTTTACATCGAAGACATAAACCAATTTAGTGTAAATCAGTAGGATTAGATGCCGCACCCACCCAAATACCACCCAAATGCCATTGTCCAGATACTGACCCTAGATACCCCTCGGTGAGGGACCAGTCCTTGATAAGAATGTTATTAAAACCTGCAGAAATTGCAGAATCTTTTTGAATTTCCAGTCCATTCCAGACCTTAGATGTCCTACACCCTTTCCCTTTTAACCCCACTCTTAGAAACGCAGCAGTAGCGGTGCTGTAGATGTATTGACAGTGGTGTTATTGAAAAGAGAGAGAAAAAACCTGATATCAAATTATAAAGAACATTTTCCAAAAACAATGAAATGGAAATATTAGAAAATGGGGGGTGAGGGTATAACTAGAGGACTTTTAAAGGACAAAGGCATAAAAAAATGGAAAATGGAGGAAGACAGACAGAAAGCCTGGGTATTTATCGCAATCATTGAGTGGAATAATAGGACAACAGAAATGCTCAGTGTGGCACAGCTGGGTCTAGTTAAAGACTCAGCTATTGGGAGAGTTGGCTAATCAACTAAGCTCTCCCCATCTTCACCAGTGACCCAGAACAACAATCTTCCTCATCCCAGGAACCCCCCATAGTGACAACACTGGAGGGACATTAAACACATGTACATCTTTTTTTATCATTATCCTAAATGGTAGGGGCTGTCCTTTCCTTTCTGCCGTAAGGTTTGAGCAGCCATTGAATTTGAGCTGAAATTAAAATCCATCAATGTATTTCTAGTTAGGTAGTTGAATAATGTTGCTATATTATGTTAGAAGAAATGTGTGTGCAACTGGTAATTTGATAGAAAATGTATTTTAGTAGACTACAGAATAGTAGACTACAAAATATATGTTGTGAGCTTCTTTGTAGCAAATTCTTGTCTATTATTCTGCTGTTTATAGACAATCCCTCCCTCCACCCACTCACTCACTTGATTCTTAGTGGCAGTAAGACATGGGCAGGATGCCAGGCCCATTGTTACTGTAAATACACTGTGGGAGGTTTCCCCTGAGAAAGATCAGCTGAACTGCAGATCTAGCTTAGCCACCTGTAGGCTTTTGAACTATTCTTGATCTCATCCACATTTTCTGGCCCACAGGAGAACAAGAGACTCCTTAGTGAAGAGAAGTAAGGTACATTCACAGTGTTGTGTGTTTCCTTTGTATTTTGTATTTGTATTTGTATTTATTATGGATCCCCATTAGCTGCTCTTCCTTCCTAAAGAGTTACTTGTCTAACAGAACACAGAGGGTGTTCTTTAACTTCTATGGGCTACGTGGGACGCTAGCGTCCCACCTGCGGGGCACAGCCAGTGAAATATCAGGGCGGCAAATTCAAAACAACAAAATGTCATAATTCAAATTTCTCAAACATACAACTATTATACACCATTTTAAAGATACACCTCTCCTTAATCCAACCACATCGTCCGATTTCAAAAAGGCTTTACGGCGAAAGCATAAAGTTAGTTTATGTTAGGACAGTGCCAACACAAGAAAAACCACACAGCCATTTTCCAAGCAGGAGAGGGGTCACAAAAACCAGAAATACAGCTCAAATTAAGCACTAACCTTTGACGATCTTCATCAGATGACACTCCTAGGACTCAATGTTACACAATACATGTATGTTTTGTTCGATAAAGTTCATATTTATATCCAAAAACCCCATTTTACATTGGCGCGTGATGTTCAGAAAATATTTTGCCTCCAAAACTGCCGGTGAATCAGCACAACAATTTACAAAAATACTCATCATAAACGTTGATAAAATATTAAACTGTTATTCAAAGAATTATAGATAAACATCTCCTTAATGCAACCGCTGTGACAGATTTCAAAAAAGCTTCACGGGGAAAGCACACTTTGCAATAATCTGAGTACGGCGCTCAGAAAAATACATCAGGCAATACAGATACCCACCATTTTGGAGTCATCTAAAATCATAAATAGCATTATAAATATTCACTTACCTTTGATGATCTTCATCAGAAGGCACTTCCAGGAATCCCAGGTCCACAATAAATGTTGTTTTGTTCGATAAAGTCCATAATTTATGTCCAAATACCTCCTTGTTGTTTGCGCGTTCAGTAAGCTACTCCAAATGTAGGAAGCGCGCCAAAAATGTCACGATGAAAAGTAAAAAAAAGTTATATTTACGTTTGTAGAAACATGTCAAACGTTGTATAGCATCAATCTTTAGGGCCTTTTTAACATAAATCTTCAATAATATTCCAACCGGACGATTCCAATGTCTTGAAAAACGTTATGGAACACAGCTACCTCATCACATGAATGCGTGCCAATGAACTCATGTCATTTTCTGAGTCACCAACTTCCCGGCCTTCTTGTTCACTCTCTGTTCACTGCAAAATCCTGAAACAAGGTTCTAAAGACTGTTGACATCTAGTGGAAGCCTTAGGAAGTGCAAAATGAACCCTAAGTCACTGTGTGTTAGATAGGCAATGACTTGAAAAGACTACAAGCATCAGATTTCCCACTTCCTGGTTGGATTTTTCTCAGGTTTTTGCCTGCCATATGAGTTCTGTTATACTCACAGACATCCTTCAAACAGTTTTAGAAACTTCAGAGTGTTTTCTATCCAAATATACTAATAATATGCAAATATTTGACTCTGGGCCCGAGTATTAGGCAGTTTCCTCTGGGCACGCTTTTCATCCGAAATCGAAAATACTGCCCCCTATACCTTAAATTAATGGAAGCCTCTCAAATATAATCCAGTTAGAATCAGGAATTCCCCAGGGTAGCAGTTTAGGCCCCTTGCTTGTTTCCAATTTTTACTAACGACATGCCACCGACTCTGAGTAAAGCCAGAGTGTCTATGTATGCGGATGACTCAACACTATACACGTCAGATTCTACAGCAACTGAAATGACTGCAACACTCAACATTGAGCTGCAGTTAGTTTCAGAGTGGGTGGCAAGGAATAAGTTTGCCCTAAATATTTCTAAAATTAAAAGCATTGTATTTGGAACAAAACACTCACTAAACCCTAAACCTCAACTAAATCTTGTAATAAATAACGTGGAAATTGCGCATGTTGAGATGACTAAACTGCTTGGAGTAACCCTAGATTGTAAACTGTCATGGTCAAAACATATTGATGCAGTAGTAGCTAAGATGGGGAGAAGTCTGGCTATAATAAAGTGATGCTCTGCATTCTTAACAACACTATCAACAAGACAGGTCCTACAGGCCCTAGTTTTGTCGCACCTTGACTACTGTTTAGTCGTGTGGTCAGGTGTCACAAAAAAGGACTTATGAAAATTGCAATTGGCTCAGAACAGGGAAGCACGGCTGGCCCTTGGATCTACACAGAGAGCTAATATTAATAATATGCATGTCAATCTCTCCTGTCTGAAAGTGGAAGCGAGATTGACTTCATCACTACTTTTATTTATGAGAGGTATTGACATGATGAATGCACCGAGCTGTCTGTCTAAACTACTGGCACACAGCTCGGACACCCATGCATACTCCACAACACAATTTGTAAGTCGCTCTGGATAAGAGTGTCTGCTAAATGACTTAAATGTAAAATGTAAACACATGCCACAAGAGGTCTCTTCACAGTCCCCAAGTCCAGAACAGACTATGAGAGGCACACAGTACTACATAGAGCCATGACTACATGGAACTCTATTCCACATCAAGTAACTGGACGCAAGCAGTAGAATTAGATTTGAAAAACAGATTAAAAAAACACCTTATGGAACAGCAGGGACTATGAAGCAACACAAACATTGGCACAGACACATGTATACACACACACACACACACACACGATAACATACGCACTCTACATACACATGGATTTAGTGCTGTAGATATGTGGTAGTGATGGAGTAGGGCCCTGAGGGCACACAGTGTGTTGAGAAATATATGAACATATTGTAATGTTTTTAAAATTGTATAAACTGCCTTAATTTTGCTGGACCCCAAGAAGAGTAGCTGCTGCTTTGGCAGCAGCTAATGGGGATCTGTTATAAATACAAATACAAGGATGAAGGCGCCGGAACCTCTGGATCCAGGGCAGCAAAGCTGTTTCTGGTCTGTGTCAGTTCTGGGCTCAACATCTCCATGGAGACCCCCGTTGCCAGAAGATGCCTTCTTCGACTTCCACTGCGAGTGACATACATCCATGGCTGGTTGGTTGGGTCGAGATCAGCTCCGTTCTCCAGGGAAGGGGGAGACCCCTTCAGGGATGGAACCCTGCCGAGCACCGGCCAGTCGGCTGGGGCGAGCCGACACGGCCACAAAACTTCCACCAGACCAGAGCGGCGTCCGGCTTCTGGGGTGGAAGAAAAATAAAAAGTAGGTGGCGTGGGTTCCCCAGTAGCTTATGTAGGTTTGCTACTTGCTTGCTAAGAGTAGCTACTTCGCTCCTGTAGTCCTCCGCAAGCAAGCAGTTGCTACATTGAAAGTCAGCACAGTCCACATTGTCCCGGAACAAAGCAAAGTAAACAAAGCTCTTGCAACGCTGGAAACGTTCAATAGCGGCCTCCATTTGAGCGCGCCGAGACAGCTAGGCTAGCTGGGCTTTCGCGTCTGTCCCCCTATATGGAATCTGGCAGGATCCCCGGACAGATAGCAGTGCTCACAGCAATTTAGCTGTACTTCATTTTGTGAAGAGTGTTTTACCAGTGCAAAACTCCCCTCCATAAATAACATACAGTACAGGTAGATAATGACCAAGCCCAGCGGGTAAATATGGACATGTAGAATAGGGTGTCCTAGAGGCATCGAGAAGTGAGTCATACGAGTGCCCTTAGAAATAATATACTTTTTGATTGACATTATTCAAGAATCACAGTAATTTTGTCACATTTTTGTATTCTCTTTTGGAGTGATTATCCAATGTTATCATAATACTGAATTCAATGTTAATTTACGTCTGCTCATCCCCATACCCAGCTTGTAATTACAGCATTAGAATATTAATGGAAGGCAGCGCTGGCAGAGCCCCCATTACTGTGGCATGGGGATGCTGCTGCTGGAATCAAACACTGTTATTATATGAATACTTGTGCACTTTTGACTTCAGGAAGCAACTTCCTGAGTTGAACACCTGAGTCATTCAGGGACCTTTATTTACAGTAACTGGTCTGGCCAGGGGTGGACATGCCACCTAATTTCTCTCTCTTTCCTCCCCTTTCTCTCCATTTTACACACACACACACACACACACACACACACACACACACACACACACACACACACACACACACACACACACACACACACACACACACACACACACACACACACACACACACACACACACAAATGGGCCAGAGAAAAGACAGATAACATACACTACCGTTCAAAAGTTTGGGGTCACCTAGAAATGTCCTAGTTTTTTAAATAAAAGCACATTTTTTGTCTATTAAAATAACATAAAATTGATCAGAAATACAGTGCAGACATTGTGAATGTTGTAAATGACTATTGTTGCTGTTTTAATGGAATATCTACATAGGTGTGCAGAGGCCCATTATCAGCAACCGTCACTCCTGTGTTCCAATGGCACGTTGTGTTAGCTAATCCAAGTTTATCATTTTAAAAAGGCTCATTTTTCATTAGAAAACCCTTTCGCAATTATGTTAAGACAGCTGAAAACTGTTGTTCCGATTATAGAAGCAATAAAACTGGCCTTCTTTAGACTAGTTGAGTATCTGGAGCATCAGCATTTGTGGGTTCGATTACAAGCTCAAAATGTCCAGAAACAAATAACTTTCTTCTGAAACTCGTCAGTCTATTCTTCTTCTGAGAAATGAAGGCTATTCCATGTGAGAAATTGCCAAGAAACTGAAGATCTCGTACAACGCTGTATACTACTCCCTTCACAGAACAGTGCACACTGGCTCTAACCAGAATAGAAAGAAGAGTGGGAGGCCCTGGTGCACAACTGAGCAAGAGGACAAGTGCATTAGAGTATCTAGTTTGAGAAACAGACGCCTCACAATTTCTCAACAGGCAACTTCATTAAATAGTACCCGCAAAACACCAGTCTCAACTTCAATAGTGAAGAGGCGACTCCGGGATGTTGGCCTTCTAGGCAGAGTTCCAGTGTCTGTGTTATTTTGCCCATCTTAATCTTTTATTTTTATTGGCCAGTCTGAGATATGGCTTTTTCTTTGCAACTCTGCCTTGAAGGCCAGCATCCCGGAGTCGCCTCTTCACTGTTGACGTTGAGACTGGTGTTTTGCGGGTACTTGTCCTCTTGCTTAGTTGTGCACTGGGGCTTCCCACTCCTCTTAATATTCTGGTTAGGGCCAGTTTGCGCTGTTCTGTGAAGGGAGTAGTACACAGAATTGTACGAGATCTTCAGTTTCTTGGCAATTTCTCGCATGTAACAGCCTTCATTTCTCAGAACATGAATAGACTGACAAGTTTCAGAAGAAAGTGCTTTATTTCTGGCCATTTTGAGCCTGTAATTGAACTCACAAATGCTGATGCTCATGATACTCAACTAGTCTAAAGAAGGCCAGTTTTATTGCTCCTTTAATCAGAACAACAGTTTTCAGCTGTGCTAACATAATTGCAAAAGGGTTTTCTAATGATCAATTAGCCTTTTAAAATTATAAACTTGGATTAGCTAACACAACGTGCCATTGGAACACAGGAGTGATGGTTGCTGATAATGGGCCTCTGTACGCCTATGTAGATATTCCATAAAAAATCTGCGGTTTCCAGCTACAATAGTCATTTACAACACTAACAATGTCTACACTGTATTTCTGATCATTTTGATGTTATTTTAATGGACCAAAAATTTGCTTTTCTTTCAAAAACAAGGACATTTCTAAGTGACCCCAAACTTTTGAACGGTAGTGTACATGCAGCCAATTTATAGGTGGATAAATACAGCCTCTGAGTAGCTGTTGGTTAGGTGTGTTTGTTTGAATTAGGACTGCCCACTGCGCACTGTATATTGTGTACTATCTGAATCCACAGAGGATCTAGCTAGCTACTGTAGTTCAACAACTGAACAATTCATCTGTCAACCTTCCAGAACAATTAGAGTTAAAAGACAATAACAACATTTTACATGGATGGGAAAACAATTAAAGATGCAAATGTTCTGCCAATCAAAATTGCTTGTTTTATTCCACAGCGGAACTATGGAAATAAAAGAACTGAGTTTGGAATGAAAATATTAAAACAAAAGCTCCCTTGTTGGTGTTCTGTAATAGAGAGGACACAGCTGCTCTCAACTCTCTGGCTGCTTCTTATGCAGAAAACGCTGCTTCTACATTTTGCTCATGAGAGGGGATGTGGCCAAACACAGGCCAGAGAAAGATGATTAATATTAATTTATAGTTGCCGGGCCGTAGGAGCTACACACTGACAGTGATCGAGCCATAGCTATACATTTCCTCTTTTGCCTGGTGCGTTGCAATGGCATGATGCACAGAGGAAGAACAAGGATGTATTTTCCTGACACGGGTCTGGTTGTCCTATCATTTCTTCCCTCCTTGCTGTTGAATGGTGTTTTAATTTAAATGTGAAAATCCCAATTCTCCAGAGGAGAACTTTTCTACAATAACCCCGCCCCTTCACACACACCCAGTGTGTCTTTGGAGAAATCTCCAGCTCCCCTGTGCCTCTAACTCCTCATTTATTTTGAGACTGTGTGTGATTAAAAAACCCTCTTAAATTACTGTTTCACACAAAATCGTGTAATTAAATTAATATTGGATGTAATAATTACTTTGTGAATTCAAATGTTTCCTACACACCGCTGCATTGTTGCTTAAACCATTAGCAGTGGTCTGCCGCAATTAACGATCGCTCTAATTAGATTTCTAGAGTGAGTGAGTGTGTGTGTGTGAGCGCACGTGTGTGAAAAATGAAAATATATGCATGTATTTCACAGTACCTGAACGTTTTTATTATCCATAGCTTTTATGATGGTCTCAGAACAGAACTGTGTAATTTAGCTTCAATGAGAACATGAACTTTAAGAAGCAGGAGAGAAGTTCTCACCTTTAATAGCTTGAGGTTGAAGAATCTATGTGGTGCCTGAAAGGGTACATTACTCTCAATTTCACCTGTAAGGTGATCCAGTGCTCGTGAAGAATAGCGAGATTTGTCTAATACACGTCAGGACACTGACCTAACTATGATCACTTATTTCACTCACACCTTTTAATCCAAGGACGTGTAAATTCCCTTTCTTTAGTTTCTTGTAGGCTACCATGTTTTAAACACAGCAATATCCAACTAAACATGTGTACAGAACATCCTCAAAACACTTACCAAATGCCTATAAGCCACCATCATCAATTAAATCAAAACACACAATTTCTTGCTCCTTTTGACACCTAAACCTTTCTAGTGAACTTTGAAATAACCCAATCCATTTGTAACCATCAGAGTAAGTGTCACTTTTGCCTCTGTGTTCTGGAACTAGCAGGTGAACCTCTCGCTCTTCCTCTAACCCCCCACAAACAAGAGACAGTCTGCCCTTAACACACAGAGACTAGCTCTGTCTGTTAGTGTGGATGGAAGGCTTCCCTCCTTATCTGCCTGGGTAATTGGTGTCTTGTTTGGTTAAATGATTAGAGGGCTGAAACTCTTTGTGTGGTCTTTGCAGATTGAACAAAGAGGCACCAGTAAGGAACCCTTGTCCAAAACCACAACTCTCGCTAGAACCAGATGGACTTGTGCAGGTGATAGTTGTGGTAGCTAGAGTGTTAATGACTAGTTAAGATTTGACAACTGGGCCTCATTTGAAACCTATAAAATGCTAGTCGCATTTGATCTCCAAAAATGGCACTATAAAGTTATTCTCCAGATTGGGGAATAACAAATTATTTGGACAACTATTGTCCCAACTCTGTCCCTTTCTCGTTCTGATACAGCACCCTGTCCTGCGTTCATTAGGTGTCTGAATGCACCTCTCTGAGTGGCTGAGCTCGGCCTTGTCTTGTGTGGCTTGCTGTTATTCACCAGTGACAGCCTAGATTTCAGCAGCCTGTACTTCTCTCCCCTCATCACTCGGCGGGTGGGCTCCCTCTGTAGTCTCTCTCTCCCACATACATCCATGCACAATGCCCCAGCCAGCCGAAAGGATTATTAAGACAAATTTCCATGCCAAGCCCCTCTCGTCTCCCTCTTTTATTTCCCTTCACTCTCTCTCTCTTTTCTCTTTCTTATATTCTTCTACCTCAGAGATCTCTTCTCTAAAAAGCATGTAGTGAGCGGCGGCGATAGGGGCGGTACAAGGCCGCTCTCTTGTCACAGTGGTTCCAATCAGCATGGCAAAGCTCAGGGATCATGTTTGATAATGTCAGATGGCCTAGAAAATTAAAAACCCAATTAAAGGAGCGGTCCGGGGGTCAGCTCTTCTGCATATCAAAAGCCCTCCTCTGGCTATCCGCCGCAAATTATATCCGTTAACAGCTCACTTTGCCTGGGCTGCAACAGCACTGCACTTAGGGAGTAATACATGCTTTCCTCCTCTCCTCTCCTCTCCTCTCCATTCTCTCCTCTCCATTCTCTCCTCTCCTCTCCTCTCGTCTCCTCTCCATTCTCTCCTCTCCTCTCCTCTCCTCTCCTCTCCTCTCCTCTCCTCTCCTCTCCTCTCCTCTCCTCTCCTCTCCTCTCCTCTCCTCTCCTCTCCTCTCCTCTCCTCTCCTTTCCTCTCCTCTCCTCTCCTCTCCTCTTCTCCTCTCCTCTCCTCTCCTCTCCTCTCCATTCTCCCCTCTCCTCTCCTATCCCCTCCTCTCCTCTCCTCTCCATTCTCCCCTCTCCTCTCCTATCCCCTCTCCTATCTCCTCTCCTATCCTATCCTATCTCCTCTCCTCTGTTCTCCTATCCCCTCCCCTCTCCGCTTCAGACATAAACCTCTTTGCCAGGCCAGATATTGTAATTACTTTACGCTGTTTTATACCTTCTGGCGAGACACAAAGGTCTGTCGTAGGTATAATGAATTGAAAAGAGAGAAGCAGAGAGAAAAAAAATAAAAAAGAACATAAAAGGTGCTTATTTATACTTTACATCTTAACATAAATCTCATTCTCCTTTTATCCACAACGCACTACATTTCTGTTCATAATGATCTTTCTCCTTTGAAAAATAACCAAATCGTCTCCCATCTTTTTTTGTTTGTTCCCTGAGTTACCCATGATTCATTAATTCTGGTACAGTGGTGGGGAAGTGAGGACAGAGAATGATGGGGAGCCAAGTTTAATGGTATTTGTCTCGGGCCAGACCATTAATATTCAACTTGATGTTTCTGATAACAGGGCTGGAGACCATAAGGAGCTCTCCTCGCAGGCCAGACAGCCTTATTAAGCAGCTGGAGTGGAAGGATGCTCGCTCAACACTCCTAGTGCAAGATCAAATGCAAGACTATACACACACACACACACACACACTCCACTTTCTGTTCATTGGGACTTCAGGCAACATCGGAGGCTTCGCCTTAAAATTTTCTTGTACCATGTTGCTCTCTCTTTCTGTTTCAAAACAAATAGATTAAATGGGGTTCCACTAGGTTTGATCAGTTCAGGTATCTCTGTGGTGTGAATAATTGTATCAAATCATCAAAGCAAGTTTTATTTATACAGCTCCTTTCATACATTGACTGCATCACAATGTGCTTTACAGGAAAAAAACAAATAAAAAATGATGAAAAAAAAGCGGAAATATTCAGTACACAACAAACATAAGATAAAAAAATAAAAGAATGACACAAACTGAACTAAAAAAGCACCCTAAGGAAAAGCAAAGCTAAAAATATGTCCACAGTTTCGGTATGAGAATGCTGTATCACGATGTGAATGAGTATTGTAATCGATGAGAATGATATTTGGCAAAGTGGCAATGTTCTACTGTACATGTTTGGAAATGCAGGTGTTTTACCATATGCCTCATGTATGGCCAGCTGAGAAATGCTTCTTTAGGGGCCAAAACATTTTTTCCTTCAGACTTTCTGGTTTTTTTAACAGGGAAATCACAAGTCGTCAGCGTCAGGTCCTTTAGCACCATCTAATTTACATTAATGGCTTGATAATGCACATTAGCAGACTATTTTAAATGATCACATCCTTCCAATCTATTTCTCCCCTTGTTCTTCTCCCCCAAATGTCCTGGTACATTCACGTTCCCTCCCTTTTTTCCCCCAAACATTCATATTTCTAATGACAATACTAAAAAATGCTTTTTTTTCACAGAAACAATATATAATAATATGTCAACACCTAAAGAAAATAAAGAAAAAAGATTGAGCAATTTCCTAACTATGTCGGTGGTGGGGTGAATAGGACATTCATTTATTTTCTCTTGTGGTGCTGGGTCTTTTTTCCATCAGGGTGACAGTCGGGTCTTGTGAGGGAGAGCTGAGCGAGGGGAAGCTAAAGACTGGTGCTGCATGGGAGATAGGAGGGTGACAGCTCACCTGTCAGACCAGCTCTCAGCCCTGCCTGCATGCTGAATAAGACCTGCTTTCATTCTCTTGGAAATTCAAAGGTCCAACCAAGGATACTGTGTGAGGAGAAGAAAACATTTCCTCTCACATTTCCTTATTTCGCAGGTATATATTGTATTTTCACCATTCATCTTGTTTTTTATTACATGTATGTGTCGCTCCCTCGCATTAGCCAGGAATCCAGAGAAAGAGTAATGATTAGAAAATAAAGAGACAGGTGGGTGAAGAGAGAAAGTAGAGGGAGAGAGAGAAAATGGCAAAGAAAGCGAAAGAGAGAGTGCCCTGTTGACAGAGGCACGTGTCTGACAGGATGTTGATTGCTGCAACAGACATGAACCTTGTTAAACAAATGTCCTGAATAAATGAAGAGGATCTGAGAAAATGCTATGTGGCACAATCACTAGGAAACTTTCACAATTTGATCATGTCAACCAAGAATAGTCATATCTTCTTATGACAGGTAAAACTCAATGCAATTCAACTCCTGGACCTTAAAATGGGGGAAAACTATTAATTTAAGATGAAGCGTCTTCCTCTGAGGAAGCACTAGATTATTTCCGAATTATGATTCACAAAACATAGTAATATGTCAAATACCCTACACTGTACACTTGTCAGTGTACGTGCAAACGTGTCGGTGACTGTGCGTGTCGGCGAGAGTGCGTGTCGGCGAGAGTGCGTGTCGGTGAGTGTGCGTGTCGGTGAGGTGAGAGTGTGTGTCGGTGAGAGTGCGTGTCGGTGAGAGTGCGTGTCGGTGAGAGTGCTTGTCGGTGAGGTGAGAGTGCGTGTCGGTGAGAGTGCGTGTCGGTGAGAGTGCGTGTCGGTGAGTGTGCGTGTCGGTGAGTGTGCGTGTCGGTGAGAGTGCGTGTCGGCGAGAGTGCATGTCGGTGAGTGTGCAAGTCGGTGAGTGTGCGTGTCGGTGAGAGTGCGTGTCGGCGAGAGTGCGTGTCGGCGAGAGTGCGTGTCGGCGAGTGTGCGTGTCGGTGAGAGTGCGTGTCGGTGAGAGTGTGTGTCGGTGAGTGTGCGTGTCAATGAGGTGAGAGTGCGTGTCAGTGAGAGTGCGTGTCGGTGAGAGTGCGTGTCGGTGAGGTGAGAGTGCGTGTCGGTGAGAGTGCGTGTCGGTGAGAGTGCGTGTCGGTGAGGTGAGAGTGTGTGTCGGTGAGTGTGCGTGTCGGTGAGGTGAGAGTGCGTGTCGGGGAGGTGAGAGTGTGTGTCGGTGAGTGTGCGTGTCGGGGAGGTGAGAGTGCGTGTCGGTGAGAGTGTGTGTCGGTGAGAGTGCGTGTCGGTGAGGTGAGAGTGCGTGTCGGGGAGGTGAGAGTGTGTGTCGGTGAGAGTGCGTGTCGGTGAGGTGAGAGTGCGTGTCGGTGAGTGCGTGTCGGCGAGAGTGCGTGTCGGCGAGAGTGCGTGTCGGTGAGTGTGTGTCGGCGAGAGTGCGTGTCGGTGAGGTGAGAGTGCGTGTCGGTGAGAGTGCGTGTCGGTGAGAGTGTGTGTCGGTGAGAGTGCGTGTCGGTGAGGTGAGAGTGCGTGTCGGGGAGGTGAGAGTGTGTGTCGGTGAGAGTGCGTGTCGGTGAGGTGAGAGTGCGTGTCGGCGAGAGTGCGTGTCGGCGAGAGTGCGTGTCGGTGAGTGTGTGTCGGCGAGAGTGCGTGTCGGTGAGGTGAGAGTGCGTGTCGGTGAGTGTGTGTCGGTGAGAGTGAGTGTCGGCGAGTGTGCGTGTCGGTGAGTGTGCGTGTCGGTGAGAGTGCGTGTCGGTGAGAGTGCGTGTCGGCGAGAGTGCATGTCGGTGAGTGTGCAAGTCGGTGAGTGTGCGTGTCGGTGAGAGTGCGTGTCGGCGAGAGTGCGTGTCTGCGAGTGTGCGTGTCGGCGAGTGTGCGTGTCGGTGAGAGTGTGTGTCGGTGAGTGTGCGTGTCAATGAGGTGAGAGTGCGTGTCAGTGAGAGTGCGTGTCGGTGAGAGTGCGTGTCGGTGAGGTGAGAGTGCGTGTCAGTGAGAGTGCGTGTCGGTGAGAGTGCGTGTCGGTGAGGTGAGAGTGTGTGTCGGTGAGTGTGCGTGTCGGTGAGGTGAGAGTGCGTGTCGGGGAGGTGAGAGTGTGTGTCGGTGAGTGTGCGTGTCGGGGAGGTGAGAGTGCGTGTCGGTGAGAGTGTGTGTCGGTGAGAGTGCGTGTCGGTGAGGTGAGAGTGCGTGTCGGGGAGGTGAGAGTGTGTGTCGGTGAGAGTGCGTGTCGGTGAGGTGAGAGTGCGTGTCGGTGAGTGCGTGTCGGCGAGAGTGCGTGTCGGCGAGAGTGCGTGTCGGTGAGTGTGTGTCGGCGAGAGTGCGTGTCGGTGAGGTGAGAGTGCGTGTCGGTGAGAGTGCGTGTCGGTGAGAGTGTGTGTCGGTGAGAGTGCGTGTCGGTGAGGTGAGAGTGCGTGTCGGGGAGGTGAGAGTGTGTGTCGGTGAGAGTGCGTGTCGGTGAGGTGAGAGTGCGTGTCGGCGAGAGTGCGTGTCGGCGAGAGTGCGTGTCGGTGAGTGTGTGTCGGCGAGAGTGCGTGTCGGTGAGGTGAGAGTGCGTGTCGGTGAGTGTGTGTCGGTGAGAGTGAGTGTCGGCGAGTGTGCGTGTCGGTGAGTGTGCGTGTCGGTGAGAGTGCGTGTCGGTGAGAGTGCGTGTCGGCGAGAGTGCGTGTCGGCGAGAGTGCGTGTCGGCGAGAGTGCGTGTCGGTGAGTGTGCGTGTCGGTGAGAGTGCGTGTCGGCGAGAGTGCGTGTCGGCGAGTGTGCGTGTCGGCGAGTGTGCGTGTCGGTGAGAGTGTGTGTCGGTGAGTGTGCGTGTCAATGAGGTGAGAGTGCGTGTCAGTGAGAGTGCGTGTCGGTGAGAGTGCGTGTCGGTGAGGTGAGAGTGCGTGTCAGTGAGGTGAGAGTGCGTGTCGGTGAGAGTGTGTGTCGGTGAGTGTGCGTGTCGGTGAGAGTGTGTGTCGGTGAGTGTGCGTGTCAATGAGGTGAGAGTGCGTGTCAGTGAGAGTGCGTGTCGGTAAGAGTGCGTGTCGGTGAGGTGAGAGTGCGTGTCGGTGAGAGTGTGTGTCGGTGAGAGTGCGTGTCGGTGAGGTGAGAGTGCGTGTCGGGGAGGTGAGAGTGTGTGTCGGTGAGAGTGCGTGTCGGTGAGGTGAGAGTGCGTGTCGGTGAGTGCGTGTCGGCGAGAGTGCGTGTCGGCGAGAGTGCGTGTCGGTGAGTGTGTGTCGGCGAGAGTGCGTGTCGGTGAGGTGAGAGTGCGTGTCGGTGAGAGTGCGTGTTGGTGAGAGTGTGTGTCGGTGAGAGTGCGTGTCGGTGAGGTGAGAGTGCGTGTCGGGGAGGTGAGAGTGTGTGTCGGTGAGAGTGCGTGTCGGTGAGGTGAGAGTGCGTGTCGGTGAGAGTGCGTGTCGGTGAGTGTGTGTCGGCGAGAGTGCGTGTCGGTGAGGTGAGAGTGCGTGTCGGTGAGAGTGCGTGTCGGTGAGTGTGTGTCGGTGAGAGTGCGTGTCGGCGAGAGTGCGTGTCGGCGAGAGTGCATGTCGGTGAGTGTGTGTCGGCGAGAGTGCGTGTCGGTGAGGTGAGAGTGCGTGTCGGTGAGAGTGCGTGTCGGTGAGTGTGTGTCGGTGAGAGTGCGTGTCGGCGAGTGTGCGTGTCGGTGAGTGTGCGTGTCGGTGAGAGTGCGTGTCGGTGAGAGTGCGTGTCGGCGAGAGTGCGTGTCGGCGAGAGTGCGTGTCGGCGAGAGTGCGTGTCGGTGAGTGTGCGTGTCGGTGAGAGTGCGTGTCGGCGAGAGTGCATGTCGGTGAGTGTGCAAGTCGGTGAGTGTGCGTGTCGGTGAGAGTGCGTGTCGGCGAGAGTGCGTGTCGGCGAGTGTGCGTGTCGGCGAGTGTGCGTGTCGGTGAGAGTGTGTGTCGGTGAGTGTGCGTGTCAATGAGGTGAGAGTGCGTGTCAGTGAGAGTGCGTGTCGGTGAGAGTGCGTGTCGGTGAGGTGAGAGTGCGTGTCGGTGAGTGCGTGTCGGCGAGAGTGCGTGTCGGTGAGTGTGTGTCGGCGAGAGTGCGTGTCGGTGAGGTGAGAGTGCGTGTCGGTGAGAGTGCGTGTCGGTGAGTGTGTGTCGGTGAGAGTGCGTGTCGGCGAGTGTGCGTGTCGGTGAGTGTGCGTGTCGGTGAGAGTGCGTGTCGGTGAGAGTGCGTGTCGGCGAGAGTGCGTGTCGGCGAGAGTGCGTGTCGGCGAGAGTGCGTGTCGGCGAGTGTGCGTGTCGGTGAGTGTGCGTGTCGGTGAGAGTGCGTGTCGGTGAGAGTGCGTGTCGGCGAGAGTGCGTGTCGGCGAGAGTGCATGTCGGCGAGAGTGCGTGTCGGTGAGTGTGCGTGTCGGTGAGAGTGCATGTCGGTGAGTGTGCGTGTCGGTGAGAGTGCGTGTCGGCGAGTGTGCGTGTCGGTGAGGTGAGAGTGCGTGCCGGTGAGAGTGCGTGTCGGTGAGAGTGCGTGTCGGTGAGAGTGCGTGTCGGCGAGTGAGCGTGTCGGCGAGTGTGCGTGTGGGCGAGTGTGCGTGTCGGCGAGTGTGCGTGTCGGTGAGGTGAGAGTGCATGTCGGTGAGAGTGCGTGTCGGTGAGTGTGTGTCGGTGAGAGTGCGTGTCGGCGAGTGTGCGTGTCGGTGAGTGTGCGTGTCGGTGAGAGTGCGTGTCGGTGAGAGTGCGTGTCGGCGAGAGTGCGTGTCGGCGAGAGTGCGTGTCGGCGAGAGTGCGTGTTGGTGAGTGTGCGTGTCGGTGAGAGTGCGTGTCGGTGAGTGTGCGTGTCGGTGAGAGTGCGTGTCGGCGAATGTGCGTGTCGGTGAGGTGAGAGTGCGTGCCGGTGAGAGTGCGTGTCGGTGAGAGTGCGTGTCGGTGAGAGTGCGTGTCGGCGAGTGAGCGTGTCGGCGAGTGTGCGTGTGGGCGAGTGTGCGTGTCGGCGAGTGTGCGTGTCGGCGAGTGTGCGTGTCGGCAAGAGTGCGTGTTGGTGAGAGTGCGTGTCAATGAGATGAGAGTGCGTGTCAGTGAGAGTGCGTGTCGGTGAGAGTGCGAGTCGGTGAGGTGAGAGTGTGTGTCGGTGAGTGTGCGTGTCGGTGAGGTGAGAGTGCGTGTCGGTGAGAGTGCGTGTCGGCGAGAGTGCGTGTCGGCGAGAGTGCGTGTCGGCGAGAGTGCGTGTCGGTGAGTGTGCGTGTCGGTGAGAGTGCGTATCGGTGAGTGTGCGTGTCGGTGAGAGTGCGTGTCGGCGAGTGTGCGTGTCGGTGAGGTGAGAGTGCGTGCCGGTGAGAGTGCGTGTCGGTGAGAGGGCGTGTCGGTGAGAGTGCGTGTCGGCGAGTGAGCGTGTCGGCGAGTGTGCGTGTGGGCGAGTGTGCGTGTCGGCGAGTGTGCGTGTCAGCGAGTGTGCGTGTCGGCAAGAGTGCGTGTCGGTGAGAGTGCGTGTCAATGAGGTGAGAGTGCGTGTCAGTGAGAGTGCGTGTCGGTGAGAGTGCGAGTCGGTGAGGTGAGAGTGTGTGTCGGTGAGGTGAGAGTGCGTGTCGGTGATGTGAGAGTGCGTGTCGGTGAGAGTGTGTGTCGGTGACAGTGCTTGTCGGTTAGGTGAGAGTGCGTGTCGGTGAGAGTGCTTGTCGGTGAGGTGAGAGTGCGTGTCGGTGAGAGTGCGTGTCGGTGAGTGTGTGTCGGCGAGAGTGCGTGTCGGTGAGGTGAGAGTGCGTGTCGGTGAGAGTGCGTGTCGGTGAGGTGAGAGTGCGTGTCGGTGAGTGTGTGTCGGCGAGAGTGCGTGTCGGCGAGAGTGCGTGTCGGTGAGGTGAGAGTGCGTGTCTGTGAGAGTGCGTGACGGTGAGTTTGTGTCGGCGAGAGTGCGTGTCGGTGAGGTGAGAGTGCGTGTCGGTGAGAGTGCGTGTCGGTGAGTGTGTGTCGGCGAGATTGCGTGTCGGCGAGTGTGTGTGTCGGCGAGTGTGCGTGTCGGTGAGAGTGCATGTCGGTGAGAGTGCGTGTCGGCGAGAGTGCGTGTCGGCGAGAGTGCGTGTCGGCGAGAGTGCGTGTCGGTGAGTGTGCGTGTCGGTGAGAGTGCGTGTCGGTGAGTGTGCGTGTCGGTGAGAGTGCGTGTCGGCGAGTGTGCGTGTCGGTGAGGTGAGAGTGCGTGCCGGTGAGAGTGCGTGCCGGTGAGAGTGCGTGTCGGTGAGAGTGCGTGTAGGCGAGTGAGCGTGTCGGCGAGTGTGCGTGTGGGCGAGTGTGCGTGTCGGCGAGTGTGCGTGTCGGCGAGTGTGCGTGTCGGCAAGAGTGCGTGTCGGTGAGAGTGCGTGTCAATGAGGTGAGAATGCGTGTCAGTGAGAGTGCGTGTTGGTGAGAGTGCGAGTCGGTGAGGTGAGAGTGTGTGTCGGTTAGTGTGCGTGTCGGTGAGGTGAGAGTGCGTGTCGGTGAGAGTGTGTGTCGGTGAGGTGAGATTGCGTGTCGGTGAAAGTGCGTGTCGGTGAGGTGAGAGTGCGTGTCGGTGACGTGAGAGTGTGTGTCGGTGACAGTGCGTGTCGGTGAGGTGAGAATGCGTGTCGGTGAGGTGAGAGTGCGTGTCGGTGAGGTGAGAGTGCGTGTCGGTAAGGTGAGAGTGTGTGTCGGGGAATGTGCGTGTCGGTGAGGTGAGAGTGCGTGTCGGTGAGAGTGCGTGTCGGTGAGGTGAGAGTGCGTGTCGGCGAGAGTGCGTGTCGGCGAGAGTGCGTGTCGGCGAGAGTGCGTGTCGGTGAGTGTGCGTGTCGGTGAGAGTGCGTGTCGGTGAGTGTGCGTGTCGGTGAGAGTGCGTGTCGGAGAGTGTGCGTGTCGGTGAGGTGAGAGTGCGTGCCGGTGAGAGTGCGTGTCTGTGAGAGTGCGTGTCGGTGAGAGTGCGTGTAGGCGAGTGAGCGTGTCGGCGAGTGTGCGTGTGGGCGAGTGTGCGTGTCGGCGAGTGTGCGTGTCGGCGAGTGTGCGTGTCGGCAAGAGTGCGTGTTGGTGAGAGTGCGTGTCAATGAGATGAGAGTGCGTGTCAGTGAGAGTGCGTGTCGGTGAGAGTGCGAGTCGGTGAGGTGAGAGTGTGTGTCGGTGAGTGTGCGTGTCGGTGAGGTGAGAGTGCGTGTCGGTGAGAGTGTGTGTCGGTGAGAGTGCGTGTCGGTGAGGTGAGAGTGCGTGTCGGTGAGAGTGCGTGTCGGTGAGGTGAGAGTGCGTGTCGGTGAGAGTGCGTGTCGGTGAGTGTGTGTCGGCGAGAGTGCGTGTCGGTGAGGTGAGAGTGCGTGTCGGTGAGAGTGCGTGTCGGTGAGGTGAGAGTGCGTGTCGGTGAGTGTGTGTCGGCGAGAATGCGTGTCGGCGAGAGTGCGTGTCGGTGAGGTGAGAGTGCGTGTCGGTGAGAGTGCGTGTCGGTGAGTGTGTGTCGGCGAGAGTGCGTGTCGGTGAGGTGAGAGTGCGTGTCGGTGAGAGTGCGTGTCGGTGAGTGTGTGTCGGCGAGAGTGCGTATCGGCGAGTGTGCGTGTCGGTGAGTGTGCGTGTCGGTGAGAGTGCGTGTCGGCGAGAGTGCGTGTCGGCGAGAGTGCGTGTCGGCGAGAGTGCGTGTCGGTGAGTGTGCGTGTCGGTGAGAGTGCGTATCGGTGAGTGTGCGTATCGGTGAGTGTGCGTGTCGGTGAGAGTGCGTGTCGGCGAGTGTGCGTGTCGGTGAGGTGAGAGTGCGTGCCGGTGAGAGGGCGTGTCGGTGAGAGTGCGTGTCGGCAAGTGAGCTTGTCGGCGAGTGTGCGTGTGGGCGAGTGTGCGTGTCGGCGAGTGTGCGTGTCGGCGAGTGTGCGTGTCGGCAAGAGTGCGTGTCGGTGAGAGTGCGTGTCAATGAGGTGAGAGTGCGTGTCAGTGAGAGTGCGTGTCGGTGAGAGTGCGAGTCGGTGAGAGTGCGTGTCGGTGAGAGTGTGTGTCGGTGACAGTGCTTGTAGGTGAGGTGAGAGTGCGTGTCGGTGAGAGTGCTTGTCGTTGAGGTGAGAGCGCGTGTCTGTGAGAGTGCGTGACGGTGAGTGTGTGTCGGCGAGAGTGCGTGTCGGTGAGGTGAGAGTGCGTGTCGGTGAGAGTGCGTGTCGGTGAGTGTGTGTCGGCGAGAGTGCGTGTCGGCGAGTGTGTGTGTCGGCGAGTGTGCGTGTCGGTGAGAGTGCGTGTCGGTGAGGTGAGAGTGCGTGTCGGTGAGGTGAGAATGCGTGTTGGTGAGGTGAGAGTGTGTGTCGGGGAGGTGAGAGTGCGTGTAGGTGAGGTGAGAGTGCGTGTCGGTAAGGTGAGAGTGTGTGTCGGGGAATGTGCGTGTCGGTGAGGTGAGAGTGCGTGTCGGTGAGAGTGCGTGTCGGTGAGAGTGCGTGTCGGTGAGGTGAGTGTGCGTGTCGGTGAGGTGAGAGTGTGTGTCGGTAAGGTGAGAGTTTGTGTCGGGGAGGTGAGAGCGCGTGTCGGTGAGAGTGCGTGTCGGTGAGGTGAGAGTGCGTGTCGGTGAGAGTGCGTGTCGGTGAGGTGAGAGTGCGTGTCGGTGAGATTGCGTGTCGGTGAGAGTGCTTGTCGTTGAGGTGAGAGTGCGTATCGTTGAGAGTACGTGTCGTTGAGGTGAGTGTGCGTGTCGGCGAGAGTGCGTGTCGGTGAGAGTGCGTGTCGGTGAGGTGAGAGTGTGTGTCGGTGAGGTGAGAGTGCGTGTCGGTGAGGTGAGAGTGCGTGTCGGTGAGGTGAGAGTGCGTGTCGGTGAGAGTGCGTGTCGGTGAGAGTGCATGTCGGTGAGAGTGCGTGTCGGTGAGAGTGCGTGTCGTTGAGGTGAGAGTGCGTGTCGGTGAGAGTGCGTGTCGGTGAGAGTGCGTGTCGGTGAGAGTGCATGTCGGTGAGAGTGCGTGTCGGTGAGGTGAGTGTGCGTGTCGGCGAGAGTGCGTGTCGGTGAGGTTAGAGTGCGTGTCGGTGAGGTGAGAGTGCTTGTCGGTGAGGTGAGAGTGCGTGTCGGTGAGAGTGCGTGTCGGCGAGAGTGCGTGTCGGCGAGAATGCGTGGCGGTGAGAGTGCATGTCGGTGAGATGAGATTGCGTGTCGGTGAGAGTGCGTGTCCGTGAGAGTGCGTGTCGGTGAGAGTGCGTGTCGGTGAGAGTGCATGTCGGTGAGGTGAGAGTGCGTGTCGGCGAGAGTGCGTGTCGGTGAGAGTGCGTGTCGGTGAGAGTGCGTGTCGGTGAGGTGAGAGTGCGTGTCGGTGAGAGTGCGTGTCTGCGAGAGTGCGTGTCGGTGAGAGTGCGTGTCGGTGAGTGTGCGTCGGTGAGAGTGCGTGTCGGTGAGTGTGCAACGGTGAGTGTGCGTGTCGGTGAGAGTGCGTGTCGGCGAGTGTGTGTGTCGGTGAGAGTGCGTGTCGGCGAGAGTGCGTGTCGGTGAGTGTGCGTGTCGGTGAGGTGAGAGGGCGTGTCGGCGAGAGTGCGTGTCGGTGAGTGTGCGTGTCGGTGAGTGTGTGTCGGCGAGAGTGTGTGTCGGTGAGAGTGCGTGTCGGTGAGTGCGTGTCGGTGAGAGTGCGTGTCGGTGAGAGTGTGTGTCGGTGAGAGTGCGTGTCGGTGAGGTGAGAGTGCGTGTCGGGGAGGTGAGAGTGTGTGTCGGTGAGAGTGCGTGTCGGTGAGGTAAGAGTGCATGTCGGCAAGAGTGCGTGTCGGCGAGAGTGCGTGTCGGTGAGTGTGTGTCGGCGAGAATGCGTGTCGGTGAGGTGAGAGTGCGTGTCGGTGAGTGTGTGTCGGTGAGAGTGAGTGTCGGCGAGTGTGCGTGTCGGTGAGTGTGCGTGTCGGTGAGAGTGCGTGTCGGTGAGAGTGCGTGTCGGCGAGAGTGCGTGTCGGCGAGAGTGCGTGTCGGCGAGAGTGCGTGTCGGTGAGTGTGCGTGTCGGTGAGAGTGCGTGTCGGCGAGAGTGCGTGTCGGCGAGTGTGCGTGTCGGCGAGTGTGCGTGTCGGTGAGAGTGTGTGTCGGTGAGTGTGCTTGTCAATGAGGTGAGAGTGCGTGTCAGTGAGAGTGCGTGTCGGTGAGAGTGCGTGTCGGTGAGGTGAGAGTGCGTGTCAGTGAGGTGAGAGTGCGTGTCGGTGAGAGTGTGTGTCGGTGAGTGTGCGTGTCGGTGAGAGTGTGTGTCGGTGAGTGTGCGTGTCAATGAGGTGAGAGTGCGTGTCAGTGAGAGTGCGTGTCGGTAAGAGTGCGTGTCGGTGAGGTGAGAGTGCGTGTCGGTGAGAGTGTGTGTCGGTGAGAGTGCGTGTCGGTGAGGTGAGAGTGCGTGTCGGGGAGGTGAGAGTGTGTGTCGGTGAGAGTGCGTGTCGGTGAGGTGAGAGTGCGTGTCGGTGAGTGCGTGTCGGCGAGAGTGCGTGTCGGCGAGAGTGCGTGTCGGTGAGTGTGTGTCGGCGAGAGTGCGTGTCGGTGAGGTGAGAGTGCGTGTCGGTGAGAGTGCGTGTTGGTGAGAGTGTGTGTCGGTGAGAGTGCGTGTCGGTGAGGTGAGAGTGCGTGTCGGGGAGGTGAGAGTGTGTGTCGGTGAGAGTGCGTGTCGGTGAGGTGAGAGTGCGTGTCGGTGAGAGTGCGTGTCGGTGAGTGTGTGTCGGCGAGAGTGCGTGTCGGTGAGGTGAGAGTGCGTGTCGGTGAGAGTGCGTGTCGGTGAGTGTGTGTCGGTGAGAGTGCGTGTCGGCGAGAGTGCGTGTCGGCGAGAGTGCATGTCGGTGAGTGTGTGTCGGCGAGAGTGCGTGTCGGTGAGGTGAGAGTGCGTGTCGGTGAGAGTGCGTGTCGGTGAGTGTGTGTCGGTGAGAGTGCGTGTCGGCGAGTGTGCGTGTCGGTGAGTGTGCGTGTCGGTGAGAGTGCGTGTCGGTGAGAGTGCGTGTCGGCGAGAGTGCGTGTCGGCGAGAGTGCGTGTCGGCGAGAGTGCGTGTCGGTGAGTGTGCGTGTCGGTGAGAGTGCGTGTCGGCGAGAGTGCATGTCGGTGAGTGTGCAAGTCGGTGAGTGTGCGTGTCGGTGAGAGTGCGTGTCGGCGAGAGTGCGTGTCGGCGAGTGTGCGTGTCGGCGAGTGTGCGTGTCGGTGAGAGTGTGTGTCGGTGAGTGTGCGTGTCAATGAGGTGAGAGTGCGTGTCAGTGAGAGTGCGTGTCGGTGAGAGTGCGTGTCGGTGAGGTGAGAGTGCGTGTCGGTGAGTGCGTGTCGGCGAGAGAGCGTGTCGGTGAGTGTGTGTCGGCGAGAGTGCGTGTCGGTGAGGTGAGAGTGCGTGTCGGTGAGAGTGCGTGTCGGTGAGTGTGTGTCGGTGAGAGTGCGTGTCGGCGAGTGTGCGTGTCGGTGAGTGTGCGTGTCGGTGAGAGTGCGTGTCGGTGAGAGTGCGTGTCGGCGAGAGTGCGTGTCGGCGAGAGTGCGTGTCGGCGAGAGTGCGTGTCGGCGAGTGTGCGTGTCGGTGAGTGTGCGTGTCGGTGAGAGTGCGTGTCGGTGAGAGTGCGTGTCGGCGAGAGTGCGTGTCGGCGAGAGTGCATGTCGGCGAAAGTGCGTATCTGTGAGTGTGCGTGTCGGTGAGAGTGCATGTCGGTGAGTGTGCGTGTCGGTGAGAGTGCGTGTCGGCGAGTGTGCGTGTCGGTGAGGTGAGAGTGCGTGCCGGTGAGAGTGCGTGTCGGTGAGAGTGCGTGTCGGTGAGAGTGCGTGTCGGCGAGTGAGCGTGTCGGCGAGTGTGCGTGTGGGCGAGTGTGCGTGTCGGCGAGTGTGCGTGTCGGTGAGGTGAGAGTGCGTGTCGGTGAGAGTGCGTGTCGGTGAGTGTGTGTCGGTGAGAGTGCGTGTCGGCGAGTGTGCGTGTCGGTGAGTGTGCGTGTCGGTGAGAGTGCGTGTCGGTGAGAGTGCGTGTCGGCGAGAGTGCGTGTCGGCGAGAGTGCGTGTCGGCGAGAGTGCGTGTTGGTGAGTGTGCGTGTCGGTGAGAGTGCGTGTCGGTGAGTGTGCGTGTCGGTGAGAGTGCGTGTCGGCGAATGTGCGTGTCGGTGAGGTGAGAGTGCGTGCCGGTGAGAGTGCGTGTCGGTGAGAGTGCGTGTCGGTGAGAGTGCGTGTCGGCGAGTGAGCGTGTCGGCGAGTGTGCGTGTGGGCGAGTGTGCGTGTCGGCGAGTGTGCGTGTCGGCGAGTGTGCGTGTCGGCAAGAGTGCGTGTTGGTGAGAGTGCGTGTCAATGAGATGAGAGTGCGTGTCAGTGAGAGTGCGTGTCGGTGAGAGTGCGAGTCGGTGAGGTGAGAGTGTGTGTCGGTGAGTGTGCGTGTCGGTGAGGTGAGAGTGCGTGTCGGTGAGAGTGCGTGTCGGCGAGAGTGCGTGTCGGCGAGAGTGCGTGTCGGCGAGAGTGCGTGTCGGTGAGTGTGCGTGTCGGTGAGAGTGCGTGTCGGTGAGTGTGCGTGTCGGTGAGAGTGCGTGTCGGCGAGTGTGCGTGTCGGTGAGGTGAGAGTGCGTGCCGGTGAGAGTGCGTGTCGGTGAGAGGGCGTGTCGGTGAGAGTGCGTGTCGGCGAGTGAGCGTGTCGGCGAGTGTGCGTGTGGGCGAGTGTGCGTGTCGGCGAGTGTGCGTGTCAGCGAGTGTGCGTGTCGGCAAGAGTGCGTGTCGGTGAGAGTGCGTGTCAATGAGGTGAGAGTGCGTGTCAGTGAGAGTGCGTGTCGGTGAGAGTGCGAGTCGGTGAGGTGAGAGTGTGTGTCGGTGAGGTGAGAGTGCGTGTCGGTGATGTGAGAGTGCGTGTCGGTGAGAGTGTGTGTCGGTGACAGTGCTTGTCGGTGAGGTGAGAGTGCGTGTCGGTGAGAGTGCTTGTCGGTGAGGTGAGAGTGCGTGTCGGTGAGAGTGCGTGTCGGTGAGTGTGTGTCGGCGAGAGTGCGTGTCGGTGAGGTGAGAGTGCGTGTCGGTGAGAGTGCGTGTCGGTGAGGTGAGAGTGCGTGTCGGTGAGTGTGTGTCGGCGAGAGTGCGTGTCGGCGAGAGTGCGTGTCGGTGAGGTGAGAGTGCGTGTCTGTGAGAGTGCGTGACGGTGAGTTTGTGTCGGCGAGAGTGCGTGTCGGTGAGGTGAGAGTGCGTGTCGGTGAGAGTGCGTGTCGGTGAGTGTGTGTCGGCGAGATTGCGTGTCGGCGAGTGTGTGTGTCGGCGAGTGTGCGTGTCGGTGAGAGTGCATGTCGGTGAGAGTGCGTGTCGGCGAGAGTGCGTGTCGGCGAGAGTGCGTGTCGGCGAGAGTGCGTGTCGGTGAGTGTGCGTGTCGGTGAGAGTGCGTGTCGGTGAGTGTGCGTGTCGGTGAGAGTGCGTGTCGGCGAGTGTGCGTGTCGGTGAGGTGAGAGTGCGTGCCGGTGAGAGTGCGTGCCGGTGAGAGTGCGTGTCGGTGAGAGTGCGTGTAGGCGAGTGAGCGTGTCGGCGAGTGTGCGTGTGGGCGAGTGTGCGTGTCGGCGAGTGTGCGTGTCGGCGAGTGTGCGTGTCGGCAAGAGTGCGTGTCGGTGAGAGTGCGTGTCAATGAGGTGAGAATGCGTGTCAGTGAGAGTGCGTGTTGGTGAGAGTGCGAGTCGGTGAGGTGAGAGTGTGTCGGTTAGTGTGCGTGTCGGTGAGGTGAGAGTGCGTGTCGGTGAGAGTGTGTGTCGGTGAGGTGAGATTGCGTGTCGGTGAAAGTGCGTGTCGGTGAGGTGAGAGTGCGTGTCGGTGACGTGAGAGTGTGTGTCGGTGACAGTGCGTGTCGGTGAGGTGAGAATGCGTGTCGGTGAGGTGAGAGTGCGTGTCGGTGAGGTGAGAGTGCGTGTCGGTAAGGTGAGAGTGGGTGTCGGGGAATGTGCGTGTCGGTGAGGTGAGAGTGCGTGTCGGTGAGAGTGCGTGTCGGTGAGGTGAGAGTGCGTGTCGGCGAGAGTGCGTGTCGGCGAGAGTGCGTGTCGGCGAGAGTGCGTGTCGGTGAGTGTGCGTGTCGGTGAGAGTGCGTGTCGGTGAGTGTGCGTGTCGGTGAGAGTGCGTGTCGGAGAGTGTGCGTGTCGGTGAGGTGAGAGTGCGTGCCGGTGAGAGTGCGTGTCTGTGAGAGTGCGTGTCGGTGAGAGTGCGTGTAGGCGAGTGAGCGTGTCGGCGAGTGTGCGTGTGGGCGAGTGTGCGTGTCGGCGAGTGTGCGTGTCGGCGAGTGTGCGTGTCGGCAAGAGTGCGTTTTGGTGAGAGTGCGTGTCAATGAGATGAGAGTGCGTGTCAGTGAGAGTGCGTGTCGGTGAGAGTGCGAGTCGGTGAGGTGAGAGTGTGTGTCGGTGAGTGTGCGTGTCGGTGAGGTGAGAGTGCGTGTCGGTGAGAGTGTGTGTCGGTGAGAGTGCGTGTCGGTGAGGTGAGAGTGCGTGTCGGTGAGAGTGCGTGTCGGTGAGGTGAGAGTGCGTGTCGGTGAGAGTGCGTGTCGGTGAGTGTGTGTCGGCGAGAGTGCGTGTCGGTGAGGTGAGAGTGCGTGTCGGTGAGAGTGCGTGTCGGTGAGAGTGCGTGTCGGTGAGGTGAGAGTGCGTGTCGGTGAGAGTGCGTGTCGGTGAGTGTGTGTCGGCGAGAGTGCGTGTCGGTGAGGTGAGAGTGCGTGTCGGTGAGAGTGCGTGTCGGTGAGGTGAGAGTGCGTGTCGGTGAGTGTGTGTCGGCGAGAGTGCGTGTCGGCGAGAGTGCGTGTCGGTGAGGTGAGAGTGCGTGTCGGTGAGAGTGCGTGTCGGTGAGTGTGTGTCGGCGAGAGTGCGTGTCGGTGAGGTGAGAGTGCGTGTCGGTGAGAGTGCGTGTCGGTGAGTGTGTGTCGGCGAGAGTGCGTATCGGCGAGTGTGCGTGTCGGTGAGTGTGCGTGTCGGTGAGAGTGCGTGTCGGCGAGAGTGCGTGTCGGCGAGAGTGCGTGTCGGCGAGAGTGCGTGTCGGTGAGTGTGCGTGTCGGTGAGAGTGCGTATCGGTGAGTGTGCGTATCGGTGAGTGTGCGTGTCGGTGAGAGTGTGTGTCGGCGAGTGTGCGTGTCGGTGAGGTGAGAGTGCGTGCCGGTGAGAGGGCGTGTCGGTGAGAGTGCGTGTCGGCAAGTGAGCTTGTCGGCGAGTGTGCGTGTGGGCGAGTGTGCGTGTCGGCGAGTGTGCGTGTCGGCGAGTGTGCGTGTCGGCAAGAGTGCGTGTCGGTGAGAGTGCGTGTCAATGAGGTGAGAGTGCGTGTCAGTGAGAGTGCGTGTCGGTGAGAGTGCGAGTCGGTGAGAGTGCGTGTCGGTGAGAGTGTGTGTCGGTGACAGTGCTTGTAGGTGAGGTGAGAGTGCGTGTCGGTGAGAGTGCTTGTCGTTGAGGTGAGAGCGCGTGTCTGTGAGAGTGCGTGACGGTGAGTGTGTGTCGGCGAGAGTGCGTGTCGGTGAGGTGAGAGTGCGTGTCGGTGAGAGTGCGTGTCGGTGAGTGTGTGTCGGCGAGAGTGCGTGTCGGCGAGTGTGTGTGTCGGCGAGTGTGCGTGTCGGTGAGAGTGCGTGTCGGTGAGGTGAGAGTGCGTGTCGGTGAGGTGAGAATGCGTGTTGGTGAGGTGAGAGTGTGTGTCGGGGAGGTGAGAGTGCGTGTAGGTGAGGTGAGAGTGCGTGTCGGTAAGGTGAGAGTGTGTGTCGGGGAATGTGCGTGTCGGTGAGGTGAGAGTGCGTGTCGGTGAGAGTGCGTGTCGGTGAGAGTGCGTGTCGGTGAGGTGAGTGTGCGTGTCGGTGAGGTGAGAGTGTGTGTCGGTAAGGTGAGAGTTTGTGTCGGGGAGGTGAGAGCGCGTGTCGGTGAGAGTGCGTGTCGGTGAGGTGAGAGTGCGTGTCGGTGAGAGTGCGTGTCGGTGAGGTGAGAGTGCGTGTCGGTGAGATTGCGTGTCGGTGAGAGTGCTTGTCGTTGAGGTGAGAGTGCGTATCGTTGAGAGTACGTGTCGTTGAGGTGAGTGTGCGTGTCGGCGAGAGTGCGTGTCGGTGAGAGTGCGTGTCGGTGAGGTGAGAGTGTGTGTCGGTGAGGTGAGAGTGCGTGTCGGTGAGGTGAGAGTGCGTGTCGGTGAGGTGAGAGTGCGTGTCGGTGAGAGTGCGTGTCGGTGAGAGTGCATGTCGGTGAGAGTGCGTGTCGGTGACAGTGCGTGTCGTTGAGGTGAGAGTGCGTGTCGGTGAGAGTGCGTGTCGGTGAGAGTGCGTGTCGGTGAGAGTGCATGTCGGTGAGAGTGCGTGTCGGTGAGGTGAGTGTGCGTGTCGGCGAGAGTGCGTGTCGGTGAGGTTAGAGTGCGTGTCGGTGAGGTGAGAGTGCTTGTCGGTGAGGTGAGAGTGCGTGTCGGTGAGAGTGCGTGTCGGCGAGAGTGCGTGTCGGCGAGAATGCGTGGCGGTGAGAGTGCATGTCGGTGAGATGAGATTGCGTGTCGGTGAGAGTGCGTGTCCGTGAGAGTGCGTGTCGGTGAGAGTGCGTGTCGGTGAGAGTGCATGTCGGTGAGGTGAGAGTGCGTGTCGGCGAGAGTGCGTGTCGGTGAGAGTGCGTGTCGGTGAGAGTGCGTGTCGGTGAGGTGAGAGTGCTTGTCGGTGAGAGTGCGTGTCGTTGATGTGAGAGTGCATATCGGTGAGAGTGCGTGTCGGTGAGAGTGCGTGTCTGCGAGAGTGCGTGTCGGTGAGAGTGCGTGTCGGTGAGTGTGCGTCGGTGAGAGTGCGTGTCGGTGAGTGTGCAACGGTGAGTGTGCGTGTCGGTGAGAGTGCGTGTCGGCGAGTGTGTGTGTCGGTGAGAGTGCGTGTCGGCGAGAGTGCGTGTCGGTGAGTGTGCGTGTCGGTGAGGTGAGAGGGCGTGTCGGCGAGAGTGCGTGTCGGTGAGTGTGCGTGTCGGTGAGTGTGTGTCGGCGAGAGTGTGTGTCGGTGAGAGTGCGTGTCAGCGAGAGTGCGTGTCGGTGAGGGTGCGTGTTTGTGAGGTGAGAGTGTGTGTCGGTGAGGTGAGAGTGCGTGTCGGTGAGGTGAGAGTGTGTGTCGGTGAGGTGAGAGTGCGTGTCGGTGAGAGTGCGTGTCGGTGAGAGTGCGTGTCGGTGAGAGTGAGTGTCGGTGAGTGTGCGTCGGTGAGAGTGCGTGTCGGTGAGTGTGCAACGGTGAGTGTGCGTGTCGGTGAGAGTGCGTGTCGGCGAGTGTGCGTGTCGGTGAGAGTGCGTGTCTGCGAGAGTGCGTGTCGGTGAGAGTGCAACGGTGAGTGTGCGTGTCGGTGAGAGTGCGTGTCGGTGAGTGTGCAACGGTGAGTGTGCGTGTCGGTGAGAGTGCGTGTCGGCGAGTGTGCGTGTCGGTGAGAGTGCATGTCGGCGAGAGTGCGTGTCGGTGAGTGTGCGTGTCGGTGAGAGTGCGTGTCTGCGAGAGTGCGTGTCGGTGAGAGTGCGTGTCGGTGAGTGTGCGTTGGTGAGAGTGCGTGTCGGTGAGTGTGCAACGGTGAGTGTGCGTGTCGGTGAGAGTGCGTGTCGGCGAGTGTGCGTGTCGGTGAGAGTGCGTGTCGGCGAGAGTGCGTGTCGGTGAGTGTGCGTGTCGGTGAGGTGAGAGTGCGTGTCGGTGAGGTGAGAGTGCGTTTCGGTGAGGTGAGAGTGCGTGTCGGTGAGAGTGCGTGTCGGTGAGGTGAGAGTGCGTGTCGGTGAGTGTGCGTGTCTGTGAGAGTGCATGTCGGTGAGAGTGCGTGTCGGTGAGGTGAGAGTGCGTGTCAGTGAGGTGAGAGTGCGTGTCGGTAAGGTGAGAGTGTGTGTCGGTGAGAGTGCGTGTCTGCGAGAGTGCGTGTCGGTGAGAGTGCGTGTCGATGAGTGTGCGTCGGTGAGAGTGCGTGTCGGTGAGTGTGCAACGGTGAGTGTGCGTGTCGGTGAGAGTGCGTGTCGGCGAGTGTGTGTGTCGGTGAGAGTGCGTGTCGGCGAGAGTGCGTGTCGGTGAGTGTGCGTGTCGGTGAGGTGAGAGGGCGTGTCGGCGAGAGTGCGTGTCGGTGAGTGTGCGTGTCGGTGAGTGTGTGTCGGCGAGAGTGTGTGTCGGTGAGAGTGCGTGTCAGCGAGAGTGCGTGTCGGTGAGAGTGCGTGTTTGTGAGGTGAGAGTGTGTGTCGGTGAGGTGAGAGTGCGTGTCGGTGAGGTGAGAGTGTGTGTCGGTGAGGTGAGAGTGCGTGTCGGTGAGAGTGCGTGTCGGTGAGAGTGCGTGTCGGTGAGAGTGCGTGTCGGTGAGTGTGCGTCGGTGAGAGTGCGTGTCGGTGAGTGTGCAACAGTGAGTGTGCGTGTCGGTGAGAGTGCGTGTCGGCGAGTGTGCGTGTCGGTGAGAGTGCGTGTCTGCGAGAGTGCGTGTCGGTGAGAGTGCAACGGTGAGTGTGCGTGTCGGTGAGAGTGCGTGTCGGTGAGTGTGCAACGGTGAGTGTGCGTGTCGGTGAGAGTGCGTGTCGGCGAGTGTGCGTGTCGGTGAGAGTGCATGTCGGCGAGAGTGCGTGTCGGTGAGTGTGCGTGTCGGTGAGAGTGCGTGTCTGCGAGAGTGAGTGTCGGTGAGAGTGCGTGTCGGTGAGTGTGCGTCGGTGAGAGTGCGTGTCGGTGAGTGTGCAACGGTGAGTGTGCGTGTCGGTGAGAGTGCGTGTCGGCGAGTGTGCGTGTCGGTGAGAGTGCGTGTCGGCGAGAGTGCGTGTCGGTGAGTGTGCGTGTCGGTGAGGTGAGAGTGCGTGTCGGTGAGTGTGCGTGTCGGTGAGAGTGCGTGTCTGCGAGAGTGCGTGTCGGTGAGAGTGCGTGTCGGTGAGTGTGCAACGGTGAGTGTGCGTGTCGGTGAGAGTGCGTGTCGGCGAGTGTGCGTGTCGGTGAGTGTGCTGTCGGTGAGAGTGCGTGACGGCGAGTGTACGTGTCTGCGACTGTGCGTGTGGGCGAGTGTGCGTGTCGGCGAGTGTGCGTTTCGGCGAGTGTGCTTGTCGGCAAGATAGCGTGTCGGTGAGAGTGCGTGTCAGTAAGGTGAGAGTGCGTGTCGGTGAGTGTGCGTGTCGGTGAGGTGAGAGGGCGTGTCGGCGAGAGTGCGTGTCGGTGAGTGTGCGTGTCGGTGAGTGTGTGTCGGCGAGAGTGTGTGTCGGTGAGAGTGCGTGTCAGCGAGAGTGCGTGTCGGTGAGAGTGCGTGTTTGTGAGGTGAGAGTGTGTGTCGGTGAGGTGAGAGTGCGTGTCGGTGAGGTGAGAGTGTGTGTCGGTGAGGTGAGAGTGCGTGTCGGTGAGAGTGCGTGTCGGTGAGAGTGCGTGTCAGTGAGAGTGCGTGTCGGTGAGTGTGCGTCGGTGAGAGTGCGTGTCGGTGAGTGTGCAACGGTGAGTGTGCGTGTCGGTGAGAGTGCGTGTCGGCGAGTGTGCGTGTCGGTGAGAGTGCGTGTCTGCGAGAGTGCGTGTCGGTGAGAGTGCAACGGTGAGTGTGCGTGTCGGTGAGAGTGCGTGTCGGTGAGTGTGCAACGGTGAGTGTGCGTGTCGGTGAGAGTGCGTGTCGGCGAGTGTGCGTGTCGGTGAGAGTGCATGTCGGCGAGAGTGCGTGTCGGTGAGTGTGCGTGTCGGTGAGAGTGCGTGTCTGCGAGAGTGCGTGTCGGTGAGAGTGCGTGTCGGTGAGTGTGCGTCGGTGAGAGTGCGTGTCGGTGAGTGTGCAACGGTGAGTGTGCGTGTCGGTGAGAGTGCGTGTCGGCGAGTGTGCGTGTCGGTGAGAGTGCGTGTCGGCGAGAGTGCGTGTCGGTGAGTGTGCGTGTCGGTGAGGTGAGAGTGCGTGTCGGTGAGTGTGCTTGTCGGTGAGAGTGCGTGTCTGCGAGAGTGCGTGTCGGTGAGAGTGCGTGTCGGTGAGTGTGCAACGGTGAGTGTGCGTGTCGGTGAGAGTGCGTGTCGGCGAGTGTGCGTGTCGGTGAGTGTGCGTGTCGGTGAGAGTGCGTGACGGCGAGGGTACGTGTCGGCGACTGTGCGTGTGGGCGAGTGTGCGTGTCGGCGAGTGTGCGTTTCGGCGAGTGTGCTTGTCGGCAAGATAGCGTGTCGGTGAGAGTGCGTGTCAGTAAGGTGAGAGTGCGTGTCAGTGAGGTGAGAGTGTGTGTCGGTGAGTGTGCGTGTCGGTGAGGTGAGAGTGCATGTCGGTGAGAGTGGGTGTTGGTGAGAGTGCGTGTCGTTGAGGTGAGAGTGCGTGTCGGTGAGAGTGCGTGTCGGTGAGGTGAGTGTGCGTGTCGGCTAGAGTGCGTGTCGGTGAGAGTGCGTGTCGGTGAGGTGAGAGTGCGTGTCGGTGAGAGTGCGTGTCGGTGAGGTGAGAGTGCGTGTCGGTGAGGTGAGAGTGCGTGTCGGTGAGAGTGCGTGTCGGTGAGGTGAGAGTGCGTGTCGGTGAGTGTGCGTGTCGGTGAGAGTGCGTGTCAGCGAGAGTGCATGTCGGTGAGTGTGCGTGTCGGTGAGGTGAGAGTGCGTGTCGATGAGTGTGTGTCGGCGAGAGTGTGTGTCGGTGAGAGTGCGTGTCGGTGAGTTGAGAGTGCGTGTCGGTGAGGTGAGAGTGCGTTTCGGTGAGGTGAGAGTGCGTGTCGGTGAGAGTGCGTGTCGGTGAGGTGAGAGTGCGTGTCGGTGAGAGTGCGTGTCGGTGAGAGTGCGTGTAGGTGAGAGTGCGTGTCGGTGAGGTGAGAGTGCGTGTCGGTGAGTGTGCGTGTCTGTGAGAGTGCATGTCGGTGAGAGTGCGTGTCGGTGAGAATGTGCGTGTCGGTGAGTGTGTGTGTCAGTGAGAGTGTGTGTCGGTGAGTGTGCGTCGGTGAGAGTGCATGTCGGTGAGTGTGCATCGGTGAGTGTGCGTGTCGGTGAGAGTGCGTGTCGGTGAGAATGTGCGTGTCGGTGAGTGTGTGTGTCAGTGAGAGTGTGTGTCGGTGAGTGTGAGAGAGTGACTGTGGGAGATGAGGGAAGAGGCTCATAAATGAAATCAAGGTTTTATTATATGTCTGTTGTTAATTTTCTCCCTGTAATAGTCTTTAAAAGAATTAGCCATGTGGAAGAGTAAGCAGCGCTCCCTCGTCTGCCTCTGCAAATCTATTCCTCACAGTTGCGCTGTACTGGTCAAACAAATGAAATTACTGCAGCAGTATGTAAGTCATTTTATGTAAATGATAGTGTTAATGGTCTGTGTTGGGCTGCCGGCGACGGGCTGGTTTTCTCTTCTGGTGGGTCCTCCTCTCCTTCCCTCTTGCAGCATCAGTCACCACCAGTAATGAACATGTACATTCTCCAAAACTAGACTTAAATCTATCCTGCTTTCTCCCTATTCTCCCTCCCTTATATACACTAATAAGTGTACACCAAATCTGACTGTTTGGCTCGGGGCTAGCGCAGTTGTGGGAGTTTATAATAGTAGTGAAGAGGATATTTAAGATGCACGGGCACAGTGATGTCAGCACAGATATTTCCAGATTGAGGATTACTGTTTGCTTGGTTTAGGGGGTAGTTTATGCTGTTATTGTTGTCAGGGGACAAACTCGCATGCAGTGACACCATCTTGTATGAACTGAAACTGCTATATGTTCAGATCAATTATTAAGACCACATTTTTGTAGAAATACAGCAGTCTGTGCATTGCTTGGTATAAACAGTTTAAGATTGACAAACTGTGGCAATATTCACATAGGACTTGATATTCTAAGATATATAAACTTTGTGTGGTATAACTGAAGTTACCACAGCATTGTTGAATACTAATTTCTGATTGGCTAGATGGTTATTCAAGAATGGACATTAAAACCAGATAACAGGACAGTTGGAAAAGATATCGGAACAACTTGCAATCATGGCTCAATATGCACCTACACATGCTGACCATACTTGCTATAAAGTTACAGAAAGCTAAACCAACAATCACACAAACTGAAATTGGATACATTGTAAACGCAGGTCTAAAGGGGAAAAAAACGTAGCTAGCTAGCATTAATCTTTTTTTGGAGCAACTGATGACCTAACATGGTAAGTGATGAACATGAATTTCACCTGTCCCCTCTGCCGCTAATGCTGTCAAATCCTTCCACGTTTCTAGTTTGACCAGCTGTTTTCAGCAACTGATATCTTTGAATTCAATTGACAAGTCTGCTAGCAACAAACTATTTAACTAGCTTCTAGCCTACTGTTTTGATATGCAATGTGATCTCCTCATAATTAACAGTCAGTGTTGACGAGTGTCCTGATGAGAAGGAAAACTTTTCTAGCTATGCCAGGCAAAATCGGGCATCATCAGCTCATTAACATGGATGTGTCCAAGTAAATGTCAATAGAAAACAGCTACTTTGCTCTTATTCTGGCTGCAGAAGTCGTGATTGTGTAGCCATAGCTAGTTAGCTAGCTATCAGCAAGCAAAGGATAAGAACGTTACCACTGAGCATGGCAACGGAACATAAAGAACAAACAACTAGTTTGCGTCTTTAGCAACCAAAAGATGAGAAAGTTTGAATTCACATACAAATGTAAATATCAATGAAAAAAATATATTTCTAATGGTGAATGTGTTCTTTCATATTGTTTTCTTTGGCAACTGTGGTATAAGCGGGATAAACGCCTCCGTTCTGTACATTACCTTGGAAAAATAAACTCAGCTGCATCGTCCATTATTTCCAAGGTAATATACAGAACGTCAGCATTTATCCCTTAAGTATTTTCTTCATTCCTCTGTCCCTATAACTCTCCTGGTTCTCTCTCTCCCTCTAGCTCCTCATCTCTGCTCCCTATCCCTCCTTATCCCTGTAACAATTTATGAAGTCACAGAGCATCCTGAGATTTACACCTGATTTTTGCTTCAGTAATCTCTGAAACTAAGAAGTGTACCCTTGCATTTCATTAAATCCTGGCTAATGAGATGAGTGTCTCTCCCCAAAGAGGGGATGATGGAGTGTCCTATGCCATGGAGCATAAATTAGTGCTGTAGGGTTAAATGCTGGAACTAACTCATGTTTCAACAAAGGCCCCTATCCAGCAGTTAAATTAACGGACATATATACTATCAGATCTGTCTTGGTTTTGTTTCGCAAGTTAAAGTCGGAACTCTATCTCGATATTCTTCGGTCTACTCTCAAGATTTCAGTCTCTTTGGCTTTTTGCTTTCTTTTCTTTTCTTGTCTTTGTTCTTTACTCTGCACAACACAGCCAAGGAAGAGATGGTTTTAGGTTATGTAGTGAAGAGACATTGCAGTATATGTTCCTTGGTTGTTGCTTTCTTCATTCATAACAAGGTTGGCTCAACCAATAAGAAAGTAAATGAACAAGAAAGGATGTTTTGATAGAATAAAGGGTAAACATTGCTGTTATTTCTATGTCTCTTTGCCATCGAAAAGTGACATTGAGGGGGTTTGAGAATAGAGTAACCGTGGTGATAATAGGTTTGATACATATTCTGCCAAAAATTACATCACGTTAATGAGGGGCCTTGGAAAGCTCATGCATTTTGTACGAGGCATTTCCAATGTATTAGTATAACTACCAGTGATGAGAAAACTAACTGAATTTTCTATCATGAGTTCATTTGAGGTCAGTGAAATTACACCACACGCACAGCAGCCAGAGAGAGAAAGAGAGAGAAAAAATTACCCATGTTTCCAGAGAGGGTTCCTGCCAGATTTGATCATAGTTGCTAATTGGATGATCATTTTCATAAAGCCTTTCAAATGGCTGACACTTTCTGTCCTTCATTTCTTTTCCTATCCTTGTACTGTTTTTCCCTTGAAGAGATCTACTTGTCAGATCGTGAGTGAGTCGCTAGGAAGGCAGAAATGTGTGGGAGTTTGCAGAAATGCCAGATATTTTAAGGCTAGAAGTCCACAGGTGTAATCGACTCATTCTCCAGCCGTTCTTGTGGCTCTAATTAGCGGTTCCCCCTGGAGCCGTAACAAGGGCATTAACGAGAGAGGCTTTCTCCCAATGAGAGTTTGAATGGATACCTGCAGGGGGAAATTTCTGCACTGTTCCTCATCCTGTCAGACACACTGGGTAGCACTGCACTGGGTTTAATGATGTGTGTGTGTGTGTGTGTGTGTGTGTGTGTGTGTGTGTGTGTGTGTGTGTGTGTGTGTGTGTGTGTGTGTGTGTGTGTGTGTGTGTGTGTGTGTGTGTGTGTGTGTGTGTGTGTGTGCGTGCATGCGAGCGTGCGTGCGTGTGTAGGGGGGCACACGTGTGCACTTGCGTTCGTTCTTGTATGTATGTATGTATGTATGTATGTATGTATGTATGTATGTATGTATGTCTGTCTGTCCATGTTTATGTGAGGGCATATTACCCAAGACCCAACAAGGTAACAGTCACAGATAGATCTTCACATTCACAACAGTTTTCCTTACTGTGTGAGGTGATCCACATGCAAGTCCCTATGTGTTAGGCCCCTAGGGCGGGGCCTCCCGAGTGGCGCAGAGATCTAAGGCACTGCATCGCAGTGCTAGAGGCGTCACCAAGATCCGGGTTCAATCCCGGACTGTGTCGCAGCCGCCCATGACCGGGAGACCCATGAGGCGACGCACAATTTGCCGAGTGTCGTCCGTGTTAGGGGAAGGTTTGGCCGGCTGGGATGTCATTGTCCCATCTTGCTCTAGCGACTCCTGTGGCGGGCCGGGCGCATGCACGCTGACACGGTTACCAGGTGTACGGTGTTTCCTCCGACACATTGGTGAGGCTGGCTTCCGGGTTAAGCGAGCAGTGTGTCAAGAAGCAGTGCGGCTTGGTTGGGTTGTGTTTCGGAGGATAAATGGCTCTCGACCTTCGCCTCTCCTGAGTCCGTACGGGAGTTGCAGCGATGGGACAAGACTGTAACAACCAATTGGATACCACGATATTGGGGAGAAAAAGGGGTAAAAAAATGAAATAATAATGTAATATTTTTTTTTTTATGTAAAAAAGAATCCTAGGGCTGCTTAACATGCAATTTGATATGTACTGTATGTAGTGGCTGTGACATAGCATGACTGATAAGTTGACACCCTGGAGATGTATATCTCTGCTGCATGCAATGTCACAAATGTCAAATATGATCGATCGTCCATCGTACAGTCAGACTGGGAGGTCACTGGCGTCGGAATACAGCTGTGGTGAAGCAGAACGCCCGGTCAGCACATGGTCACACCTCCCTCTCAGGGTTTGGTAATGAGAATAGTTGCTGTTTGAACATGCTTCACCCCATGTGACAGAGAAATTACACAATACTGTCACCACATACCCACGTACTACTACAGTAGATAAGCAATAAGACCCAAGGGGGTGTGGTATATGGACAACATATCACAGCGAAGGGCTGTTTTTCTGGACACAGCCCTTAGCCGTGGTATATTGGCCATATACTACAAACCCCAGAGGTGCCTTATTGCTATTATAAACGGGTTACCAATGTAATTAGAACAGTAAAAATAACTGTTTTGTCATACCTGTGGTATACGGTCTGATATAACACGGCTGTCAGCCAATCAGAATTCAGAGCTCAAACCACCCAGTTTATAACGTTATATAACACACAGGAGCACTGAGACATCCTATTCGACAGGACTGTGGAAGAGACAGATAGTGTTATGTACAGTAGAGAGAGGTAAAAAGAGAGAGGTGATGGGGATACAGAGCGAGAGAGGTTGAGAAAGGAGATGGAGATGGAGGGAAAGAGCGAGACCGAGAGGTACGGTAACAAAAGGTTGAGAGATGAGGTAGAGAGAGACATAAGAGAGATAGGCAGCGAGATTGAGAGAGGAGATACTGTAGAGGGCGACAGAGATGAATGAGGGAGGTAGGCACAGATGTGTCAAGGCCCCAGGTGAGACGAGTCATTGTGGTGACATTAGGGTGTAAACAGCTCCAGCGATTGTATGTGGAGAACGGGGACAGGGGTCACGGCAGAAAGAGAGTATACCGCGCTAGCTCACTGCTTGAACATCTGAAGACGTTCTACCCCCCCCACCCCCCCACCCCCTACCCCGCCCCCACCCCTACACCGCCCCCATCTATCAGAGAGGAAAGGATTTGGTTTACATCCAACACCAGGGGTTCCTATGCTCCCTGGCTGTTTAGACCACACGCCAGCCAGCCAGACTACACCACTGGGAGAGTGAAGAGCGTGCTAACCAAATGACACACTTTACAGGGATTAAGTGTTAGCATAAACACTGGATATCGTGAGTTCGAACGGGAAACGACACATGGCTGTCCCCACACACCCTATCATATCATTTCTCAGCAGTTGCTTGTTTTACTCAGCAGTGAGGTTGGAGTTTAAGCTCCTTTTGGGTACTTGGGGGTATCCATTGAGGCCTGGTTTTTAGGTTTTGATCAGGGAGTATAGGCATAACTCTGAGTTTCTGATAAAACATGACAGACCACTGTTTACACGAGACTAGATTTTCTATCCTTCGGTAAAGGATTTCTACAACAAACAAAAAAACATTTCTGCATTGCAAAGACTAAACAACAAATAACTATATTTTCTTCTAAGAAGTCACCTCCTACATGCAGCCCTCATCAGGAGTAAACGGAAACAAAATTCAAGTGTTACTGTAAGAATTGACCATCTGGCACCAACCCAAGCTAGCGTGCCACAGAACAAGTGCGTTCATTAGGTTAATGTATCATGGTGGTAAGCTCAATTTACTTTTGCCAGTGTCGAGCCTCGCTCATTAAGATTCCGCTTGCCACTTCCCCGGGCCTTCTTGTGATCATCCACACAGGGTTCACACATTTCAGACTAGATAGGAAGCACTCTAGGGTTATCTGCCAGACCTAAACTGTTTAAACAAAGGAAGCAAAGAAGAAGGGAGGGACTACGGTGGCAAACGGGACAATGAAGGGGCAAAAAGATGAGATGGAAAAAAGCCCAATAGCTCCCAATTGACAGAATGGATGGTGCTGGGTCTGTAGTGTGTGTGTGTGTGTGTGTGTGTTTGTGTTTGTGTGTGTTCGAGAGAGCGAGAGAGCGAGAGAGAGAGAGAGAGAGAGAGAGCACGTGACAAAATGTATTCTGATGACTGAACAGCAGATGTCTCGCATGGAGCTGCTTTGTTGCCTGAACAGCAGGACCCTGTACTTCTGCAGGCTCTCTTCACACTGCATTCATTTGCCTGCCAGCTGCCAATTTAGGTGAGAGAGAGAGACCTTCGTCGGCATGTCTCGGAAAGAAGCTGCCATGACTTCCTCGTCCTCTCAGCGGACCACATAATTATTGATCTAACCACCCACACCTCCTCACGTTCTCACCCAAAGAGAGGAGGCTTTGTCTTTTTGGCTACTTTCAAATGAGGTGCTGTGGGTTTGGCTGAAGGCCAGTGGTGTATGTACTTCAACACTGTTTGATAGAGATCTAGCTGGAGCACATCAGGACTCTTGTTTCACTGTTGCAGCTGATTAGAGGGTCAAATACAGCCGGTAGAGGCAGAGTGACAGTGTCAGTTATACTGTGTCATTGAAACGGGAGAGCAGCATCTGTATGTCCGTTACTGTGTTGTAAGAGGAAAGCACACATGCACTTTCGCGACCACAGGCGGAGAAGCTTGTGAATTTCGAACTCTCATTATCCTCTCAGGTGACGGCCTCAGAAGAAACACACTCTCATTAAGCCCACAAAGCCCTCCGTTCATTAATGCCTCAGCGAAAACACACTCACAGCCCTCTGCTAAGTGCACTAGGGATGCAGTGGGCAGAGCTGTAGCCTCAGTTCATCAAGACGGGCTAGCAGTGTTAACACTCAGATCACTTTCACGCCATCACAGATCACCTGCTATACATGTGGCCTCACTGAGAACCAAATCACGTCACACCTCCACTCCAGTCCATAGCTCCTTGTTGAAGAAAAGGTGTTATCTCAGGCGGGCAAAATACTTGGAAAGTTTTGCAAAAGATCACTCTGTAGCTTTGTTGGAGGCAGTGGCGGATTTAGGAATAGGCGACATGGGCAATGGGCTGGGTAGGTTGACCTCAGGTCTCCCCACTGGAAGCCTGAGGTAGGGGGAGTGGGGGAATCTATCAAATAGCGCACCTCTAACTTCATACAGTACTAATGCAATTAGTTGTGCAATTTAGTTTGTGTGTCTCTTGTTTGAAGTGCAATAGTGTAATAATCAGGTTATCTTCTTTATAAGTGTGTTATTCTATTTATGTGATTTAGGATTTGTGCAATTTCGGGGGTTTTTTGTTTTTTTATTAGCAATAGGGTAATAATTTGATTCTCTTTTTTATTTGTATTTTAATAGTACAGTTTGTTTTTATTTGACTTTGTTTCTTCTTTTTTAGATATATATGAGTCTTATTTTTGTATATATAGTTACATTTATATAGTTTAAAATTATATTATTATTTATTTGTGTTTTTCCAAAATGTCTGAGTAAAAGTGATAGTTAGTGCAGAATGGTGCTTTTTTTTGTGTGTGTGTGTGGAGGGGGGGGGGGGGGGGGGGGGCTGAAGGGGGGTTCGACCAGGGAGCCAAACAAGCCAGAACCGCCACTGGTTGGAGGCAAGGTTCTACTCTCTTCTCTGACCTTGCTTGCTTTCACTCTGCAACAGCATTTTGCATGCTTTGTTTTGTTTGACTTTCTCTCTTCTCTTCTGCCATTATCCCAATTGTCAAATACCAGAGTGATGTGGGAGGTATAGTGGTTTGCGGGAACTCATAACCCCATTCTAGGGCCTTGTGCTGCATCAAGATACTGTACAACTCTCCACGTAGGACAAGATAATTCATGTAATGATAGGCTACCACTGACTTCCCTAAAATGTTCTCACTTGTTACAGAACAAAGGCAAGAAGAGCAGTTCCCTTTTCTCATCATCCCCCAATGTCATTTCACAGAGCGAGCAGAAGAATGAGAATATCCCGTTTCACAGAGTTGGGAAGAATTATAAAACGTTTTTGATTAAGGCAAGGGTGAGGGGGTGGTTGTTTTATTTCATTCGGATTCAGAAGTGTTGCAAAAAAGAAGTAGAGGATTAATCTTAAGGCCATCTTTTTACTGCTTATCCACTCCTCCTATCTGCCAGTTAGAGGGCCGTCTGGTGAATGATGGTGTGACCATCAGCCAGAGGCTCAGGCCCACATTGGGATTTTCTTGGGGATGATACAAAGTAGGGACACAATTGATGATTCATAATGTACAGTTTTAGCCTAGCGATAGCTACAGTGGCCATTGTGGAGAAGATGGTATTAGCGCTATCTACCACTGCCGTGTTGGAGTGTGACAGCAAAAGCTTTGCCGTTGTACTTTTCCACTAAAGTTGAGGAATCTCAGTTTATGAATATATACAGTTGAAGTCGGACGTTTACATACACCTTAGTCAAATACATTTAAACTCAGTTTTTCACAATTCCTGACATTTAATCCTAGTAAAAATTCCCTGTTTTAGGTCAGTTAGGATCACCACTTTATTTAAGAATGTGAAATGTCAGAATAATAGCAGAGAGAATTATTTATTTCAGCTTTTATTTCTTTCATCACATTCCCAGTGGGTCAGAAGTTTACATACAATCAATTAGTATTTGGTAGCATTGCCTTTAAATTGTTTAACTTGGGTCAAACGTTTTGGGTAGCCTTCCACAAGCTTCCCACAATAAGTTGGGGGAATTTTGGCCCATTCCTCCTGACATAGCTAGTGTAACTGAGTCAGGTTTGTAGGCCTTCTTGCTTGCGCACGCATTTTCAGTTCTGCCCACACATTTTCTATAGGATTGAGGTCAGGACTTTGTGATGGCCACTCCAATACCTTGACTTTGTTGTCCTTAAGCCATTTTGCCACAACTTTGGAAGTTTGCGTGGGGTCATTGTCCATTTGGAAGACCCATTTGCGACCAAGCTTTAACTTCCTGACTGATGTCTTGAGATGTTGCTTCAGTATATCCACATCATTTTCCTACCTCTTGATGCCATCTATTTTGTGAAGTGCACCAGTCCCTCCTGCAGCAAAGCACCCCCACAACATGATGCTGCCACCCGTGCTTCACGGTTGGGATGGTGTTCTTCGGCTTGCGAGCATCCCCCTTTTTCCTTCAAACATAACAATGGTCATTATGGCCAAACAGTTATATTTTTGTTTCATCAGACCGGAGGACATTTCTCCAAAAAGTACGATCTTTGTCCCCATGTACAGTTGCAAACCGTAGTCTGGCTTTTTTATGGCGGTTTTGGAACAGTGGCTTCTTCCTTTCTGAGTGGCCTTTCAGGTTATGTTGATACAGGACCCATTTTACTGTGGATATAGATACTTTTGTACATGTTTCCTCCAGCATCTTCACAAGGTCCTTTACTGTTGTTCTGGGATTGATTTGCGCTTTTCGCACCAAAGTACGTTCATCTCTAGGAGACAGAAGGCGTCGCCTTCCTGAGCGGTATGACGGCTGTGTGGTCCCATGGTGTTTTAACTTGTGTACTATTGTTTGTACAGATGAACGTGGTACCTTCAGGCATTTGGAAATTGCTCCCAAGGATGAACCACACTTGTGGAGGTCTACAATTTTTTTTCTGAGGTCTTGGCTGATTTCTTTAGATTTTCCCATGCTGCCAAGCAAAAATGCACTGAGTTTGAAGGTAGGCCTTGAAATACATCCACAGGTACACCTCCAATTGACTCAAATGATGTCAATTAGCCTATCAGAAGCTTCTAAAGCCATGACATCGTTTTCTGGAATTTTCCTAGCTGTTTAAAGGCACAGTCAACTTAGTGTATGTAAACTTCTGACCCACTGGAATTGTAACACAGTGAATTATAAGTGAAATAATCAATCTGTAAACAATTGTTGGAAAAATGACATGCACAAACCGTCTTGTCAAAACTATAGTTTGTTAACAAGAAATTTGTGGAGTGGTTGAAGAACGAGTTTTAATGACTCCAACCTAAGTGTATGTAAACTTCCGACTTCAACTGTACATGCACCACAATAAGTTCGGAAAGCCACATATCCTGAGATCTAGCTATACTAGATTGTGAAATAAATTAATATTGCAGGAGTTACTCAAATCAAATCAAATCAACAACAAATAATGTCACATACACATGGTTAGCAGATGTTAATGCGAGTGTAGCGAAATGCTTGTGCTTCTAGTTCCGACAGTGCAGTAATATAATTTGTAATCTAACAAATTCACAGCAACTACCTTATACACACAAGTGTAAAGGGATGGAATAAGAATATGTACATATAAATATAACGATGAGTGATGGCCGTGCGGCATTGGAAAGATGCAATAGATGGTATGAAATACAGTATATACCGTAATTTCCGGACTATAAGCCGCAACTTTTTTCCCACGCTTTGACCCTCGCGGCTTAAACAATGACGCGGCTAATATATGGATTTTTCCCGCTTTCAATTTTTTTTGAAAGGAGATGACTTCAGTGGTTTCAGTGCACAGGAGGAGGAAGATAGTGACCAATGACTTTCTTGGTAGGCTACTGTTTACTGCTATTTTTTTATTTTTTCTTACAAGCCGTGTTTCGTTAAAGCCTATTTATTTTTGTTACAAGCCGTGTTTCGTTAAAGCCTATTTATTTTTGTTACAAGCCGTGTTTCGTTAAAGCCTGTGTAAAGTTAATTTGTTTCAATGTATCGGTAGGCACCTGCGGCTTATAGACATGCGCGGCTTATTTATGTTAAAAAAATGTTTTACAAATTTAATTCAGTGGGTGCGGCTTATATTCAGGTGCGCTCAATAGTCCGGAAATTACGGTACATATGAGATGAGTAATGTAGGATATGTAAACATTATTAAAGTGGCGTTATTTAAAGTTACTAGTGATACCTTTATTAAATCCATTTATTAAAGTGGCCAGTGATTTGGGTCTGTATGTTGGCAGCAGCCTCTCTGTGTTTGTGATGGCTGTTTAACAGTCTGATGGGCTTGAGATAGAAGCTGTTTTTCAGTCTCTCGGTCCCAGCTTTGATGCACCTGTACTGACCTCACCTTCAGGATGATAGCGGGGTGAATAGACAGTGGCTCGGGTGGTTGTTGTCCTTGATTATCTTTTTGGCCTTCCTGTGACATTGGGTGCTGTAGTTGTCCTGGAGGGCAGGTAGTTTGCCCCCGGTGATGCGTTGTGCAGACCGCACTATCCTCTGGAGAGCCTTGTGGTTGAGGGTGGTGCAGTTGCCATACCAGGCGGTGATATAGCACGACAGGATGCTCTCGATTGTACATCTGTAAAAGTTTGTGAGGGTTTTAGGTGACAAGCCAAATTTCTTTAGCCTCCTGAGGTTGAAGAGGCGCTGTTGCTCCTTCTTCACCACGCTGTCTGTGTTGGTGGACCATTTCAGTTTGTCCGTGATGTGTACGCAAAATGTTCCACCTTCTCCACTACTGTCCCATCGATGTGGATAGGGGGGGTGCTCCCTCTGCTGTTTCCTGAAGTCCATGATCATCTCTTTTGTTTTGTTGACATTGAGTATGAGGTTGTTTTCTTGACACCACACTCCGTGTGCCCTCACCTCCTCCCTTCTCCCTCACCTCCTCCCGTCTTGTCGTTGTTGGTAATCAAGCCCACTACTGTTGTGTCGTCTGCAAACTTGATGATTGAGTTGGAGGCATGCATGGCCACACAGTCATGGGTGAACAGGGAGTACAGTAGGGGGCTGAGCACGCAACCTTGTGGGTCCCCAGTGTTGAGGATAAGCGAAGTGGAGATGTTGTTTCCTACATTCACCACCTGGGGGCGGCCCGTCAGAAAGTCCAGGACCCAATTGCACAGGGCGGGGTTGAGACCCAGGGTCTTCAGATTGATGATGAGCTTGGAGGGTACTATGGTGTTGAATGCTGAGCTGTAGTAAATGAACAGCATTCTACATGGGTATTCCTCTTGTCCAGATGGGATAGGGCAGTGTGATGGTGATTGCATCGTCTGTGGACCTGTTGGGGCGGTATGCAAACTGAAGTGGGTCTAGGGTGGCAGGTAAGGTGGAGGTGATATGATCCTTGACTAGTCTCTCAAAGCACTTCATGATGACTGAAGTGAGTGCTACGGGGCGAAAGTCATTTAGTTCAGTTATCTTTGCCTTCTTATTAGGTACAGGAACAATGGTGGCCATCTTGAAGCATGTGGGGACAGCAGACTGAGATAGGGAGCGATTGAATATGTTCTCAATTGAGCCTTCAACGTCTGCATGTCTGACGTTTAATAGTACATGAAAATGTAGGAGGCTGAAGCAGTGTCAGATCATCTGTATTGATCAACCGGCTAGTTCTGGTCTGGGTGTGTTAGAATTCCGTACCTACTTTACTCTACTTTCTCATTGTACTTTGAACCATGAAACGGTCTTGCTAACAAAGTTGTCTGGGGCTCCAGTCATGTGAGCAGCACCTGTCTGTGGAGAGGGTAGGGGGCTGGCTAGGGGATTCATTGTGGGACTCCATCCATCAGTGGTTCCATTTTATATTTAATTGAGACTTTTCTGAGTCTTAGAGGATGGGCCATGTCATTTCTCACTGGCAGCCAGGGCTCACTCTCCAAAGGGAAGGAGTAGGAATTCCTCTCATCCGTGCAACACATTCGAGCCAAAGTCTCCACAGATTTACAGCTCTCTGTGCATGGTGGAATACACTGGCCAAGACCTGTACCCATAAGGCCATGCGGCTTGGGTGCACCTGCTCCTCTTGGACGATTGTGTATTTGTATTTATTAGGGATCCCCATTAGCTACTCTTCCTGGGGTCCAAACACATTAAGGCACTTACATCACACATAAAACAAAAGATACAACAGTACATCATATACAATTATTACACCACCAAATATCTACAATACAAAAAGTATAAAACCACCATACAGCAATATTACAACGTACGTGTGTGCAGAGTGTGAAGAGGGTTTTGTTTTTTGGTTGGATTTTATGTCGTCCTTCATGCTTTTATTTTGTCTCAACACTGAGGTCTTTTGATATCATATGCCAGCATGTTTTATCATATGCAGCCTGTCTAGGTCATGTAGCATGGCCATATCAATAAGGGGTTTGGAGGGTAGTGATGAATTAACACTACGAGCTTAACAGCACCTACTTTCCCATCCCTTAATATAATCACAGTCATTTCCTTTACCGTGTATAGGTTTACCAACCCATATGCTGAGGGCCTTCTTACACATCTGAAGTATGGTAATATAATATAATGTTTATGGCCATGCCCTTGTTTTAAGGTCTTCTATTTACTCTATTTACTGAGCATCTACTTGTCAGAGAATTCATATATTTGTGGTATACACATGGTCACTATAGAGGAGCATTTCCTCCCTCGAAGCGGTACAGCAAAATCTATTAATATAGCATTAATCAGCAGGCTTAGTAGTATTATGCATACATGGTTTTTATTTCCGTGAGTTATGGAGGCAGAAATATAGGCAATATTCTGTGAGGGTAATCTTCAAGGACCAGCATCGAGTTTTATAAACTAATCCTCTCCTAATGGACATTTTTTATGTAATTTATAGCATCATTCATTACCCTTTTTGTATTAGTAATTATTTCTAAAATACCAAAGAGCCATCTTTTCTTGCCTGGTCTTTCTTCACCTCTGATTTACCGGCATGGCTCTGGCCTGACGCTGTCTTCCCGAGGTGTGACATTTTAAAATGTTTATAGCTCTGGCACATTAAAGGCCTCTCCTCTGAAGGTGACCGATCATTCCCCTCTTCTCTTCCACACCAATGTAATTAATGGAATCTGCACTTTCCTTGCTTGTTCTCCTTGTGTTATTTATCCACATAGGACATGTTGGAAAAACTCAGAGAAAACAGGGAGATATTGGCTCCCCCACTTCCACATAAACACACATTTTAGTCTATACCCATTCCCAGGATGCATTGCACCAGGCAACGGGAGACTGCTCCACGCCAAAGCACCAAATCTTTAATATTTTATTGATCAGATCTAAACCTTCTGCCCAAAGTGGCAATTAAAATTCAATTAAACTGACTGAAAGCATCATATTAAATGCCAGCTTTTTACGAGCTCTCCTAGATAATGCTGGAGGACAAATCTTGGATATAATCACACCCTTTTTAGATTATATTATCCTGTTCCTTCACAATAAAAGTGACACTTTTAGGTATACTTTCAATATTTCTTAAATATGACCCTCTAATTAACACATTTTATAGCCATTAAATCAACTGTTATTGGGTATTTTAATAACGTGAACTGAGTGCTTTTGTTTTACATACTGCATGATGAGAAATGATGGGAATTAGCTCTCTGAGCCTGTCTAATTCTACAGAAACACTCTTGTAGCTCAAATTGTTATGGACAAAAGTGAAAAAATAGGATAACGAAGTCCCCTTCCACTTGTGGTTTTCTAGGAATCCACACATACATGTAGCCATCAATGTGTCATGGTCAAACAGACAGTCAGTTCACACAAACCACAACCTCTCTGAGTATCTCAGGTGTTTTCACAGCCGGGGCAAAAATGTATTCAGAAAATATTATTGCAAAATGCAAATCAACAAGGTATATTGTCTTGTTTGTAAAGCCACCATTGCTATAGAGTGAAAGAGTCCGTGTGAATGTGAATGAAATTGTAGAACAACATGATTATTCATTGACTGTCTACTACTATCAGGTCAGTCCAAGAACATCTGCTTATGCCTTTACACCACACAGTCTCACTAAAGGTTAAAGGTCATTGCAAAACCATAGCGAGGACAGTGATCCTGAAGCATCGCTACAGTAAGCAGGCTATTTAGATGTAGGCCTACTCCCTCTCTCTCCCTGGCTCTCTGTGTGAGAGTAAGAAGTGGCTGTTTCCCCATGCCTGTTTGCTCTGTGTGATTATTCTCCCCAGCTCTCCCAGCAGCCCTTCTCCTGCCTCGGCGATAAAGATATTCATTTACCTGATATGAGAATCTTGTTCAACTTGGTCCCAAATGACTTCAGAGAGAGCGAGAAGGAGAGAGAGGGGGAGGGAGGGGTGGTGGGAGAGAGGAGGGAGTAGGCGCGAGAGGCTGGAAAGTATGACATGAAATATTAATCTAGTCCTAAATGCTGTAAAACATCCTGGTAAGGTGAGCAAATAAAAAAGAAAATGAGAGACTTGACTATGTTGAGCGATCACTGTTCCCATGCAGTCCACCCTTATCACGATACAAACAACTTCATAGCAGGTGTTTAAAGAGGGAGGGGGAAAGAATTCCCAATATGGGGATGGAGGGATAAGAGGGAAGGTGGGGTGGATTGGCCTCCCACCCAGAAAATGGCAGTACAAATCCACCCTAATGATGAGATGCATATCACTTTAACTGTGTCTGATTGAGGAGGCTTGGCATGGAGCGTACAACGTTGGCATCCATCCACCAACTCCACCTCTGGGAAGAAGGGATGATCGGCTCAGAGAGAGAGACAGAGAGAGAGAGAGAGAGATGAGTGGTGGAGAGAGATCCGGGTGAGAGATATAAAGAAAGACATATATAGAGAGAGAGGTGGAGAGAGAGAGAGGAGGAGAAAGAGAGAGGTGAAGAGAGAGGAGGAGAAAGAGAGGTGGAGAGAGGAGGAGAAAGAGAGGTGGAGAGAGGAGGAGAAAGAGAGGTGGAGAGAGGAGGAGAAAGAGAGAGGATGTGTCCTCTCAAAGGCATTCTCACAGGTAAAAGGGTGAAAAGAGTTGAAGGGGAGATGCTGAGCTTGTCGTTCCTCCTCGTCATGTAGCCAGCCCAACTCCATTTCCTTTCTCTCCTCTCTCCTTTTAATTTTGTTTGAGTGTATTGCTCACCCATCTCCGTTTTTATTGACTCAATCTCAGGGAGCACTGTCACTCTCTATAACACAACCACCATGCAAGGCACACCGGGCAGGTTCTTGATTCTGTACTCAGTAATTTAAAGCCTTTATGGAATTGCAATTTCAGGGCTCACTGCTTGTTTTTCTAAAATGTACTCAAGGAATTAGTTACTCCAGCCACAAATCAATTGAATTGATGCACAGTTGTAATACACTTTATGACCTCATGGTATATTGCTTCAAAAACAGCAGATGTGAAATTATGATAAATATAATGAGGGTTTCCTTCTTCTCTCTCTCTTCGCCGTGATCTAGTGAAGTAGAGAGGGGCGTGAAGAGTGTTTACTTCCCTTATACAATATATGTAATGTCTTAGTCACGGCCACTGACAAAACCAGATTCATGTCATCATCTCTTTTATTAAAGATAAGTGTGGCACTGCAGTCAGGAGATAGAGAGCGGCACATAAATCTCAGGCAAAATGAGCAGTCAAATAATCTCTCATCAGAAATTAAATCTGCATACATTAAGGGGAAATTTCAAAACATCAACATATGTGAAAATGGTATTTTAGTGTCCCACCAACCTGAGATATAACCAACCACGTCTCCTGCTCCAAGCAGCCGCCCAGTCATTACATTAAGAGAAATGAGCAAGGTGGAGGGGGGTGACGGAGGGTGAATGGGGGGACACAATTAAGAGTCACCGCAGAAGGACATAATGTTGATCCATTCTAACAATTAATCAGCTGCATGTGTTAGACAGTGATGGCTGACCCGGCGCCGCAGTGACAAAATTATTATTCATCCCGTGTTTGGGACCAGGGATCCAGAGTCCCCCTCGCCGCCACCCCCTCCTAACACGCCTCAGAGGCACCCTGATGGAACCCCGTCATTTATTCTGTCTCTCTCCCTGTCAGCCGTCAACCTGTCTTCTGCCAGAAAATGAACATTATCTGTGCTCCAGAGACGTTTAACACCAGGGCTAAGGCTTATGAATGTAGGTTATAGACAGGCAGAAATATAAGACTGTGATAATGTTCTTGCCACCATCGCAGATCCGCCACCCCCCTTCTTCCTCCATCTCTCCATCTGCCCCTCCCCATCCGCTCACATAGAGAAGCCTCATGACGAGCGGCATATGTGGAGATAAAACATGGGTGGAAAATTAAAAATAAACACATGTTTGATTGCTCTTTGTTCTGCAAATGATTGTATATCTTCATGATGAAATGGAGCATTTTCAAACAAACATTTTCTCTCTCTTTTTCCCCTCTTCATAGCTCAGCATGTGTCAGGAACAGGTTGGCGAGTCATCTTTATTGCGGAAATTACCTGGAATTGATTCGGAATAAAAGTCACATGCAATTAGAGATGGTGTCAAACCACAGTAGAGGGGTTGTGGGTTTACTAAGTGTCTGGCTCCACCCAAAATATTGATTGAGATAATTCGCAATACATCAGATGGTCTCATGACAATATAGCGCTTTGACCATACATGGATGATCCATGTAACATTGGTCCTTCAGACCATAATATTCATGGTGCATGGTATTTAGACTTGACGTACTGTCATGGCTGTCAGAATGATCGGACCAAAATGCAGCGTGTTCGTAGTTCCACATATTTTATTTAACGCGAAACTGAAATGCAATACACTAAATACTTGAAACACAAAAACAACAAACCGTGACGCAGAGAGAAAACACACTACTCAAAATATAATCACCCACAAACACAGGTGGGACAAACATCAACATAAATATGACCTCCAATTAGAGGTAACGAGGATCAGCTGCCTCCAATTGAAGATCAACCCAAACAACACCAACATAGAAATACTAAACATAGACAAACACCCCCTGTCACGCCCTGACCTACTCTACCATAGAAAATAACAACTTACTATGGTCAGGACGTGACAGTACCCCCCCCAAAGGTGCGGAATCCGACCGCACCTAAAAAAATAAATAACCCCCCCACAACAACCACCCCCACACAACAAACCCCCCCAACAACAAAACACAAAGGGAGGGTAGGGTGGCCGACTAATGTCTATGGCGGCTCATACGTAGTACCCAGAACCTTCTTATCCAGCGCCTCCCCCCACCCACTGATCCCTCTGCTTCTTTACCACCTGACCGTGGATCGTCGTCGAAAGAACCGGACTGTAGATCATTGCTAAAGGTTCTGGGCTGTAGGCCGCCGCTGGAGGCTCTGGGCTGCAGGCCGCCGCTGAAGGTTCTGGGCTGCAGACCGCCGCTGAAGGTTCTGGGCTGCAGACGGCCGCTGGAGGCTCCGGACTGAGGAGCGTCGCTGGAGGCCTGATGCGTGGGGCTGGCATAGGAGGCGCCAGACTATTAACATGCACCTCAGGGCGAGTGCGGGGAGCAGGAACAGGACACCCCGGACTGGGCAGGCGCACTGGAGGCCTGATACGTGGGCCTGGCATAGGAGGCACCAGACTAGTAACACACACCTCAGGGCGAGTGCGAGGAGGAGGCACAGGACGTACTGGGCTTTGGAGGCGCACTGGAGGTCTGGAGCTTAGGGCTGGCACACTCCGTCCTGGCTGGATGGTTATTTGAGCCCAGCAAGGGCGGAGCGCTGGCACAGGACGAACTGGGCTGTGCTGGTGAACTGGGGGTACCGTGCGTAGAGCAGGTGCAGGATAACCTGGGCAGTAGAGACGCACTGGAGACCAGATACGCTGAGCCGGCGAACTTCTTCCTGGCTGACGGCCAACTCTAGCACGGCAACGGTGAGGAGCTTGTACCGAGTGCACCGGGCTGTGACTGCGCATGGGCAACACAGTGCGCATCACCGCATACCACGGTGCTTGTTCAGTCACTCACTCCCCACGGTAAGCACGGGGAGTTGGCTCAGGTCTTAAAACCGCCTTCGCCAATCTACCTGTGTGCCCCCCACAAATGTTTTTTGGCGCTGCCTCTCGGGCCTCCGTTGTTGCCTTGCCTGTTGATCTCGTCACTGTACCTCCCTCGCTGCTTCCACCTGTTCCCATGGGAGGCGATCCCTTCCGGCCTGTATCTCCTCCCACGTCCAGGATCCTTTTCCATCCAGGATGTCCTCCCATGTCCAGTCCATCGGCCCACGCTGCTTGGTCCTTTGGTGGTGGGTGATTCTGTCACGGCTGTTCGAAGGAGCGGACCAAAATGCAGCGTGTTCGTAGTTCCACATATTTTATTTAACGCGAAACTGAAATGCAATACACTAATACTTGAAACACAAAAACAACAAACCGTGGCGCAGAGAGAAAACACACTACTCAAAATATAATCACCCACAAACACAGGTGGGACAAACATCAACATAAATATGATCTCCAATTAGAGGTAACGAGGATCAGCTGCCTCCAATTGGAGATCAACCCAAACAACACCAACATAGAAATACAAAACTAGAAACTGAACATAGAAATACAAAACATAGACAAACACCCCCTGTCACACCCTGACCTACTCTACCATAGAAAATAACAACTTACTATGGTCAGGACGTGACACATACTCCCACAGACCATGCATTCTCCCACAAAATATACCCTTTCTGCTTATTTATTCACATTGCTCTCCTCTTTCCCTCATCATATCCGTTTCATATCACTAATAACTGAATAATATCTCCATTTCTTCTGCTCTGTCGTCCTCTAACTACCCCTCCCTATTCTCCCTCTCTCCATATGGTCAGCTGGTCACCTGTCCCCCGCTCATGAACTTGGTCATTAGTTCCCCCATAAAGCCAGGGTCTTAAAGCTTACTTGTCTGGAACAGGTATGGCCATCCAGGCCTCTGCTGACTGCCCAATATGCTCCATGTTATTCTAGGATCATTTACGCTAGCTAAGCCCGGGCAATGACATCCGTTTTGTTGAAGCTCATTGGCTTAGTGAGGTCTCATCGCTTCGACAATGAGATACCAGGTCATAATTGAGAAGAAGATTGTTAGGGCTAGTTGGATCATTGGTCAGAATTCTCTAGATAATGGTGCATACTTTATTGAGATGAAAAGTTCAAATAAAATGAGTATGTTGTAAGATGTAAGGAGCAATATGCCTATTACAGTTTTATGTTATGGGAATTAAGCCTCTAAATATGAGAGGGGTTTGCTGACAAATAGTAGCATTAACTACATCCACATAACATAGAATCAGTCTACAGTCTCTGGATGTATGTAGACACTTTAATGGTACAATGATGTATGGCTGAAAGTAACTTTTAATGCACCGAGCTATAAGCAGTTTATGCAAGGGTCTAAAGCAGATTTTCCGTGCCGTTGGCTTAGTTGTTTGAAAGTATGTTTAAAACATTGCCTATTTTCATGTAGCATTAATAAGACATTCACAAATGGCCTTTAGTTGTGACCAATCTCTCATCGTTAACAGGACTCTCCTGAAACATACACCAGTGCTGAAACGGATGCAAGCCAACAGCTGAGGCAGGGGCTGAACTGTGTGCGTCCCCACACTGGCCCCTTGTGCTCCAGGCCAGCTAGCATTCACACTCACTCACCGTAACTTCATCAGGGCTTAGATACCTTTCATCATGCAGTGCCAATGCTGTGCTGGCACAATTAACTTAGAGGTGATGTTTACTTCCTTCTTTTCATGAGCAGAAATAAACCACTCTCTAGATAGACTACATCACCTTCCCATGGGAGGTAGCTCATCCTGTGAGAGATGGGTGTCTTTGAGGAGGTTACGTCACACAGCTGTCGTAACTGAGCAAAGCACCTGGAGGGAAGACATGTTGTCAGAGCACATTAATCATGGCCCACCATCAGAAACAGATTCCCTTCATAAGCAATTTCACTCATTAGAGTCATGGCGCATGATCATCGGTGCTACCACCAATGAGACAGGGAGAGGGTGTAAGGGAAATGGAGGGCAAGAGTGGGAGAAAGGGAGAGAGCAAATGGCAGGGAAGGAAGGTTCCGCTTAGTTGAGGGATAGGAGAGTGTGGGATGACAGCTTGTACACAAGTCTGTAAACAAGAAATTACAGAGGTACGAATTAATCAAGACTCCTGGTTTCCACAAACCCGCATGTTCCCACAAAACACTATGTCCCTACTAACCCCCATGTCCCCACAAAACACTATGTCCCCACTAACCCTCATATCCCCACAAACAGTTTCCCCACTAACCCCCATGTCCCCTCAAAACACAATGTCCCCACTAACCCCCATGTCCCCTCAAAACACAATGTCCCCACTAACCCCCATGTGCCCACAAAACACAGTGTCCCCACTGACCCCCATGTCCCCACAAAACACAGTGTCCCCACTTACCCCCACGTCCCCACAAAACAGTGTCCCCACTAACCCTCATGTCCCCACAAAACACAGTGTCCCCACTAACCCCCATGTCCCCACAAAACACAATGTCCCCACTAACCCCAATGTCCCCACAAAACACAATGTCCCCACTAACCCCCATGTCCCCATAAAACCTGTGAGCTCAACTTTTCCAGCTATCTCTAATTTGATTCCTCCGGATTCCCGATGAGTAGACATAACATTCACAGGCCTAGGTTGGTTTCTTAAAGACATAAACTCCCCTCTCCATCTCTCCAGTCCCTCTGAAGTCAGGCGTAGTGATAAGTGGCTTCCCATAGAGCCTGACATGCCGTCAATTAATCATGGACTCTGGGTCAGGATGCTTTTTTTTTAAGCTGACCCAAGACTAACTAAGATCTATTAATACAAGCTAGATGGATCTTTTGTATAAATCTAAGAATAAATACATACACATTATTATTTTAGAGGCAAATCTGCATTTGGGTGATGTAAGAGGATTTTGTATGCAGAGTAGAATTGCCTGTCTGAGATCCCCACTGACATAGTGGTATTTTTACACACAGCTCCAATTCCCATAGATCCTCTTCCAACAGTACGTCTGAAATGGTTGAACCCCTTCATAATCCCCTATCCAGTCACAGTCATTACTCTGTTCGGGCTCCAGCAGGCATCCAAGGTCTCACTCTGTTACTTCTCTTGAAGCGGAGCCAACAACCACATGACTTAATAAATGGTGACAAACATAAGTCAGCACTCTCATCAGTAGCATCCCTTGGCAATGGGAACAGGGGGAAGGCCACAAACATGAACCATGTAGGGTCAGCAGGGGAGGGAGGGATGGGGGGAGGAGAGAGAGACTATCGACCTCATACAACCCATTTTATTTCTATGGTATAGCCCTTCCCTTATTCAATTGACCTAACCTGTCTATAGCCAAATAAAGTGTTATACACTGTCTACGATTACGCTGCCTTTCAGCCTCAGATCTCTCTATTCTTTCCCCTAGGCTGCTATGTAGGGATTTCTGTTTGCCTGTTTGACCATGTAGCCTTCCATGTTTTCCTAGAAAAACTTTATTAAAGAGGGGGTCACCCTATCTTCATCCTCCCACTAGGCTAGCACCATGACAGTCAGACAACTCAATTCAGGCTACAATCCAACACCAAACTGAAGTCTGAAGCTTTGATCAGAAATGGTGACATTACCTCTGTATTATGTAGGCTATTGTACATGTGATTATTCGGAGACGATGTAGTAAAGATTTTGAGATGAGACAGGTCTGTATTTGTCAGTCGCGCTAATAGTCCATCTCTCTATCACCTACTTGGAGGCAAAACGTCAAAGTTCAATCAGGGATTCCAATAAACTGACCTGTGATTTAATGACTAATTCATTGTCTCCTTTATTACCTTCATTGGCATAAAGTGGATGAATAACTGTAGCAAGGTTAAAAACAGTACCACTGTGCTTTTCCTTCCTCTGTTATCAATCATTCTTTGGATTCATAGGAGAGCAGCGGAAATTGGGAGAAAATGAGTAATCCGCTTGATGGATTGCAGCGTAGGTAAGAGTATTTCCTTAAGATATGTGTGCTTTTTGGTAGTAGAATGAGATAAAGTGGATAGGTAGCAGCGTATGAATGGTTATTTCATGTGTTAGTGGGGGAAATAAGTCATACACCAACAACAAAAAATAATGATTATGTGTATTAAAAAAGCATAACTATACTGTATCTCAACAACTCCCACTTGGTTGCAAGAGAAAAACAAAACCCTCAAACACAAATTCTACCAAACCAGAAAAAAGAGCTGGAAAAGAAGATCAAAATATCATGTAACTTTTTTTAACTTGTTGTTTGACAGATTCTATACTTCTTCCCTCCATACCTTCCTATTCAGAAATTCCAAGGAGAGACAGAGATGAGCTAGCAAACAGAGGCAGGATGAGACAGAGATGAGCTACAAAACAGAGGCAGGATGAGACAGAGATGAGCTAGTAAACAGAGTCAGGATGAGACAGAGATGAGCTAGCAAACAGAGTCAGGATGAGACAGAGATGAGCTAGCAAACAGAGGCAGGATGAGACAGAGATGAGCTAGCAAACAGAGGCAGGATGAGACAGAGATGAGCTAGCAAACAGAGGCAGGATGAGACAGAGATGAGCTAGCAAACAGAAGCAGGATGAGACAGAGATGAGCTAGCAAACAGAGGCAGGATGAGACAGAGATGAGCTAGCAAACAGAGGCAGGATGAGACAGAGATGAGCTAGCAAACAGAGGCAGGATGAGACAGAGATGAGCTAGCAAACAGAGGCAGGATGAGACAGAGATGAGCTAGCAAACAGAAGCAGGATGAGACAGAGATGAGCTAGCAAACAGAGGCAGGATGAGACAGAGATGAGCTAGCAAACAGAGGCAGGATGAGACAGAGATGAGCTAGCAAACAGAGGCAGGATGAGACAGAGATGAGCTAGCAAACAGAGGCAGGATGAGACAGAGATGAGCCAGCAAACAGAGGCAGGATGAGACAGAGATGAGCTAGCAAACAGAGGCAGGATGAGACAGAGATGAGCTAGCAAACAGAGGCAGGATGATGCGAAGGAGCGATGGAGCGAAGGAGAGAGAGATATGGGGCATACAAGGCAGCATGGCTTGTTTGTTTACCATTCCTTATTCCTATCACACATGTCTGGGCTGCATCTCTGGGCTCTTTCCTGTCTTGGCACAGTCATTTCTGACAATGTTAATGATTTACAGTAAAACCCTCTTCATAGGATGATTTGTGACATGTAAGATTGCTGGGAAGGGGCTGGAAATAGGCGAGGACTAGGCAGGATTCTGTGGGGAGAGTTTGGGAGCCGAGGACGCCTTGAAGATATAGCAATTCATTATATTTAAGACAAGTGTGACAGCGTACTTCAAGGAGGCTGTACCCATACATATCGAGGGGGTGTTTTTTTGTGTATGTGGTGGCCAAAGTGGGGAGTGGGGTAGGCAAGTACAAAGGAATGCCTGGCTGTTTTTGGAGATGACATAGAGCTAGGAAGCAGAGAGATGGAGGGAGGAGGCTGGGAAATAATGGGTAATGGAAGGGTTTAGCCTGAGGCTATATGACTGCTCTGCCTACTGCTGTATAACTAGTATATTTATAATTCAAATACATACCTTTAATAATTAACCACCAGTGAATATTAAAGGAGAAGAACATGCAACCAGGATATCATGTTCAGATATAGTTAGCGATTTTTTTTAATGCAGCGAGGAACAAAGAATATAGCTGTGCTACCAAAGTTGCCTGCTATTTTGGTGCATTTCATATACCCTAGGACTGGGTGGTTTACAACCCAAAATGTTGATTCTACAGTTTCCCATGGTCTGAATTGAGAGTCTGTGAACAGCCAAGACAATTTTGGTGTTTTTTACATTTCTGTCACTAAGATGTAATCCAATAGTTGGAGTATTTTGATAAATGAGTTGTGTATTTTCACAGAAGACATTAGGTCATTGGTGTTTTTTCAAAAGCATATTCCTCTATCCTGGGCATTGATCCATGATTCGCCATGACGGGAACTCCCTGGAAACGTACTGTTAAGTAACACAAGCTATTCTCAAACATTCTTAATGGTTGTCACGTTGTCACGTTGTCAAACCACTCCTCAACTGTCTCATTGGAAAATTAAGCTAATGTGATTGTTGCTCCAATTTCACTCTTTTCTCCATTTACCTTGAAGCTATGTCATGCAGCATTCACCTAAGTCCATATCAGGATAGTCACGATGTTGGGCAGATAAAATTCTGATGTCCAAATAGAAAGTCATGATGGCCATGGCACATGAAGGAATTACTTAACGTGTTATATTAAGTTGACCTTACAGTATGTAGTTACTCTGTATGCAACTACTTATTAGTAACATGTAACATTGCATGCTGTTAACAAATACATTGTAATTCAATGTAACTACAATATACTTACCAAACCTCATGTACAGTATATTGTGACTGAACTGCCTTTGAGGGAAAGATCCCAAAGCGACCATCTGTTTTGTACACAAGCAGTATAGAAACATGTTACGCTAACACTAGAGCACAACAAAAATGAATACATTTGCATATTCTTATTAAGAAGTGGGTTGTGCCTTTGTGAAGGGCCTCATCTTTGATTCCCTTCTTTGATGTATCTCATGCATATTGACGATCCACTGGAAATAAAGTTGGTTAACCATAGCATGGTCTCAATTTGCCCTATTCATTTTTTCCTGGGTTAATTAGTAAGTGAGAAAATGGAAAATGATCTCATTCACACTAATAGATTACAATATTACCACTTGGTAATGATAGGATGAACATGGAATCCTCATTCCACTGAGGGAATTGGTAATAGATACAATACTCAGGCATATAATGGGGATGCTAAGAGACTAAACCAGCTAGCTAGGGGAATTCTTCATTCAATTTCACTCCCATAATACTTCCTTTTGAGACATGTTGATCTTTTACATAATGGCATGAGTATCTTTGCTTTTGACTCGTGTCAATAGAAGAGACACAAATATCTAGTTCCTTTATGACAATGCTACAACAGAATGTGCAACCATAAGGGAAAATTGAGCTGATATCAGTATGTTAGTCATAATTCTACTCACATTCCTTCATTCTCCCATACTGTCACTATATAACTTACAATATGTAACGTTTAAATGAAAACCCTTGAACATCCATCAGCATTCCCCTCAACTTCATCTCCCTGCTCTCACAATCACGCCTAAAATAATCTCAATGGAGAGAGTCAATAGTTAAATGTGCATTCAATTACATTTGATCTCCATTTGAAAAATGGAATATTTCCTTATGTATTACATTATCTGCTGTGCTTGCTCTCGGGCTTATGGAGGATTATAGCACTGGGAAATGAGAGACGTGTATGAAATCAGAATAAAAATGTTCAATTACTCATTTATGTATCATTTTACTTCCTGTAACTTAATAATTTATGGAATAACTTTTAACTAACTGACTCAAAGGGAATAAAACTGAATATTGGGCTTCTATAATGTACCATTTACAAGAATATATTGAAAAGGGAAGTACTCTTTGCCGTTACCTTTCTGTTTTGTAGCTACTCCAAATTCTCAAATCACCATCACATTGAGGTTTACGTATTCAGGACATGAACACTATTTCAGTAGAACCTACGGTTAAAGACAGCCTCAATGTTCTTCTTACATGTCAAAACTCTGGTCTTACTAGTCCTCACTAGTGGCCCCACTCGAGTTCCATCTCCTTGTGACAATCTGTCATGAGTCTAGCCACAGGCCCCAGAGCTGCTCAGAGGAGCAGGGCAGGAGGAATGCGGTCAGTCACAGTTCACCTGGAAACTTACAGAGAGCATTAAGACAAGTGTGAAAGTACATCAATCTCTATTGGGTGGCAGGTAGCTTAGCAGTTAAGAGCGTTGGGATCCCCGAGCTGACTAGGTGAGAAAAAGAGAATAAAAAATATTCCAATGTGCCCTTGAGCAAGGCACTTCAACCTAATTGCTCCTGCAAGTTGCTCTGAATAAGAGCGTCTGCTAACTGACTAAAAATAATACAAAATACTCAAATGTACTGTGACCTATAAACCTTCTACAAATAAAACTTATTGTTAACATATTGTTATTTATCTTCTTTCTCTTTTGCACCCCAGTATCTCTACTTGCACATCATCATCTGCACATCTATCACTCCAGTGTTAATGGTAAATTGTAATTATTTTGCCTCTATGGCCTATTTATTGCCTTACCTCCCTACTCTTCTACGTTTTCACACACTGTACATAGATTGTTCTATTGTGTTATTGACTGTACGTTTGTTTATGTGTAACACTGTGCTGTTGTTTTTGTCGCACTGCTTTGCTTTATCTTGGCCAGGTCACAGTTGTAAATGAGAACTTATTCTCAACTGGCCTACCTGGTTAAATAAAGGTGAAATAAAATAAAAATAATTGAATAAAAAAACAGGCTCTGCAAGTTTGTTTTTAAGAGAAAAGTGTCATTTCGTGCACAATTGTGTTATGACGCTGTAGTTAATATTTGTTGGGGCCTGCGTTATTCACACGCTAATATAACCACAATATGAATTCATGAAAAATAAATGTATTCGTTTCCAGTGTGTGTACGAGTGTGTATATCTGCCCTAGAATACTTGTCAAGTGTGTATACACACGCTATATTCTCCCATCCGCTTAGAATGGCTGCATGTTCTGTGAGGCCAAGAAGATATTATTACATTTGAATTTCATTCCAAATGGCCAGGAGCTGGAGGAGATATAGTGAACTTGTCTTTATTCCCTCCATTTTGGGTTCTTCAGGCTTATCACACGGCAATTTGTGACAAATGGCTTTCCCCTCCTTGTTCATCTTCAAGCTCATCAAATAAAATATAAGATTCATATGTTAAACATTGAAGTATTACACTTCTTTACTGTACTTAATAATTAATGGACCCAGCCTATTGCTCTATGAATATTTACACGTAAAGTATCCCTAGGAGTCCTCAGTAAGCCAGAGGGAGGGAAGTGTGTGTGTTTGTAGTATTAAACACTCAAACATTCTTTCAGACCCTGTTTCGCCTGCAACCATGGATAACACCCGCTAAACCATTGCAAGTATTTTATTTGTTGTTTCACAATGTAACCCATTCAACTTCCGTTTAGACGTGGCAAGTCAAATTACAGGTACTCTGGTTGAACACAGTTCTGAAATCAAGTCAAATTACAGGTACTCTGGTTGAACGCAGTTCTGAAATCAAGTCAAATTACAGGTACTCTGGTTGAACACAGTTCTGAAATCAAGTCAAATTACAGGTACTCTGGTTGAACGCAGTTCTGAAATCAAGTCAAATTACAGGTACTCTGGTTGAACACAGTTCTGAAATCAAGTCAAATTACAGGTACTCTGGTTGAACGCAGTTCTGAAATCAAGTCAAATTACAGGTACTCTGGTTGAACACAGTTCTGAAATCAAGTCAAATTACAGGTACTCTGGTTGAACGCAGTTCTGAAATCAAGTCAAATTACAGGTACTCTGGTTGAACGCAGTTCTGAAATCAAGTCAAATTACAGGTACTCTGGTTGAACGCAGTTCTGAAATCAAGTCAAATTACAGGTACTCTGGTTGAACGCAGTTCTGAAATCAAGTCAAATTACAGGTACTCTGGTTGAACACAGTTCTGAAATCAAGTCAAATTACAGGTACTCTGGTTGAACACAGTTCTGAAATCAAGTCAAATTACAGGTACTCTGGTTGAACGCAGTTCTGAAATCAAGTCAAATTACAGGTACTCTGGTTGAACGCAGTTCTGAAATCAAGTCAAATTACAGGTACTCTGGTTGAACGCAGTTCTGAAATCAAGTCAAATTACAGGTACTCTGGTTGAACGCAGTTCTGAAATCAAGTCAAATTACAGGTACTCTGGTTGAACACAGTTCTGAAATCAAGTCAAATTACAGGTACTCTGGTTGAACGCAGTTCTGAAATCAAGTCAAATTACAGGTACTCTGGTTGAACGCAGTTCTGAAATCAAGTCAAATTACAGGTACTCTGGTTGAACGCAGTTCTGAAATCCCACGACACTGCTTGTCTAGTTGTAAGTCGACGGGAGAAGAAAAGATTCCTCTCTGATTTAATTTCCTCAGCATTTACATTCATCATTGAATTTACCTACCACTCATTTTGTGGTTCTTGAGGTTTCTTGAAAGATGTGGGCAAATCACGGTGTCAGATGTGCACAAACTTAGGTAATACCATGAGATATATGTAATGTAATGTACCGGAGACTAACAATGCTGGAATGTCCCGTTGCTCTTTTCCCTTGTTGTTGCAGTCAATTCACTTCCTAAACACGTAACGACTCTGAAGAGGGCATTACAACATGAAACGTGTGTTTGTCTGTTTTACTTGTATCCTTCACAACATTCAAATGAAACATTAAGAATCTAGCCCATAAATATCGCTCTGTAAAAGAGGACATCCGTACAATCATTTACCTACTTGCTCTTCTTTGAATATAATTTAGTTATCAAAAACCAAGGTACCAGTGAATCATATATTTATATGGGTATAACATTGCATGTGATGAGATCCCATAGAATGTTGCGTGACACCCTGGCATGTACAGATACAGCAGTCGTTGATTGCCCAGAAGGCACTGCTTCACCACAACAAGCAGACCCACTGGTGAGATTGACAACCTTTGACCTTTGAGTTGACTCATGGAGTAGTAAACCAGAAGTGTAATCAGAAACATATAGAATATCTATTGGTAAGGTTGCTCTCACAGTCACCCTGAGGATAGGAGGTGTTGAATATGGGCGTCTAGAACGTGTGGTACAGGCTATACTATTCTATAATAGGTGAACTCCAGCATGTTTGGTTGCAGTGATATTTATCTAAAGAATTGGTGTCTGACTGTTGTCAGTGCCTCTCCTCTCGGCAGGTCCCTTTACTGTTCAGATCTCCTCTCTGTCTCCTATGTGGATAAGTGGCTGGCTGCAAAGGCAACGCTGGTCTTTGATATTTCACTCCTCATTTGAATCAGCGGTCGCTTTATTTGACAATGTGTGGTAATTACCTGGGTACCTTGTTTGATCATGTGAACTCCTGCAGAACTGAGGGGGGTTCGGAGAGGGTGGGGAGGGGATAGAGGGGATAGAGGGGGAAAACACAACACAGAGACAGGAAGGAGCAGGAAGAAAACAAAATAGTAACAAACATGCCATCTGCATTTGTTTACCAGCATCTTTAATTTTTTTCTTTTTCTCTTACAATCATCTGAGATGTCATGGATGAGATGTAATTTAAGTTAACGGAGACTGGTTGATTGGTGTGTGTTTTTAAATGTACGCCAGCCGGTGTTTGCAATCTCGAGGGCTCGTGTGAGTATCAATGAGGTCAGTCAGTGAGGGTTTCCAACAGAAATGTGACCTGGGAACTGTAAATCATATGAAATACATAGGACGCTCACTGCATTCAGAGTAGTCAGAGACTGAGAGACCAAACTCTTGGATTCATATGACCTTTCACTAGTTACATCATGAAACCTCTTGGGTTTCTTATTAGCTGTTTTGTCAACTTCAGCTTGTCATCGGCTGAGCAGAACTGTCAATAGTTTGTTTCAATTTATTTTATTCCAAAACTATACATTTAAAGCTGGAATCCTTAGTTGCTACATCCATTGATGGACATATAAATCAATTATATATACCCATTGATTCTTGAAGAATATGTATATATGAATATAGTAGTGGATACATTTATCCAGGCCCATCCCTCAGCTTTTTACCAAAATAAAGGTGAGAGCCCCATTTGTTATTGTTTCAATTAAGGATTCAAGCTTTAATCAAGTCTAACAAGTCTGTGCTTGACTGTAGGATCTTTATATCTACTCGGCTTATGTGAAACAGAAACAAAGGACAAAGCAATCTATAACGCAAAACAGAAAACATGAAATGTCATCACACATGTTTAATGCTTTAAGGACTATTACAAATACACACACAGATACCTCGAATGTTGAGCTTGCCATAGTAAACTTTATTATCACAGCATAGGGCACTTGACTTTTACACACATGGGGTGAGTAAACGATAATGGCACAGGTGACTCAACTGGAGATACAGCGTTTAACATTTATCCAAGAATGTTATTACAGATTTTCGAGTTAACAAATATGAAAACTTTGATAACATCGACTTTTTACGCATAGGCTTCATTACATGGATGTCTTAAGCAGCTTTAAATCCATACTGCGGTTTTCGTGCAGTGTCTGGAGCTTGAGTTAAGATAGGCCTATAGTTATCTGTTTTGTTGGATGTGTGTCTGACAAACATTCCGAGTGTTAACGCTGCATGGGTAATTATGAATCTTAACACGTCTGCCATCAACACTGGCATAAAAGCATCTCCAATTGTCCAGAGGGCAACTCAACGCATTCTATTTGCGTTCTTGATTATTCTGTCCGATTTCACTCAATTCCGAGGCATAATGCAACCATGAAAAGACTTAACACTTATATTTTTTCCCCTCTGTATTGGACAAACAACTCAAGGGTGGAATTTATGTTAAGCTTAAAGTGGAGAGGGGAATTAAGACAATTTAATAACGGCTTAAATAGACGGGGTAGTGTCTTTGGTGCCTAAAGCCATATTTCCCTTTGATCAGCGAGGGAGGGTGACTTTATTGGACATGTTTCTATTTCCAAATCCGCATAACAGCCAACGATGCATGTCTTTCCTATAATGTAGGCCTAGATAAGGAAGGGAGCGTTTGATGTGTAATAAAAGGTGGGTCCTACTGCCTCTTTAAGCCCCTTAAGTCTGAGAAATGATGAGCGACAGAGGCACCGAGAGAGGGTCACCGCTATTAACTTATCGGTTTCTCGGGCTCCACTTAAACTTCTCTCTATTACATGTCGTAATGTGGGGAGATGGGCACTATACGTGTCCACCTAGTCAATCCCAAAATAACTGATAGTCTAGCTACACATGTCTTTATATATGCTCAGCCAGTTCGATATGAAGGAGACAAAGGATTAGGCTATAGTTACGCTAGTCTTTCACACCCAGTGTTTCAGGATAAACAAACAATACAAGGTCATTACAGTAGCATTTGATGCATATGACTGTAGTCCTTGCCACAGTCACTAATGTCGCCATGCCTGGCTGAAACCGTGCTTCCTCCGGGGAGGGACGGCAGCGCTACCTAGCCTACCTCTGTGTAAAAAGTATGATAGCCTATCATTTGCAAGGAAACCTGAGCGTCCTTATGAGAAATTGTGGTTGGTTTTGAAATTCGTTTTGGATATATCAAACCAGTATTACGACTAAACATAATGTAATTTGTATTGACCTTGGGGGATTGTATTATATGTAATGGAATTGATAGTGGCGCTACATGAATATGTTTGGACGATATCGACGGGGATTAAATAATACATTGCAGAGACATTCTAAAAGATCTTTATTTTCAGAAATATGACAGTAATTCAAACGGGTTTATGGGAAAATAAATCAAGCATATTTGTATGATTTCTGATAAGAGTGAAACTGTGTCTTTGTTATTCATTTTATTTGACAACATTACACGAACAACGGATTGCAACAGTAATAATAACAGCCAAATAAATAGTCTAATAATAATAATCATCATCATCATCATTTCACATTAACGTGCATTCAACATATTTTCCCCTGATAAAACTAAATTGAATTTCAAGTATTTCATCAGAGTTTCATGTGCCATTTTTTTATTACAGCAGTTATCTATTGGGGGGAGCTTTCATGTACAGAAAAAAACACCTTTGTGTAATTGCATTGAGCGGATGAATGGCCTCTGTACCAGTAAATTCATTTACATTAATTGAGCCAGAAACCATAACTAATGATGGTCCCAACTGTCACTGTGTTTCTCGTCAATTTAATGGTAATCTTAAAACGAATGGTACAATTTTGGTTACCTTTATTTTGATCTTACCCATTGCCCTGCGTGGTACATATTTCACTCATAAAAATTGTTCTGTGGGATACAAATTATGCTCAAAATATGTATTAAATATAGGGCCTACGTAAGGCATTCCAAACAAAAGTCTCTCCTCACAAAATACATTTTTCAAATAGGCCTATTTTTAACTGTAAAATACCTTCAATTGCAATTCAAACTTATGGGCTTATGGTTAATATATCAAATTAATTCGTTATGATCAAATTTGCAGCGCATATTTTTCGTTGTCACGAAAATGTGTATTTCATAAAGATTACCTATTTTGAAATCATTTGTAATAGTGTCGCGCTACAACATTTGGTGTTTGTTCAATCCGCCAGATGTCACTAGAGGGCTGCATGTTTTATGCATTAGGCATGCTAAGTGTCTTTGAGACCGATCCCACAGATTTTCAAGGGAGAAAGCCACAGTTACATTCTGCCTACCCCCCCCCCCCCCCCCCCCTCCATCTATCTATCTCACCCTCCTCGGACACCAGACTCTGAGAATCCGTAGAGTGGAAAATGCGGCTTTGGAGCCGAAGAATTTACAGTTAGTCGCGAAACTTTTACAAGTATTCGAGTTGCTCTCCACTTTCTGGGTCCCTAGTCACATTTCACGTGGGGTCAGAAAGAGTTCAGCCTGGTGAGGTAATGCCATAAATGCTGTAACATTTACAAGGCCACGTATAAACAAAGCTAAATTCACTGTAGATCATGTAGCCTAAACATTGAGGTAAGCAAAACGATACAAATTAATAGTTAGTTAATAACTAGATTATAATTATGCAATAAATTATTGATATTCTCTGAACATCAATTGAACACTAGCCTACTATAAAACGTAAGAAAATAACCATAAATCAAATACCCTAATGCAATTCAAAATTGTCTTTGTATTGACCTTAAGGCTACTGAAAGAGATTAGGGAACAGTTGTTGGTTTTCTGGCCCCTTCAGAAAAGTCTATGATCTACTCTTATCTGTGGTCTTTCTATACATTATCTTTTCCTATTTGCATAATCTCAAATACTAAGGAGGGCCAACTCAGAACAAAGTTACAAACAAGATTAGGCCGATTTTATTTGTTCCTGTGGTTAAGCAGCGATTATTTCTTCAGAAGTATTTAAGGTCACTAAAGGGATTTAAACCCCGATTCGTATCAGTGACCTTTTTGAAGGAATTGAATCAACAAAACATTTCTCCATATTTAGCAACAAGGCTAGGCTACCGGGCTTCTTTAGATGAAGCCATGGCGTAGGGGAGAGGATGGCCGCTTCGAGAGTGAAGATTGGTGTCTGTTTTGAAATGGGAGTTTTGGGGTTACTTTGTTACAGTGGTGCACTTTTAGGATGTGACACGGGGTGGATCTTTAGCCTCGTCTCAGTAGTGTTTTCCTTGAAACGGATCCGCTGCCCCCTAATGAATCCAAACGCAGCTGGCCATGTCCTACACCGACACCGAGAGCTTTAACCCTAACTGACCTCAATTTGACACCACCAGATGAAATGTTACCGCCTGTTAATGCCATCTTCTGCAGAGGCGAGGGATCCGCATGTTGACGGAGTTAAGAGAATACTTGAACACTGATTTTTTTTCATATGTATGAGTCCTCAAGTCTGAAAAATCACTCAATGGGAAATCCACTTATTGGAAATATAATGCAAAGCATAATGGGTAGGCCTACTTGGGCATGATATGGGACACTTGAAACGTCTAAGTTTGCAAACACTTGGTTTCCAAAACCATGAGAACAGGTTTGAGGTATCCTATATTTAATCTAGGCTATGTTCTATGTTTTATAAGGTTAATGTAATGGTATAATTAAATATTAATTAGCAGCCTATTAAGTATAAGGATTGAAATACAATATACAGGACGAACATTAAGTGTATAAAAGTTGCCATTACTAAACTATAATGTCTCACTGACATGATTCTGATTTATTTGATGTAATTCTGATTTATGTTAGATTTTAATGCTGATAGATAGAGGCTATATTTAGGATTTACCATTGCATTAAATTGTAATGAATAGCATGTATTTAGGTTGTACAAAGAACTTCAAGTAAAATATCTCAAATAAACTTTTGAAATGCATTCCTAAACATTGAAAATATGGTGTTATATGAATTGAAAAGATATAACTTTTAAATGCTCAAAAGGTTAAGGTGCATTTTGAAAGAGCAAGGCTATTACGCATAATCACTACAGCAATTTTCACAAGCTCTTCGAATGTTTACACCCCCCCTTAGGCCAAAATACATATGTAGATTCTAAAAAAAATTTTTTTTTAAACTTTGTATACGATTTTGACCGTATAACGTGAATAGGTAGGACGTTTTATTTATCGAACGCTTGAAAATGTGACTTTCCTGTTTTGGATAGCTGTACTGCGACTGAATCATTATACACATTTACAGCAGCCCTAATACTAGCAGCTACTTTAAAAAGCCTGGCTTTCTGACATTCCACAACTGCACTGTTGGAGAACCTTCAGTTTTTCGAGTTATAACAAAGGACATATGATTCACTTACCGTGTTTGTCCGGGGGGGAAAGGCAAGCGTTAGTGTGTACAAGTCATAGTGCACGATAACATTATAAGCAGTAGGTCTAATATCAAAAGAACACTCTTCAAAAGCTCACGCAGCCAGCCACTGGTCCTGTTAACAGAATATAGCAGCGGTCAGAGGTATTTGGAGAAGCTGCCATGCCGCTCTGCGCCTAACACTATAGTTCCTTCTCGGGCTATTGCACGTTGAAATGTCCACACAGTCGTTCGTCAACCCTGCAGCCCTACTTTTTCTTGTAGGGCTTCCCACCCCCTTATGCCAACAAACAGAATTGTTGTGACGGTGCTTCATTTATTACATATTTTTAATTGCTATTTATATTGTCAACCCAAGCAACCGTATGGCGCATTTGTTGGGAGTTTATTGACCATAGAGCTGAATCCAACCCACTAGCTCATCCAACCTGTGAATGGTTCATTTCAACAACCAAAAATGTCACTGAGCCTGAAAACATATCAAAATAACGATGATGCTATCTACGTAACAGTGTATATTATCATGGATGGAGGTAAATATTAAAAGGGATAGGTGGCCTGTTTCGGTTTTGTGCGTAAAAAAGCTCGGGCTCAGTGAAGAAGGGCTAGCCTCGGTGCAATCGATGGCCGGAGCGTTGCTCCTCCTCCAAACTTCAAACTGCACATGATTGATGATATCGTGGAGCTTTGATAATTGACTACTCTGAGGTAAGGCACGGATTTTTATCGTGAGAGGGGATTGGACGAAAGAAACATACAACATTACTTTCTCTACAAAAGCTTTTTTTCTATTTGGAAAAGTTCATTCTGGGTTGAGGGTGCGTCATATCGTTTAATTTGCTCATCAGCCTCGTTCACAATTAGCTGTACGATTGGAAGGTATTCCCGATATATGTCATATTAGGCACACCGACTATACCCACAACACAACATAACAAGTAAGCGTCATGCTCATAAATTAAACTCAAAACGCATCCGATATATTTACAGTGACGTTGGGCCTATATATGATTTGATTAGAGATAAGGTTTGATGGGTTGATGGGTTCTTAGTTTAAAATATTTTGGAGAGAAAACTAAGCACGAGTGATGATAACTTGTTTTATGTATAACGGGTGCGAAGTGCCACGCGTATTTCTTTCAGCCTATTTGCAGTAGTGAAAACTAGAACAAGTTAACGTTTGTCATCCGCCTTAACTCGGGCTTTTCGTACTCTTATTACAGAGCGTTATAGGTCCGCGTTGGCATGTATAGTAAAACGCTATTTCGGGTCTGAATACATCGCAGATTAACACAAATATTACGCTTTTTGTACTTTTCTTTTTGCCTTTCTCTTATCGGCGAATGGAATTGGTTGGGAGTGTAGAAGCTGTGTTGTTTGGCTCCCCCCGAGTTGAAGCAGTCCTTGTGCATACTCTGCATGTCACAGGATTTGGTCTCTCCTCTCTTTCTGTAGCTGTTGCAGGACTGGCTATGTCCACCGCTACTTCCGGGTTCCGTCATTTCAGTCTCCCGCCGATCAGCGCAGCAAACTGACTCTGTTCTATAAGCAAGCTAGCAGCCAACCTGCCAACACTCGCTGACACTCACTCATCTCAGACCGCGAGATAGACTAAATACCTACGGGGGAAAGGAAAGATCTGAATTGCAATCTCTTAATTTCTTTTTATTTTTACAGTAATAATAAAACAAGATAGCGATCCGGAGGCACAAAGTGGACGCGGACTTGCTGGATGAAAACGGGCTAAAAAGATTCACCCTCTCTTGAACATCATCACCAAACATCATTCATTCATTACCTTGACAACCCCTGGCTTTGATTGACAGTTGGAGTGGCAAAAAGCCATGAGACACGACAGTTTAGTTACATGCAGGTTGTTGATGGGCCGATTGTAACCTTCAGGTGCTGCTTTAATTTTTTTGGGGGGGGAGAGGAAAACAAGAAAAATTGCACAACTCCTGATGCTTCTGCTTGTACTCTACCACATTGGAGAATAGGAGAATTTGCTAAGAAAAGTTGGTTGAAAAAGGAATCGTACCAGTAAATCACTTTGTAGCCGGACTGGGATATTAAATATACGACACATCCAGGAGTTTATTGGAGAGCAGCCTGATGGCGCAAAGGGTAGGTTTTAAATCTCCAACACTAACCTATACAAATCCACTAGGAGGGCCTCCATATCGATATCCTCTTGTCAGTGGCGGCTACTTTACAAAGCATTCATATCTAAGCCGTTTTATTTGACATTTTTGCTGTAGCCTACCTTTACTCTTCAAGCGGAGTGAAAGCCTCAGTTTAACCAACGGTCTCCGCGGCATTTGTGGAGCAGTTTTTTAAAGGGACTCCTAAGTAATTCTGTGTTTTGCCAAAGTAACTCATCTTCGGGGATTCAGAACTAGAATGTTTTTGGTAATTACAAACCTTATCAATGTATTCACACTATAGTTTAGCCATGGCGAGTGCCATGTCAAAGCAACAGGAATGGCACAAGGATTAGGCTACTTTTTCCAATGCTGGTGTAGTTTCACTATATCGCTTTGACTATAGCCAACTATGACTTCAATGTTGCCTTGTAACTATATGTACATTTTGGGCACATTTACGCGTGAGTTTCTATCCTCTGACTTTGTTGTTGTTTTATTCCAGTACGATGAGCTGGCCCATTATGGTGGGATGGACGGAGTCGGGCTCCCGGCGTCTATGTACGGAGACCCGCATGCTCCACGGCCGCTACCCCAAGTCCATCACTTGAACCATGGACCACCGATCCATGCCAGCCAGCACTACGGTGCTCATGCACCCCATCCCAGCGTTATGCCCAACAGCATGGGCTCCGCTGTCAACGATGTTTTAAAGAGGGATAAAGATCAAATTTATGGGTAGGTGGACTATAATTACATACCTTATTATTCATCTATTTTAGGCTTTCAGGGTGATTTGACTTATGGACGTTTTACTTGTTGCAAAAGTTAACTCAGAGTATATGCATTAGCAAGTTTAGTTTAGACAATTTCAAGCATTATTTTGTGTTTGGAAAAAGTATTGTCAAAACCTAGAGGTTTAAGAGTATCAGCAATCTGATATTATCATACCTTATATTTTAAAAAGATTATGGATAACCATTATAGTACAATTAAAACTAAACCTTTATTAAATACAAGGATGCATCTTATTGGCACATTGTAACACGGACTTGAACACACTGCAACTTTATGGTTATGGCTACTTGTAAACAGTTGAAAGGTTCGAGTTTATTTTTGGTATAATCCCCAAAACATTATAAAAGCCATTACTAATGAATGCTTTAGTGTCTGTGCGTAAAGTACATTGGAAAAATATAAGACAAACACATATGGTGTAACTTGTAAACAATGTATTTTGCCATCGATGTGCACATAGCTTATTCATAAGTTGTTTACAAAGTAGGCTTCTTTATGAATGAATTTGGAGAAGTAAAATACATTTCAAAAAGTGATCTCAGTCAAAACCTTGGAAAGTATGTTCTATATTCCTGACAAATTCTTCACTGTTTGCACTCCTAGCATCTTTAGTTTTACGCTAAACTTGAGCTTGCTGTGTAGCCGTGTGATTAGCTTGTGTTAAGCCTGTGTGGAGGCGCTGGATGCCGGGTTGTGCTCAGCCTCTGTTTCCCTCTTACAGTCACCCATTATTCCCGCTGCTCGCGCTGGTTTTTGAGAAGTGCGAGCTGGCGACGTGCACTCCGAGGGAGCCAGGGGTAGCAGGCGGCGATGTCTGCTCCTCCGACTCCTTCAACGAGGACATCGCAGTCTTTGCCAAACAGGTCATTTTTTAAAATATATTTACTAAAAACCTAATACGATTTTCCAAGTGCTTATGGCACACGTATCTACTTGTTAACTTTTTACACATTTCACTTTTGGGAGTTTAAAAGTTAAAGTTGAACGTTTGAAAATAAAAGTGTGTTATAGGCTGTACATAGTCGAAGTTATCGCGTGAATTCACTAGTGATATTGAGTTATTCATGTTTACACCGTATGCAATTCAAATATAATATCACTTTGAATTATGTTTTATTTATTATACAATAGCCTATTATTGCACTAAATCAAATCTATATTTTTAGAATGGATTCATGACTAAATGCCCTCGACGCCTGTAAGAAGTAATTAATCCCCATTTTTGGTGTTATTGTAGGTCCGAGCAGAAAAACCTTTATTTTCATCAAATCCAGAGTTGGACAATTTGGTAAGCACTATGCAGGACCACCATTTGCCGTTCAATTCCCTTCCTGGTGTAACTGTTACTTAGCTTGTTTTGTGGACTTAAACTATGCTCTTGTGTTCTCGGCAACGCAAAGTAAATATGTGAGGATTTGATGCAAAAGCACAACACAGATGTTAGATAGGTTTCTATGAAGTGAACAAGGGGAAGCTCTGAGGGGTTTGGAGTGGCACAGCATTACTTACGGTGCCTACAGGAGGCGGAGAGGGAAGCCTATGATTAGGCGAAAAAGTGCTGGGACTGTCGCTGGGCGAATCCTGCTCCAATGCACCATGGCCACTCATTGGGAGCGATGTGGCTGTTTCTGCCGCTGTCATAGTTCAGTCGCTGCCTATGTAGCTACAGAAATTGGCTCGGTTCACCAAATGTGTCTTGCCTAATGCAGTTGTTAGGTAATCCTACATTTGTATTTTCCAAATCTTAAATCAATAGCCCATCCAATTTCACCCACCTCGATAAGTGTGGGAAGCATAACTTTGTTTTGCTCGAGAACCCTATAGCACAAACTTCAAGAAAGTCCATGTGTTTTTGTTATATGAAGTGAAAATAACATGATGTGTAGCATTTTGCTTACCATTATACTTTCATAATTTTATCACACCAAAAATGTAGATTTTTATTCTTGTTTATTCCTGTTTTCAGATGATACAAGCCATACAAGTATTACGATTTCACCTTTTAGAATTAGAAAAGGTAAAGATTTTTACAATTCATATTTTTATTGTGTGATTATAGTATTTGAGAGGTGATCAGCATTAGATTCTGCATGCATGTGGCCCGGTATAACTCGTATAGTAGGCTAGCCTAGTTTGTTGCACAAATGTAAAATGTTGACAGTATTGGAATTTAGAGGAAAATGAGTTAATATTGCATGAGATGTAACACGTTAACCTGAGACAAATATTCATATTTAAAAATGTAAATAATATAATGTTTAATTGTCACACAGAGACTCATAATATAGGTCAGAGTGATTGGATTGAATTCACACTTTTGGGCCTATAAATACACTGACCATATTGATAATGCTTTGTCGTTGTTGTTATGCTAATATCACAGATTTGAAGTCTGAAGATTTGGCCTCAACTGGTATCTGTCGAGTTCACACATGGTGTTTATTCTTTGCCGTTCAACTTGTTGCTCTACTAGTCTCAAGAGAATAATAGGCGCTGCAACAATTTCACTATTGTTTCCTTGCATTGGCCGATAATGCCCTTAATAGTAGTTAGGGCCTATTATTGGACTGCCTGCGTGTCCCCATCCTGAAAAACCGTATTTCTTCTTGGTCTAGGTGCACGAGCTCTGCGACAATTTTTGCCACCGGTACATCAGTTGTTTGAAAGGAAAAATGCCAATAGATCTAGTTATTGACGAGCGGGATGGCAGCTCGAAGTCAGACCACGAAGAGCTCTCAGGATCTTCGACCAACCTAGCCGATCACGTAAGTAATACAACATTTTCTATCTTTATAATAGTTTATCATAAAGTTCTGAAGGCCTGTTACAGCGTCGGCGTTGTATGTGAATGAGCGTTGTTTGTTGGTGGTGATATTGAAGTAGACATTTTTGTTGTTAGAAGTTGTTTCAAATGTGTTTTACCTACGGTATAATTCGTTGGTTATTTTACATGGTGTGAACTGTCATTATCGTCTCCGTTTGGTCTGTGTTGTCGCCCATGTTGACCTCAGCAGTAGGCCTGCAGCAAATGCATTTGGGAAATCGATATTTTCAGGTCAAAAGTCAGTTGTGATACAATGCAGTGAGTTATTGTTTTAGTCTTTTGATTAGGGGCATTCTTGTGTGTATAGTAACTGGTTGTTTGTGCGTGTGTGTGCGAGCGCGCGCCAGCGTCTCTCTCTGTGTGAGGGAGCGCGCGCTCGTGTGAGTGTGTGTTTGTGTGATAGAGAGCGTGTGTGACAGAGGGAGAGTGTGTTTGTGCTATGGGGTTTGCCTAGTCTTTGTATATGGCCGCCGTGCACATCGTGGATGGTTGGACATTGAATGTGAAAGGGATTATCTCTGGCTCATAACTACAATAGAATAGCACGTTTTTGGAGTGGCCTAATGTTAAAAAGACAAGGGCATAATTTCTGAAGACAATATTAGAGACGATAATGATTTGTAGCGTGCGTAACAAAGCTGTCGGATTTGGATGCAGAAAGGAGAAAGTCATATTCAGTGGGATACCTTATGGGCTACCATCAATGTCAAATTCATAATTTGGTATTATAGGCCTACCTCACGACTTGGTAGTGTTGCAATGACGTTACTTGCAGTTGATGTTAATGTGTTTAATTGTTTCTTATTGATCGCCCTGTGGTTTTGCAGTGTCCCCCCCAATTCAATTATATGCACATGAAGTACAGTGCCTTTACATTTGAGGATCGATCTGGTGCCTTAAACATGGCTTTTTCGTGTAATAAACGGAATGCTGCGTTGCATCGGTGTACTGTAAAGGCCTAATGTACAGTTGATAATTCATTATTGATTTCATATCTGGGATCTGGTCTAATATCCGTATTAAATAGGTTGTAGGGATGACGTGTTGGTGAATTCGGGGTGTGTATATTGCGACAGAGTGACTGACTGGTTAATATCTGAGCAGCACGAGCTCAAGCCTATTAGGAATGAAAGCAGATTTAAGTGTTATGCAAAGTCACTGAGCTGCATCTGTCTAGCTATAATAGAGGCTTATTCCCTTTGAATAGCCGCGGCGTTGTCCCGAGTTGGATAGTCAGAGTGCAATGCCTAAGGTAAATTAAAACACAATTAACACCCATAGCAAAATGGGGCCGAGCAGCGGTTTAAAGCTCAATGTGGTGGAGTTCTTTTACAGAATAAGTGTAGAAATGAGGCATGCTTTTGTTTACACTGAAGAGATTAGATAGCCTGTTTAGTTTCGTGGCAGATGGTTGATATACTCAAGGCAGTTTCCAATGTCCCTCGCAATGTTTAGACCTAAGCAATTGTCATCGACTCCACTTGTGAGAAATATTATGTTGATAATTAGCTAATTAAATATGCCATTAAAGAAAATCAGGAGCAGCAATATACTAACGTGAAGGTGCTTGACAAGTGATTTGTTTAGGCTCGTTTATATACTGACAGTTCATTAGGTGTTTTAGGATGGAGAGATGTAGTTGTTTATTGTGGCAGAATGAACATTTTACTACAACTTATTGTTGTGTACACTTTTACCAAAGCAGGAGGTTGCTTGTGCGTTTCTGTACCTTGTTTACTAAGAGACTATAACTGTAACTGCAGTGTGACCTGTAGGCTAATAATGGATGTGCTATCAGATTATCTTTGTGCAAATGTAAAAAAGTATGTGCATTGTAGTTTAGGCTATGTTGTACAGTGTGTTGACGATCAGACTTTACCCACCTATTTTGTCACAACTGCATCACTATTAATAATATATTTATTGCTACACTGATTTTGTATTATACAGTACTTCTTGACAGTAATGTGAAATGCAGTGCAGAATATAATTGCTGATATAACAGTGAAAACAGTATTCTTAGACTGTAGGTCTTGTGTCATGAATAACAGAGGATTTTTAGCTCTATGACAGTAGAGTGTATATTCTAGTGGCCTGTGCTTAACCAGGCCCTAAAACTCTGTCGTTAATGGCTATGTCCCCCACATTATGCACACTCATTTCCATATCATATTTTAGTAGTTTGAGTTGTATATACTCCAAATATGATGAGGACTAATATGAGTGAACACAACATTGAAATCTGCATATAGCAACACAGGTGTGTGTACTGTACTCTATTCTAGTTGGAGAGGGGAAGGCAATTTGATAGTTAGATATGCACATTTATTTAGTTTGAATCTCTGGCATCCATTTTTCTTTGCTTTGATATGCATTTTTTATATATAGCCCATGGCTACCTCTCATTTGGTGAAAGTTAGGCTTGCCGGAGATGATGAGGTTCTTCACTGCGAAGGAGACATCGCTTTGAGCTCTCCCTGGTTTCTCTTCATTCATACCTGACATTAGAACCCAATAAGAATGATTCGTTTTGTGTTATTTACACTTCAGTGCTGTATTGTCTTTGATTGGATTATACCTTTGTCAGAGGGGATGAAGCCTTTATGCTACCGTTGATTTCTTACTTTGGCTTAGCTATGACTGTCCTAACCCCCCCCCCCCCACAGCCATTTTGACCCCACGCACCGCTACCACCAAGCACCCCTGATGATGTTTTGTTACACATGGATAGTGAAAACTAGGGTCTGTCTGGATCTTAGCAAACGATCAGTGCCGTGGTGCCGTTCGTCAGTTGCTGTGCTCGCTTGTCTTTTAATTAATGAAATTACATTTCAGTCTTCTCTGTGCTACATCCAATTAAGGCGGCGAATAGAATTAATGGTTGCTGAATATGATCTGTTGTAGTGAATTTGTTCTTTGTGCCTCCTCCTGTCTTTTACATGGCTTTTTTTCAATCAGTAGTCCTACATATTAGCCAAGATGTTAATTTTCCTCCAATATATGCACATTGCTATTGAGACAGTTTTTTTATGACTTGTGCATAGTTTGTTTGTTATGAAGAAATATTGTGGGAGTTGACTTTCTGCCACTCGGTTTTTCTCTCAACGCTTGAGGGCTGCTGGTTGTAGTTCCCACAAAGGTTATGTGTAGGTTATCTGAGCTCTGCACGGCCGGAGAGAAAACACTAGTGTTTACATTTCATTCTCTGGTAAAGGATTGGGCTGTAAAAACACATTGATCGTGATGGTGACAAGGATTCATGCCAATAATATGATATACTGTACAATATACAGTGGCTTCTGTTGTTATCATTGGACATGTAATAAATGGCCTGTTTCTTTAAGTGCCTATGCTTAGTACTACACGCTCTTTGCTCCATAATCGTACACTCTGCCTCCCTGCGTAGCCTACGTCTAGCCTCCCGAGCTTTCAGTGCTGTTGAACCGTGGAATTTGTCAGTTTTGGAAGGTGTTCTAATAGAAGTAGCTCTCGCCAACTGGACTGACTTTGTTTGGATCCCCCCCCATCAAAACAATGTGTCGTTGAGTGGCCTGACTGCACTGTTCGAGACAATTGTTTTGTGTCTGGGCCTACGTTTCCTATTTGATTAGTGTTCAGATGCAGGGGCCTGTTGGCTGGCATGCCTAATCACTATGGGTAGTAGGGAGAGAGAGGCTCGAGCATCACTTGTTGCTGCCCCCCACCCCTCTGCTACCCACACATCCCTCCCTCCTAGCCCCATAACATAGACGCCAATTCAACCTACAATTGAGCTGAAACACATTCCCGGAGTTGTAGTTTTCTGATCATATTCTTAAGATATGTGTAAGCTTATTTTACACCAGGATTTGTTATATTTTTATGAGCATTACCTTATTTCTTTTACAAAATATTGGATGACTGTCATTCATATTCCATTCACACAGTTCAATGTCACATTGATAGGTTTAAGCTACTACATGATTCTTGAATTTGCCCTATACCCATCATGAGGTTGCTACTAGTCTGTGAATGAAAGTAGGTACACAGGTCGAGAGACAAGGTGACAGACAGTGGCACATTCAATACCGCCTTGCACACTCTTTCCTGCACCTAGCTGATCTAGGGTGTAATCATTAGTCCCAACAGTTGCAAAACCGTGTTGCAACTAAAACGAGAATTTCTATTGGACAAATTCAGGTAGGTCCATCCCATTTGTTCCATTTGCTACTGTTTAAGAAACTTTTTGCAACAGAATCGGTAGAATGAATACACCCCTTATCACCCGCGCACACACAGTGCACTTTCATAGCAGCCATACAAATTGCATCATCACATCTACGTGCTCTCCTCCTCTCACCTTTTCCCTTCGCCTCTGGACTTCAGTGCACAACACAACAGCTATATTTGACCAGGCGAATACACCTCTCCATGTAGGGGACGGGTGGTATCCAGATTTCCATGTCATCATTACCGTCCTTCTCTCATACCTGCATATACGGAATTCCAAGCTTAGTACACAAGGGGGCGCCCAAAAAAAAGAAAAAAAGCCCATTGGGCATGTATTACCACAATGCTAACAAAATTAGCACAAGTGATAGCTCATTTTAATGGAGGCTGGTAGCTAAATATGCTAACTAGTGAAAACGAAAATAACCAAATTGCAATGACAGGCAATCCAGCTCATAAGGTTATACATATATAGGTAATTTTTGGTGAGTTTGGACATTTACAAGTGATTGTGAATGAGAGACATTGTGCAAATGAACACATTTCTGATGCATGCTTGTCTGAAGGAAGAATGGTACTGGCTCTGGAGCAGCATGTGTAGGCTACAGGTTGTGTCAGTGTGGAGTCTGGAGTCGCTAGGGCAACGGGCCTGCCTGCTCTGCTCTGAGAAGATGGGGAGGAGCAGACGGGTAAGAACAGAGACGAGAAAAAGCAGCAAGGTACTCAGGATAGTGGCAGCTGTACAAATAACTCATCCAAAGGGCTTTGACTTCTCAAACACGGCAGAACGCTAACACAATATGATGCTACGTCACCTTATTAATTCAGCCACTTACTTAGATCAACTAGCAAGTTAAACTTATGGGTTGTGTTAATGAAGAATTCTGCATTTTTCATGCAGGAAAAAAAGATTAAACGCATAAGAAATATCTTGCTGTGTTTTTTAAATGCAGATTTAAAATGCTTGTTATTGTAATTTCTGCTTGGCATCAGACTCAATTTGTGCTCCATTTGCACTTCTCCTATCAGAGATTCCTCTCTGTTTGAGTCAGGTTGTTGAGTAGGCTAAATTAGCTGCATTAGCTAGCTAGCTAAGTAGGTGAAATTGAAAAAATATATACAATAAAATATAGCTATAGCTATCGCTGTCGCTCTCTGCTGCTTATTTATTTTGGAAGAAATTAATTTGTTAAAAACTGTTCAATTATTGTATTTTTCTGTCTTCGAATCAACTACTCACCTCATGTTATGCACTGCTGTGCTAGCTAGCTGTGGCTTATGCTTCCAGTACTAGATTCATTCTCTGATCCTTTGATTGGATGGACAACATGTCAGTTTATGCTGCAAGAGCTCTGATAAGTTGGAGGACGCCCTCCAGAAGTCGTCATAATTACTGTGTAAATCTATGGAAGGGGGTGAGAACCATGAGCCTCCTTAGTTTTGTATTGAAGTGAATATACCCAGAGGAGGACAAAAATAGCTGTCCTCTGGCGACACTACACAGAGTGCTGTTGAGGCTACTGTAGACCTTCATTGTGAAACAGTGTTTTTTAATCAGTTATTTGGTGACGTGAATATATTTAGTACAGTTTTAACTAAAACTAATAGCTTTTTTAAAGTTTCAGTATTTTTATTTATATGAAATTCCTGGTCCTCCCCTTCCTCCTCTGAGGATCCTCCACTGTTTCATACCTATTGCACCTCATGCCATGCATGTTCATAATAACTACTGCTTAGGGGTGTATAAGAGCAATACTTTTATTGTTGTTTTGTCATTTGAAATATTTCAGTTGTATTCTAAGATGTTGTCATGTGTGTTGTAGATGTTTTTAGTCAATCACTTGTCAGATTGAGGAGTTATGGTCTCATGTTTGTGAGTCAGTAGCTAGGTTTCCATCGAATTGGCGACAGATTTGCATGTGAATAGGAAAAAAATCTGCATAAATAAATCTGCGCATTTTCCAGAGATGTGTTTCCATCAATTTGACTTGATGTGGATAAAAGTCTGTGAGTGATGACGTAGTGCATATAAAAATTACTTTCGCAGTAAAATTCCCATGTACCGAATAAAAAATACAAGGTAAATGGGTTTCCATCTCATTTTCAACTCTACACACTTTTTTGTGTTGTATAGCAAATGTGCCCACAAGCGATCAAGCCTAAAGATCGCAGATAGTGCGGGTATATCCTACATTATGAGATTATTATGGATTATTTTAATTTGTCAAACAGCAGCCAAACTTTGATCATCATGTCACCAGAATAAGACCCTCTATAATTATTGGAAAGGAACATCAGCTCATCACCTTGCACTTTCAACACCCTGTGCTGTTCATCATAATTTATTGAATGTGTAGCGGAAAAAACGGCATGTTTTCCCGAGACGTAGTGAGAAGACAACACACCAAATCATCGCGTGACTCCACGTTTATTTCGATATGATGGTTATTATATCGGTATGTACACATAAAGGCGTTTCTACCGCCATTTCTCACATTAACACATTTTACTGATACAAAAAGATCCGACCATGTCGAATTAACAAACATTGTCGGTTGGCATTTATAAAATTGTACCGAAACTTCCTGTTTCCGTCACAGCTGTCGTGATTTTTTTTTATACACTATGACTTTACTCACATAAAGACTGTGGATGGAAACGTGGTTAAGGTTGTAAATCACATAGCGCTCAATGGTGTGTAATCAAGTTTTTATCTGTGCTTTCTGATGGAATGATTGCACATGTAATGTGCCATTCAGTGCAATGAAGACTTATTTTGCCCTGAAGTAAATTCCCCACTGTACACACTGCCTGCCAGCCACGCCTATCTCTTAAAACACACAATGGTGAATTATTAGATCCTTAATTAATGTTTCCTTTTTATTCTTGGAGGATAATTGTAGGTGTTGTAAAAATGCTCAGTTGTTTACTAGAAGAGCACCTTCACTTTTGAACATCTTTTTTTGGCGTGTCTGTAATTACGTGTCAAATTCAACAAAAATGTGCAAGGAATTTAACTGCATATGCGTCTTGAAATGTCAGCTGTCTATGATTTATGATGATTTATGTTTCTGGTGTGTCAGCAGTATGGGACATGTTCAGTAGAGGAGCCTCCCAGGCCCAGCCGTTGCAGGAAGCGGTACTACAGTATACACTACACCAGTCTAGTCCCCCGCCTCACTCTGCATCATACCTCTTTTTCAGTCCCTTGGTTTCTTGGGAATTTGAATTCAATTCAATGACGGTGCTAAATCTATTTTATTTTAAAGTCCAAGGGATGTACTGAAGAAAATAAAAACAGTGAAATTGCTGTGATGGGTAGAGCAAGTGTGTGTGTACATGAGAAAAGGAGGACAACAGGAGGAGAGGAGTGAGTTGTTCTCCTGTGGCCCTGATGCTCTCCCCTCATATTGTATCCTGCTTTTATATTAATTACAACATGCATTATCAGCTGTGAGTCGCTAACCTCAGCAAATAGAGAAGGCAGCCACGGGAGACCAAGCTTGCCTTGTATCTTATTTTCCATCTAGTCTATCTATTATCTGTCTGCCTGTCTGTCTGTCTGTCTGTCTGTCTGTCTGTCTGTCTGTCTGTCTGTCTGTCTGTCTGTCTGTCTGTCTGTCTGTCTGTCTGTCTGTCTGCCTGCCTGCCTGCCTGCCTGCCTGCCTGCCTGCCTGCCTGCCTGTCTGTCTGTCTGTCTGTCTGTCTGTCTGTCTGTCTGTCTGTCTGTCTGCCTGCCTGCCTGCCTGCCTGCCTGTCTGTCTGTCTGTCTGTCTGTCTGTCTGTCTGTCTGTCTGTCTGTCTGTCTGTGTGCCTGTCTGCGCTGTGTGTTGTGTTGCGTTTGTGCATTGCTGCTCTGGTCTCTCCTCCTGGTAACAGTGCTCTTTAACACAATTAGAAAAGAGCATGGAGTGAACCATGTTTGACTCCTAATGATGCCAAGCTACAGGGAGTAGTCACATGACGTGGGGCTACAGGCATTATGATTTGTTGTTGTGATCTTGGTTTTTAGATTGACGAAGAAAGACCCTTTTGGGTGAAGTAGTTTTTTTTTACGTCTTGTTTGAACTTTAATGGACTCATGGGAGGCCTGCTATCTGTGTTTGTGAGGGTGTGTCTGCCTGTGTATTGGTAATGCAGGCCTTGGTGTGCGCTCACCTTTCATAGCTTGGTGAGATCACTGAATAATTCACAGCAGGGAAAGGAAGGCTATTGCTTTTGTCACCCTGTTGAGTGTGGAAAGTTAACGCAGGTGTTGGGATATTTGTTGCCATGTTGTGCGAGAGCGGTTATTGATTAGAGGTGAGCGACATCTACGCATAGTGTAGCACCTGTTTGACCAAATGAAAACATAAGCATTTGTTTGGACCTACATCATTTTCCTACAGTTGTTTGGGCTTTGCTTATGTTACAGTGACCAACAGGGCCTAGTTTAGTCCAAGACCTAGATCCCTGGCCAAGCTTCCATTTACTGTACTTCTGGCTAGCAAATCACTGCCAAATATCACTCCCATTAGCTAAGCTGTCTCTGAATTGAATTTAGTACCAGAGCCATTAAAAATGACACATTACTGTGCTATGATAGCTAAATGAAGTCCTATCGATTCAGCCGTTGCATTAAATCCATGTGGTTCCCTGGCCTAGCTGGCCATCAGATCAGAGGCTGTCCTGACTGGCTGTAGTGTTGTGGAGAGAGCGAGAGATAGAGAGAGAGAAAGTCAGAGAGTCAGTGAGTTAGTTAGCATACTGTAGAGTAGCCTTCTAGGTCAGTCTGGCCGGCAATGGGTGTTTCAGTGATCAGGAAGTGGAACCCAGTCATTTTCTTCCCTTAGAGCAACAAGAGCCCATTTGGAGTCTGTGGAGCCTGGCTCTGGCTAAATACATCATGTGCTGCCTGGGCTCTTGAGGCTGCGTCCCGCCGAGACACATTTTCAGCCTCTTTATAAATTAATCAGCTGCATTTCTGGTGGCTGGGGTTTGGACTTCATGGCCTCCGAGAACGGAGACACTATTTATCTGTCTCAGTCGCTATTCCTTTCTCTCTCTCAGTCTCTCTGTCTCTCTCTCTCTCAGTCTCTCTCCCTCTGTCTCAGCCTGCCTCCCTTTGCCTGCCCTTCCTTTTTTAATGACATTGGCTTAATAGAAGCGTAATAAGATGGCTCACGTTAGTGTTGTTACCCTCTATGTAAAAAATATACAGATAATTGTAAAGGAAGGCTCTTGACCGCATCGAAGCCCACGTCTTTTCCACTCCCTCATTCAGAAGGACTGAAACCCACGCGGGGGCTATTGTTCGGCCTGCCTTATTCCCCCCCACCTCCTCTCCTCTTCTGGGTAATTCTCCCAGCTCTTTATATGATTGCCATCCGGAGAACAGCTGACGCTGAGAGGGGTTGTAGTGGAGTGCTGGGGCTGAAGGGCCTGTGTCTGCCTGCTGTTTGCCACTCCGCTCCGAGCTGTTTGAGAACACAGCCTTCCTCCCCAAAAACTTACCAGATGAAAGGAGGGCCGCTGAGCTGCTCGTAGGCACAGCCAGAGCCAGAGCAGCAGCGGCAGCACATAAGGACCAGCCAGCCAGTCAGCTAACCGCTCTGTGCTGCTGCCTCATAGCCTCTCCTCGTCTCCAGGCAATCTCCTGTCTGTTCTCCCCCAGAACAGCTCACTCAAACTGGGGCAGCCTCACTAGCAGGCAAACGTTCAGCAGGATCGCTACTGAGCTTAAGGTGATTGGTAAAAACAGTCTCTTTTGAAATGATTCTGTGGCCTGTACTTTCCCTCCTGCTTTTAATATATGTATGTGTGTTTGTGTGTTTGAGACCAAAAAAAATTGAGCTGGGAGAAGTGGACTAAGGTTTGTGGGAAGCCTTGGTGCATGCTTGTGTTTGTTTGGCTTGGGCTCCTTTCAAGGGGCTGCTTCTCCAGGGCCCCAGACAACGTTGGGCCAACGTCGGCCAACATTTTGTCATTGTTTTAAAAGGTGACAAGTTAAGTTGGGATAGACTAGACTTTGTTTGTATGTGTGTGTGTATGTTATGGTGTATGTGTGCGATGTCTGAGTGTGTGTGTGTGTGTGTGTGACTCATGTGTCTATCTGTACTGTGTGTATAGGGGTGACGTGGTCAGTCTGTCCCTCTGTGGTGTGAATGGCAGAGGAAATTCCACTTGTAGCCTGCCTTCGTGTGGCACTGATAAAGCCTTTCCTGTACTGTGCTGTAGGACGCCAGTTCCCCGGTCCGGACCAGCAGGGAACTGGGAATGACCAGGAGAGAGAGAAGGAGGAGAAAGAGAAAACGGCAGGAGAGAAAGAACAAGGAGAGAGAGGGAGGAGAGAAAGGGGGGAGAGAGAGGAAGGAGGGAATGGAACAAGAGAGATGGAGGAGAGGGAGGGAGGGAGGAGAGAGGGAGGAGAGCTAGGGAGGAAAAAAAGGAGGAGAGAAAGGGAGGAGAAACTCTACTTATGAGCTCCAAGTTTTTATTGTGCAATCCATGCCACTATTGTAGCCAGTTGTCTCTGTAGGAGTGCTCTGAGCTTTCTCTGAGTGTGTGTGTGTGTGTGTGTGTGCATTGTTTGGCAGATTAGAGGGAGAATCACTGTCATATCTTATTTTCATTTCTGACAGTGCTAATGATGAATAGCTCCTGTGGTGTATTTAGACTTCTTTCCTCGATATTTCTCACTTGACATGGAAGTCTCAATTGGTTACGGTATAAACTAAGTCCACGGGGCCCGGCCATATGTGTTTAGACAATTCTTCAGCGAAGGCGAGTTTAGACATTAGTGCTAGCTGGTTTAGTGCATGTGGCTTTTGTCTTTCTGCTTTTGATTGTAGCAGCGTTGTTGATTGTGTGCTAGGGGTAATGAGTAGAGGTCTTTGCTTTCCCAAGGAATGCAAGCAGTCACAGAGATCCTCGATGCACTGTAGACTCTTACAGATCACTCTGTCACTCTGAAGTTTCCAACATACTCATGTGGTCTCCCGCTCTCTTTTCCCCTCTCCCCCTCTCCCCCCCCCCCCCCTCCTCCTCCTTCCTGCTCTCCTCTCCTGGTTTGCGGTTTGGATGGGGAATGCGGACGGATGGATCCCTCTCTCTCTCTCTTTTGTAAAACTCCGAACAGAACCCAGCTTCCTGGAGAGACCACGATGACGCCACCTCCACACACTCGGCCGGCACACCAGGGCCCTCCAGCGGGGGCCACGCTTCACAGAGCGGTGACAACAGCAGCGAGCAAGGTGAGCCAGCATACACACATGCACACAGGTATGCACGCATGCACACACCCACACAAACACATACACGCACGCAATGGAACATTTTAAGAATTTGCCAGTCCACCGCTTTATAGGACTAGAATAAATGGATGGCATTGACACTTACTTCAACTCCTCATTAGAAATAGTGTTGAAGTGTCCATTTTCTCTCACTTGTGCACACACACACACACACACACACACACACACACACACACACACACACACACACACACACACACACATTATTAACTTCTGTAAACTGTAGCTATTTAGGGGTGGAGTTGAACAGGGCTCGAAGAAAAGCAGGTGATTAATAGGATATTTGTGCCAGTTCTCACTAGCATTTACAACATATTAACGTTGCTAGGACGACAAGCCTAATTACCACTCAGACCAACTTCTGCTTTTATCTGGCTCTAGTCTAGATGGACTGCTTGCCAGCCAGCCTGCCAAAATGCATTCAAAAGAACAACCTGTACACAATATTATAGTTATAATGCAAGTCATGTCTGTGAGTCTGCATTTTGGATAGTTACAGTGTTCTGATTTTCTAGTATTCACATTTGTTGAAGTATTCAAACGAAGACATCAACACAAGGCATCGCACCAAAACAGAACTAACAAACTTGTTTGAATTCATGAATAAGGGATTCAACTCTGTTATCGTAATAGTGTCTTTGCTAAGACAACAGTGGTGTTTAGCCACTAGCCTTTCCTTTCTTGTCCTGCCCTTGTTTTCTGTGCTCTCTGTTGCAGTCAGATCTCCGTTTACTGGCGGCAGTGTGTGTGTGCGTGTGTGTGTCTGTTTCTGTCTGGGGTTTGCATGGAATTTCATCACACACACACTCTTCTCCCTCACACTGTCTGTCTCTACAACAGGCCAGATGCTTGTCATGTCCAATCACGACTATCCTTTTGCAGATAGGCAATCAAATGTATTGATGGTGTGTGGGTGTGTTCTGTGGTTGTGCTGGTTTAATCATAGAGTCTGTCTGAGTCTGTGGGTCTGTCGTAGTGGCTGTGCTGCTGAACCATTGCTGACCACAGAGACACTCCTAGAGTAGACCTTTGTGGTGGGCCCGTGTCAGGACTAGTTGCATCAAAGGCAGCTGACTGGCTGAACGGAAGGGGCTTGGCCTCGACAGTATCTCTGGTTCTCGAGGTGCACCGCGAATTAGCGAGGATCTGGCCAGTCACTGTGGCCTGTGTCTGGCAAGGTGAACAGTAGCTCTGAGATTCAGTTCACATATTGAACCCCTTTTTAGAAACCAGTGTAGCTACTATACATCTGTCAAAATATTGATTTGTTAAATTCAGGTTTATTGAATATACTATACCTTCTCATTGTTGGTCATCCCTTCAAAGCCAGTACAGGAGTTATAGAGACTAAGCAATGCAGAAAAGAAGGCTGCACAAGGGAGAGAAATCATAGAGAGAGGGAGGAAGTAGAAAGAAATGCACTGCCTATTGATTATCTTACACGCATATGTACAAGTGACCTGTAATCCACAGAGCACTTATCGACTCCTCTCATCACCGGATCCAGTAACAGCTGATCAATATGGGCCAAGACAGTTACCGTACGACGCTGAGCACTGGGCCAAGTAGGACCCAGACCAGACCTGGGCCTTCCTGCCCCAGACCAGACCTGGGCCTCCTTGCCCCAGACCAGACCTGAGCCTCCCTGCCCCAGACCAGACCTGGGCCTTCCTGCCCCAGACCAGACCTGGGCCTCCCTGCCCCAGACCAGATCTGGGCCTCCCTGCCTCAGACCAGACCTGGGCCTCCCGGCCCCAGACCAAATCTCGGCCTTCCTGCCCCAGACCAGACCTGGGCCTCCCTGCCCCAGACCAAACCTGGGCCTCCCGGCCCCAGACCAGATCTGGGCCTCCCTGCAGACCTGGGCCTTCCTGTCCCAGACCAGACCTGGGCCTTCCTGCCCCAAACCAGATCTGTGCCTCCCGGCCCCAGACCAGACCTGGGCCTCCCTGTCCCAGACCAGACCTGGGCCTCCCTGCCCCAGACCAGACCTGAGCCTCCCTGTCCCAGACCAGACCTGAGCCTCCCTGTCCCAGACCAGACCTGGGCCTCCCTGCCCCAGACCAGACCTGGGCCTCCCTGCCCCAGACCAAACCTGGGCCTCCCGGCCCCAGACCAGATCTGGGCCTCCCTGCAGACCTGGGCCTTCCTGCCCCAGACCTGGGCCTCCCGGCCCCAGACCAGACCTGGGCCTCCCTGCCCCAGACCAGACCTGGGCCTCCCGGCCCCAGACCAGATCTGGGCCTCCCTGCCCCAGACCAGACCTGGGCCTCCCGGCCCCAGACTATAAGGGGATGAATGCTGTTCTTACCTCCAGCTCAAACCCCTGAGTGAAAAAAAGGAAAAGACGGAGGAGGGGGATAGAACAAAAGAAAGAGGAGAGAGAAAAAGAGCTGCCAAAACGAGGAGGTGTAGAGAGAAAGGAGTAGAAAAAAACAGAGTAGGAAAAATGAGGAGAGAAAATCAAGACAGAGAGAAAAAAAAGAGTACGAATGAGAAAAAAGAAGAGAAAGGAGCGAGAGAGAGGAGCGAGAGAGAGGAGCGAGAGAGAGGAGCGAGAGAGAGGAGCGAGAGAGAGGAGCGAGAGAGAGGAGCGAGAGAGAGGAGCGAGAGAGGAGCGAGAGAGAGGAGCGAGAGAGGAGCGAGAGAGAGAGAGGAGCGAGAGAGAGGAGCGAGAGAGAGGAGCGAGAGAGAGGAGGCAGCTGATTTAATGGTCTAATGAGGCCGTCCTCCAGCCAGTTGTTTCGTGTGAGGCGCGGTCTGACCTTTAGCTCTGCTCGGGAGCCCGTCCGCCTCATTTTTCACATTCTTGCAATTACGTTTACGCTTGAAGCTCTCCCTGACTCACAACTCTGGCCCTTCCACTCTGACAGAGCCCCCTGTCCTCTCCCCTCCACTCTACTCCTCTCCATGCATGGATAGCCTTCTCATCTCAACCATATTTCCACGATACAAAAATACACTCCATAGTCTGAACACTTAAGCCCACAGAGAAAGAGCCAAACGTGTGCCTCACCTAATTAATCAGATATTTAACAGGTTAGCCTCTGTTAAAATGGGTGGCGGTTGAGGTACTGTAGAAAGAAAGAAAGTTAGATAGAATGAACGAACGAAAGAAAGAAAGAATGAGGGAAAGGGATAGAGGGAGAGAGAAAGAGATAGAGTCAGGGAGGCGGAAGGAAAGACAAGAGCTGTAAGGAACGAACAAAAAAAACATAACTGAATCATCCTTTTCTGCGAACACTTGTAGCCCTTTCCTGCAGTCAATGACCAAAAGCACCCTCTTTGGCCTTATGGGTGGAATGTTATTAATATTTTTCATAATTTCATAATGAATAAAGTTTCATACATTTTTTTATGACGGAATTCCAGTGTTTCTATGTCAAACACTTTTGTTATATTTCAGTCTTCTGTGATGTATATAATGTGTAATATTGGGATACAAACTCAAAACGGTATACATTTCAACTCTATATCTGACATGGTACAGGTGTCTGCTTTTTTTAAGCCCATAACCATGTGTGTTAGGTGTACAGTATACTTTTGTTTCAAAGTAGATTTGTTTAAGACTACCAATAATTACTCTGTGTGGGCCTGATTTAGCCCACTGCAGGTTGAAAGATGCGTGGGGCTTAAAAAATCGCTTAATTTCTTTTAAATGAGAAGTCTTAAGGCTGCCTTTTTGGGTCTTGTATTTTCTAGTGAGTGTTGAAATGTTCCTGATTTATATAACCTACACAGGGGTCTCTGACAATGGCTGAGTGGATGCGTTGGCGAGTGTGAATTCTCCTATTGTTTTCCTCCTCATGTTAATCAGTCATCACTTTGACGGTTTATAGTTCCTGTTAGGTAAATTACATTACAGCATACACCTCTCATACCTTTCCCTCCCTTCTGAGATAGAGAGGGAGAGTGTGTGTGAGTGTAGATACAGGCCTCGAAAAAATGTACATTCGTAACATAATCTCTCGCTTGTATCTCAGCACTGAGCATTATTCTGAACCCCTGCCAGAAAACATTTTAACCAGTGAGAAAAAAATGTGTATCCCCTCTTAAGGAATAATTTATTGTGAAGCAGTAAAGCAAGGTGAAGCATGCTCATAGCTGTCAGTAGAGATTGCCAGTTAAGGTTATGACACATTGGAGAGAGGGTTTGGGTACAGCACACAGGCCTGCTAACACCCCACCCCCCTTCCTCCTCATCCTCCACCTCATTCGCTCACACACTTTTTTTCCACTCTGAAATCCCTTCCAAAAATGAAAATAGGAATTATCACCTTCGGGGGAAATTCTGCACTCTACTTACTGTCTGTGAGCAGTACTCCATGTGTTCTAGCTTGATAAACAGCAGTGGTGCATGGGAGAAGTTTCAATAGGCTTCCTTACAGATTGCAGCTCAGTGCTCTCCACTATCAGACTATCAGTGTTGGCTCGGCTTGTAGCACTTTTGATGAGCAGCTCTTTTGATTTATTCTGAGCTTATCTTGAGACACTAGAAACGTAAATGAAGTAGTAATAAGTCAGACCTGATGTCAGTGGCTGTTTAAAAATGGGACTTTATTTCGAAGAAGGTGGCCATTATCAGTTTAAAACACCCAAAGTGTGTTTGAGCTGGAAACGGATGAAGCATACTCCACTTCAGGTCCATGCCAGACATTGTACAGTCAAATACACTCACAGACTCTCTCAACTACAGTAAATCCTCACTACTGATACAACTTCAAGGTAGGGAAGCTCTCCCTCCCTCCCTCCCTCCCTCCCTCCCTCCCTCCCTCCCATAATTATTAGATATGCATGAAAAACAAATCCATGTTGACATCTTGAGTGGTGAGCAAAAGGCCTCTCCATACCATTCCCCCCGTTTAACTACCAAAAGCCCCAGCAAAAAAAAAGAGAAAATGTTTTGTACATTTTCTCAGCAATTGAACAATCCTCCATGTTCTGCAGCTACACAGACTCCCCTGAGAGGTGCAGAGAGAGAAACATAGAGGTTGAGGGAGAGAGAGGTTGAGGGAAAGATAGAGGTTGAGGGAAAGATAGAGGTTGAGGGAGAGAGGTTGAGGGAAAGAGAGAGGTTGAGGGAGAGAGAGGTTGAGGGAAAGAGAGAGGTTGAGGGAGAGAGAGGTTGAGGGAAAGAGAGAGATTGAGGGAAAGAGAGAGGTTGAGGGAAAGAGAGAGATTGAGGGAAAGAGAGAGGTTGAGGGAAAGAGAGAGATTGAGGGAAAGATAGAGGTTGAGGGAGAGAGGTTGAGGGAAAGAGAGAGGTTGAGGGAGAGAGAGGTTGAGGGAAAGAGAGAGGTTGAGGGAGAGAGAGGTTGAGGGAAAGAGAGAGGTTGAGGGAGAGAGAGGTTGAGGGAAAGAGAGAGATTGAGGGAAAGAGAGAGGTTGAGGGAAAGAGAGAGATTGAGGGAAAGAGAGAGGTTGAGGGAAAGAGAGAGATTGAGGGAAAGATAGAGGTTGAGGGAGAGAGGTTGAGGGAAAGAGAGAGGTTGAGGGAGAGAGAGGTTGAGGGAAAGAGAGAGGTTGAGGGAAAGAGAGAGGTTGAGGGAGAGAGAGAGGTTGAGGGAGAGAGAGAGGTTGAGGGAAAGAGAGAGGTTGAGGGAAAGAGAGAGGTTGAGGGAAAGAGAGAGGTTGAGGGAAAGAGAGAGGTTGAGGGAGAGAGAGGTTGAGGGAAAGAGAGAGATTGAGGGAGAGAGAGGTTGAGGGAAAGAGAGAGGTTGAGGGAGAGAGAGGTTGAGGGAAAGAGAGAGATTGAGGGAAAGAGAGAGGTTGAGGGAAAGAGAGAGGTTGAGGGAAAGAGAGAGGTTGAGGGAAAGAGAGAGGTTGAGGGAGAGAGAGGTTGAGGGAAAGAGAGAGATTGAGGGAAAGAGAGAGGTTGAGGGAAAGAGAGAGGTTGAGGGAGAGAGAGAGGTTGAGGGAAAGAGAGAGGTTGAGGGAAAGAGAGAGGTTGAGGGAAAGAGAGAGGTTGAGGGAAAGATAGAGGTTGAGGGAAAGATAGAGGTTGAGGGAGAGAGGTTGAGGGAAAGAGAGAGGTTGAGGGAGAGAGAGGTTGAGGGAAAGAGAGAGGTTGAGGGAAAGAGAGAGGTTGAGGGAAAGAGAGAGGTTGAGGGAAAGAGAGAGGTTGAGGGAAAGAGAGAGATTGAGGGAAAGAGAGAGGTTGAGGGAGAGAGAGGTTGAGGGAAAGAGAGAGGTTGAGGGAGAGAGAGAGGTTGAGGGAAAGAGAGAGGTTGAGGGAGAGAGAGGTTGAGGGAAAGAGAGGTTGAGGGAGAGAGAGGTTGAGGGAAAGAGAGAGGTTGAGGGAAAGAGAGAGGTTGAGGGAAAGAGAGAGGTTGAGGGAAAGAGAGAGGTTGAGGGAGAGAGAGGTTGAGGGAAAGAGAGAGATTGAGGGAAAGAGAGAGATTGAGGGAAGAGAGAGGTTGAGGGAGAGAGAGGTTGAGGGAAAGAGAGAGATTGAGGGAAAGAGAGAGGTTGAGGGAAAGAGAGAGGTTGAGGGAAAGAGAGAGGTTGAGGGAAAGAGAGAGGTTGAGGGAAAGAGAGAGGTTGAGGGAGAGAGAGGTTGAGGGAAAGAGAGAGGTTGAGGGAGAGAGAGGTTGAGGGAAAGAGAGAGGTTGAGGGAAAGAGAGAGGTTGAGGGAAAGAGAGAGGTTGAGGGAGAGAGAGGTTGAGGGAAAGAGAGAAGTTGAGGGAAAGAGAGAGGTTGAGGGAGAGAGAGGTTGAGGGAAAGAGAGAGGTTGAGGGAGAGAGAGAGGTTGAGGGAAAGAGAGAGGTTGAGGGAGAGAGAGAGGTTGAGGGAAAGAGAGAGGTTGAGGGAAAGAGAGAGGTTGTGGGAAAGAGAGATGTTGAGGGAAAGAGAGAGGTTGAGGGAAAGAGAGAGGTTGAGGGAGAGAGAGAGAGGTTGAGGGAAAGAGAGAGGTTGAGGGAAAGAGAGAGGTTGAGGGAAAGAGAGAGGTTGAGGGAAAGAGAGAGGTTGAGGGAGAGAGAGAGAGGTTGAGGGAGAGAGAGAGAGGTTAGAGAGAGAGAGTGAGGGAGAGAGAGAGGGTTGAGGGAGAGAGAGAGAGGTTGAGGGAGAGAGAGAGGTTGAGGGAGAGAGAGAGAGGTTGAGGGAAAGGGAAAGAGAGAGGTTGAGGGAAAGAGAGAGAGGTTGAGGGAGAGAGAGAGGTTGAGGGAGAGAGAGAGCTTGAGGGAAAGAGAGAGAGGCTGAGGGAGAGAGAGTTTGAGGGAGAGATAGATTGAGGGAAAGATAGAGGTTGAGGGAGAGAGAGAGAGGTTGAGGGAGAGAGAGATTGAGGGAAAGATAGAGGTTGAGGGAGACAGAGAGAGGTTGAGGGAGAGAGAGATTGAGGGAGGGAAAGAGAGAGTGGTGGGGCTTGGTGGGAGCGTGCTACAGTAGCCCTGGTGGTGGTGTGGTGTGTGTGTTTTCAGTGTGTGTTGGAGTGTTGCAGCTCGCCCATCCCTGGGCAGGGGCCCCTCTAGGCAGGGCCATTGTGGTTGAGCTCACCAGAGAGGGGGTCATTCCTTGTGGGGACACGGCTCCCTGGCCAAACCCAGAAATCTGGCAGTTTCCAGACCTTTGGCTTCTTTTTCTCTTTTTTCAAGGCCCTGGTACAGCTTTACTGTGTGCTCAAATGAAGTCCCCCCAAAAATAAGGGAAGTAAAAGGAAACCCCAACAGAAAGGAAGCCAGGGACTCAGCTAAAACACAAGATGGAAGCCTTGTTGCAGTTTTGTGCCTGCTGTTCCTGCCCCGTGTGTATGTGCTAGTCGGCTGTCTCTGGGTGCCTGTTAGAGTTTAATTTAGACTAGTAATTAAAGCTGAATACTGGCCCATAAACAACAGATAAACAGTAAAGCAGAACTGGGCCCTGCTGTTTTATGGCCGTCACTCCCAGCTGTTAGAGGACTGATAACTTTTACACAGTGCCCCTACCTCACCACAACACCACAGCAGCAAGGGTGGAAACAGGCAGGCTAGACTTTCCTCCTTCTTTCAAAACAATACAGAGAGCAGAGAGAGAGAGAGATGCTCAAGAAGGACAGAGCAAAAGAGAGAGAGCGAGAGAGAGATAAAAAGAGGATGAAGTGAGGGCAGCCAGGGTGAGGATAGCAGCAGCCAGGATGAAAGGTTTAGGAAGAGGAGCCTGCCCTCAGTAGATTGCTTACAAAACCACTTAAATGGCAACAATGATCGCATTAACAATAAATTAAGAGCTATCGTGATGTGCCTGGTGTGCCTTCCGCCTGTGGCTTTCACTGGCATTTGGGCCGTCGGTCACTGTGCCCACAGATCTTATTGACACCCAAGCCAAAGCAGGAGAATGGATAAACACAGAGCTTTCCTACACAGGCCTGGCCTACCCGTAGCATGACTTTCCAACATGCATAACGTTACTACATGAAGAGTTCTCCAAGGGGTTGTTGTCTACATATGGGCTGTAAAGCTGTGTCACAACATGTCCAGGCCATGCTAGTCAGGTGTCTGTGGCGTTGTTGTGAAAACAGTATCAGTGTCTCTGGGTCTGTTCGGAAGGGGCAGGGCTATTGTTGAAAGCTGAGAATAGTTGCTCTGGAGGGGGAAGAAAACACAGAACAGAGGGGATACTTTCATGATACCATTAGCATAAGAGTGGCTAAATTATTCATGCAGAGTGCTTAATCTATGGGGCCAGTATAGTTAATGCACATAGTTTTAACATGGATCTGTCCTGCTCCCTCAGCTCCCTCTGCTCCCTCAGCTCCCTCTGCTCCCTCTGCTCCCTCAGCTCCCTCAGCTCCCTCTGCTCCCTCTGCTCCCTCAGCTCCCTCTGCTCCCTCAGCTCCCTCAGCTCCCTCTGCTCCCTCTGCTCCCTCTGCTCCCTCAGCTCCCTCTGCTCCCTCAGCCCTCAGCTCTCTCTGCTCCCTCAGCTCCCTCAGCCCTCAGCTCCCTCTGCTCCCTCAGCTCCCTCTCCTCCCTCAGCCCTCAGCTCTCTCTGCTCCCTCAGCTCCCTCTGCTCCCTCAGCTCTCTCTGCTCCCTCAGCCCTCAGCTCCCTCAGCTCTCTCTGCTCCCTCTGCTCCATCAGCTCCCTCAGCTCCCTCTCCTCCCTCAGCCCTCAGCTCTCTCTGCTCCCTCAGCTCCCTCTGCTCCCTCAGCTCTCTCTGCTCCCTCGGCCCTCAGCTCCTTCAGCTCTCTCTGCTCCCTCTGCTCCCTCAGCTCCCTCAGCTCCCTCTGCTCCCTCAGCTCTCTCTGCTCCCTCAGCCCTCAGCTCCCTCAGCTCTCTCTGCTCCCTCAGCTCCCTCTGCTCCCTCAGCTCTCTCTGCTCCCTCAGCCCTCAGCTCCCTCAGCTCTCTGCTCCCTCTGCTCCCTCAGCTCCCTCAGCTCCCTCTCCTCCCTCAGCCCTCAGCTCTTTCTGCTCCCTCAGCTCCCTCTGCTCCCTCAGCTCTCTCTGCTCCCTCAGCCCTCATCTCCCTCAGCTCCCTCTGCTCCGCACTGAGACCAGATTCTTGCTGGATTCAGCATTCACAGGGCCTCACTCTCAGACGCACGTTGGTGTACACACACACACACACACACACACACACACACACACACACACACACACACACACACACACACACACACACACTGCTTTGCTCCAAGCTGTTTCAAGGGGCTCAGCTCTCAGGCTCATCCCCCTCTCTTTTAGTCCCTCCCTCCCTCCCTCCCTCCCTCACTCACTCACTCACTCACTCACTCACTCACTCACTCACTCACTCAATCACTGCAGACTATCTGGGCCTCTTCCAAATGGTGATTAAACAGAATGATCAGCTCCCCCCCCCCTCTCTCTCAGCCCCCCCTCTCTGTTCTCTCTCTTAACATGCTGGAATCTGTGAGAAAAAAGCACACATCAAAAGAATAGAAAGAAAAGAAGAGTTAATGCTCTCCAGTAAGTCTACCAGAGGATCTCCAGTAATTCAACCAGAGGATTTCACCCACTCCCTCCTTTCCTGCCTTCCCCAAGCTTTCCCCTCCACTCTGCACCCCAACCACTCTCCTCTCCTCTCCTCTCTCCTCTCCTCCTCTCCACTCCTCTCCTCCTCTCCTCTTCTCCTCTCCACTCCTCTCTTCCCTTCCCTTTGGTTCTCAGATGTTCCTCAGGCTGTCCCTCCCTCCCCCCTCTCTCTGCCTCCCTCCCTCCCTCTCTGGCTGTGGCTAGGTCCCTCTGGTCCATAATCATGAACAGGCCACCAGCCCAGTTCAGCTCGGCCCGGCCCGGGTCTGATCAACCCGAGCCTGGATCCTCTCCCTCTCTTTTCTCCCTCTGCAGCGGGAAAGACACATTAACTGGGTCAAGCTAATGTGCAAACTAATGTTTGCTGGACATAGGGAAAAAATTACCAGAATTATTCTGACAGCAGCTGAAGAGAATGTATGTTATGCGCCATCAGGGGAAAGCTTGGGGGAAAGGGTTCTTTCTTTCTTTCTTTCTTTCTTTCTTTCTTTCTTTCTTTCTTTCTTTCTATCTTTCTTTCTTTCTTTCTTTCTTTCTTTCTGTCCTCTCTTTGAGTAGATGAAGACCAGCTTCTCTGGAAGTGAGTTGGGTGTAATTAAAAAACAGAGAGGAAATGATGGGGGGAAACAGGAAAGCAATCATGATTGAACTATATGAAGCATGGTGACCTGTTCTGTGTGTTGCACCTCATGGGCTAGAAAGAGAGAGAGAGAGAAATAGAGTAAGATGTAAATAGAGATATTGAGTAAGTAAGATGCAGAGCAAGGAAAGAGAGAGACAGTAATAGAGAATTATAGTAAGAGAGAGACAGTAATCGAGAGAGAGAGACAGTAATAGAGAGAGAGATAGTAATATATAGAGAGATAGACAGTAATAGAGAGAGAGATAGACAGTAATAGAGAGAGAGATAGTAATATATAGAGAGATAGACAGTAATAGAGAGAGAGATAGTAATATATAGAGAGAGAGACAGTAATAGAGAGAGAGATAGACAGTAATAGAGAGAGATAGTAATATATAGAGAGATAGACAGTAATAGAGAGAGAGATAGTAATATAGAGAGAGATAGACAGTAATAGAGAGAGATAGACAGTAATAGAGAGAGAGATAGTAATATAGAGAGAGATAGACAGTAATAGAGAGAGAGATAGACAGTAATATAGAGAGAGATAGTAATATAGAGAGAGATAGACAGACAGTAATAGAGAAAGAGACATTAATAGAGAGAGAGGGAGACAGTGATAGAGAGAGAGAGAGAGAGAGACAGTAATAGAGAGAGATAGTCATAGAGAGAGAGAGTGAGAGAGACAGTAATAGAGAGAGAGATAGACAGTAATATAGAGAGAGATAGTAATATAGAGAGAGATAGACAGACAGTAATAGTGAGAGAGAGACAGTAATAGAGAGAGAGAAAATAATGGGGAGAGAGACAGTAATAGAGAGATAGTAATAGAGAGCGAGAGACAGTTATAGAGAGAGATAGAGAGAGAGATAGACAGTTATAGAGAGAGAGATAGACAGTAATAGAGAGAGAGATAGTAATAGAGATTGAGAGGGAGAGAGAGTAACAGAGAGAGAGATAGTAATAGAGAGAGAGACAGTACTAGAGAGAGACAGTAATAGAGAGAGAGAGACAGTAATAGAGAGAGAGATAGTAATATATATAGAGAGAGACGGTAATAGAGAGAGATAGTAATAGAGAGAGAGACAGTAATAGAGAGAGATAGTAATAGAGAGAGAGACAGTAATAGAGAGAGAGAGATATACAGTAATAGAGCGAGAAATAGTAATAGAGAGAGATAGTAATAGAGAGAGAGAGATATACAGTAATAGAGCGAGAAATAGTAATAGAGAGAGATAGTAATAGAGAGAGAGATAGACAGTAATAGAGAGAGATAGACAGTAATAGAGAGAGAGATAGTAATAGAGAGAGAGCTAGACAGTAATAGAGAGAGAGATAGACAGTAATAGAGAGAGAGATAGACGATAATAGAGAGAGATAGTAATATAGCGAGAGATAGACAGTAATAGAGAGAGAGATAGACAGCAATAGAGAGAGAGATAGACAGTAATAGAGAGAGAGAGATAGTAATAGAGAGAGAGAGACAGTAATAGAGAGAGAGATAGACAGTAATAGAGAGATGGTAATAGAGAGAGATAGACAGTAATAGAGAGAGAGAGATTGTAATAGAGAGAGATCGAAATAGAGAGAGATAGTAATAGAGAGAGAGATAGACAGTAATAGAGAGAGATAGACAGTAATAGAGAGATGGTAATAGAGAGAGATAGACAGTAATAGAGAGAGAGAGATCGTAATAGAGAGAGATCGTAATAGAGAGAGATAGTAATAGAGAGAGAGATAGACAGTAATAGAGAGAGAGATAGACAGTAATAGAGAGAGCGATAGACAGTAAAGAATGACAATGCTGCTTTTTTTTACAATGATGACAATGCTGCTTGGCCTCTTTAAAGGGATACTGCTTTCCCAGGAAATTGTGGATCTTGTTTTAGGGAAGTCACCCTTAATAGGCGATAATCCAATTGATCTAGTCGCCACCAGATTTGTTGTGTGTGTGTTTGTGTGTGAAGCAACGAGAGAGAGTTCCAGAGACAGTCAGGTGCCGTAGGCAGCCCCAGGCTATGGCTGGCCTGACCCCGGTCCCCATTCTAGCTGAGAGAGAGGTTAGGGAGGCCACATCTGTCAAAGCCACACCTGCGGGGGGACTCCAGTGCCCTGCATAGCTGCTCAGCCAGCCCCGTTTAAGGTGTCCTTAGTTGGTATTTAACCCTCGCACCCTTCTTTGTGTTTGACCAATGAGCCTTGCTCTTTTACTTTCTTAATTTTCCGTCTCCCTTGGCACTGTAATCCCTCCTTTACCCCCCCCATACTCTCTTAACCCCACCTCAAAGCTAGAGTCCCCAAAAAATGATAAATGAATAAATAAAAAAGAAAGCATTGTTGAAGGTAAGTGTATTGCTAGCTAGTTAGCTATGTGGTGTGGTATAGTCTAGTGCAGGTATTCCCAAACTGAGCAATGCCGTTGGGGGTACGCCAAATAAAAATGTGATTCACATTTAAAAGAAACAAAAAATATATTTTTTTATTTTCAAAAAGTCTATTTATATTTTCCAACGGGGCTATACATTTGGGTGAGGTTTTCTTCTCGCCTGAGTAGCCTCGTTTCTCTGCCAAAAATAAAATTAAACCATCTAGTGTTCAGCGAAATAACAACACAATGTCAAATACAGGAAGCCTAGTCAAATAATTAACATCCAATCACATTAACCGTTACTCTCTCGCAGGAATTCCACTAACGGTCCGTATGTAGCCAAACGTAGCTGCTGCTCATTCCGTTTGCTTGAAAATGGATAAATGGTTAAAAGAAAATAAGGTATGTGTCCATAGAGACACATACCAGCTCTACAGGTAGTACTGCTACTACCAGCAGTACTACACCTGCACCTGTCAACAACACAAGTTGTTCTGCTTCCACGAGCACATCCAATGCTAGCATCAGTAATTCTACATGTGTTGTTAGCCCAGCTAGCATGGACACTGACAATTGTGAATCTGATGCAGCTGAAGAGCTACTACCCCCTTACCTGGGAAAGCACCGAACAGACAGACAGGGACGTTGAACCATCGAAGAGGAGTAAATATGATGAGAACTACATTGATTTGGGGTTCACTTATATTGGGAGTAGTGCCTTTCCTCAGCCACAGTGTGTTATATGTGCAAAAGTACTCACAACTCAATGAAACCTTCCCTCTTGTGCAGACATTTAGAAACAAAACATGTCAATTTGAAAAATAAGCCATGGGATTTTTTTGAGCGAGAATTAAGACAACTTTCGAGTAGTAAGACATGTATAAAAGCAACAGATACCATTAATAAGAAGGGGCTAGAAGCGTCTTATATGGTGAGCTACCGAGTGGCTAGGACAGGCAAGCACCATACTATTGTGGAGGACTTGAATTCTTCCTGCTGCCGCAGATATGGCTGGGACAATGCTGAGGGAAAAGGCCCCCCAAAAAAACTACACAGACAATGCCTTCATCAAACAACAGTTTCAAGACACATCAGTGACATGCCAGGAGATGTTTTGAAACAATTACTGCTTTGCATACAAGCCAGTGAATTCTATGTGTTACAGCTGGATGAGCCAACAGGCGTGGAGGGCCTGGCACAGCTCCTGGTATATGTCTGTTACGTTTATGGGTGGTCAATTAAGGAAGACATCCTCTTCTGCAAACCTCCGGAAACCAGGACAACAGGAGAGGATATGTTTAAAGCACTGGACAGGGAGACATAGTGGAGTGGTAGTTGCTCCTGACATCACTTGGGTACACTGCAGCATCCACCGAGAGCCTCTTGCTGCCAAGGGAATGCCTGACAGCTTGAAAGGCGTTTTGGATACTACAGTGAAAATGGTTAACTTTGTTAAAGAAAGGCCCCTGAACTCTCGTGTATTTTCTGCACTATTCAATGATATGGGCAGCGACCGTTTTTACAACATACAGAAGTGCACTGATTATTAAGGGGCAAAGTATTGACACTTTTTAAAAAAATTGAGAGACGAGCTTAAAGTTTTCTTTGCTGACGTAGTTTTCATTTGTCTGACCGCTTGCATGATGACGAGTTTCTCACACGACTGGCCTATCTGGGTGATGTTTTTTCTCACCTGAATGATCTGAATCTAGGATTACAGGGACTCTCCGCAACTATATTCAATGTGTGGGACAAAATTGAGGCTATGATTAAGATGTTGGAGGTCTTCTCTGTCTGCATTAACAACACACAGGTCTTTAAGAGTGGGTTTGTAAGGGTGGGTTTGTAAGGGTGGGTTTGCAAGGGTGGGTTTGTAAGGGTGGGTTTGTAAGGGTGGGTTTGCAAGGGTGGGTTTGTAAGGGTGGGTTTGTAAGGGTGGGTTTGTAAGGGTGGGTTTGTAAGAGTGGGTTTGTAAGAGTGGGTTTGTAAGGGTGGGTTTGTAAGGGTGGGTTTGTAAGGGTGGGTTTGTAAGGGTGGGTTTGTAAGGGTGGGTTTGTAAGAGTGGGTTTGTAAGGGTGGGTTTGTAAGGGTGGGTTTGTAAGGGTGGGTTTGTAAGGGTGGGTTTGTAAGAGTGGGTTTGTAAGAGTGGGTTTGTAAGAGTGGGTTTGTAAGGGTGGGTTTGTAAGAGTGGGTTTGTAAGAGTGGGTTTGTAAGAGTGTGTTTGTTTGGGTGGGTTTGTAAGAGTGGGTTTGTAAGGGTGGGTTTGTAAGGGTGGGTTTGTAAGAGTGGGTTTGTAAGAGTGGGTTTGTAAGAGTGGGTTTGTTTGGGTGGGTTTGTAAGAGTGGGTTTGTAAGGGTGGGTTTGTAAGAGTGGGTTTGTTTTTGTGGGTTTGTAAGAGTGGGTTTGTTAGGGTGGGTTTGTAAGAGTGGGTTTGTTTGAGTGGGTTTGTAAGGGTGGGTTTGTAAAGGTGGGTTTGTAAGGGTGGGTTTGTAAGGGTGGGTTTGCAAGGGTGGGTTTGTAAGGGTGGGTTTGTAAGGGTGGGTTTGTAAGGGTGGGTTTGTAAGGGTGGGTTTGTAAGAGTGGGTTTGTAAGGGTGGGTTTGTAAGGGGTTTGTAAGGGTGGGTTTGTAAGAGTGGGTTTGTAAGAGTGGGTTTGTAAGAGTGGGTTTGTAAGGGTGGGTTTGTAAGAGTGTGTTTGTAAGGGTGGGTTTGTAAGGGTGGGTTTGTAAGAGTGAGTTTGTAAGGGTGGGTTTGTAAGAGTGGGTTTGTTTTTGTGGGTTTGTAAGAGTGGGTTTGTTAGGGTGGGTTTGTAAGAGTGGGTTTGTTTGGGTGGGTTTGTAAGAGTGGGTTTGTTTGGGTGGGTTTGTAAGAGTGGGTTTGTTAGGGTGGGTTTGTAAGAGTGGGTTTGTTAGGGTGGATTTGTAAGAGTGGGTTTGTTTGGGTGGGTTTGTAAGAGTGGGTTTGTTTGGGTGGGTTTGTAAGAGTGGGTTTGTTAGGGTGGGTTTGTAAGAGTGGGTTTGTTTGGGTGGGTTTGTAAGAGTGGGTTTGTTTGGGTGGGTTTGTAAGAGTGGGTTTGTTAGGGTGGGTTTGGAGTATTTGGAGCTGAGTAGAGCAGCTACAGTTTACAGGTAGTAGCTTTAACTATGCGGCCTGCGTCCAGGAGAGTGGGAGTGGGAGGACCATACATGGTTTAGTGAGTCATGGTTTAGTGAGTCTTTAAGCAAATGGGTGCTTGTTGTAGGGTAGAACGGAATGTCTACTTACTACACATAGACACCTGATCACTTTCTGTTCCTGTATTTTAAGGGACAGGGGAGCAATCTGAGGGAGGTGAGAGATCTGACATTGCTTTAGTGCCATTAGCTCTGTTTATTGGAAGCCAGAGTCTAATAATTTCTGATTACCCCAAGGAGGTATATGGAGTGTTAGTCGGCAAGGATAATTCCTTATTTACATGCCCCGAGCAGTGAGCAAGCAGCACTCTTAAGTAACAGAGGGGCTAAATGTGCAACAACACAAATCAACATGCCAAACAAGACGCACCCATCTTGGCTGGCTTCAGGGCTCAGGGTGAGAAAACATTCATTATGCATCTACCATAATTCATTTAGAAGGTTATCAATTTCCGAATACAGGGAAGATGTTTAGAGGGGGTAAGGAAAAAACGCTTTATCGAGAGAGAGAGATAAAAAAGAAACAAGCTATAAAAGGATAGGGAGCTCAGCGCCTGTTTTTTTTAAAGGTTGTTCCAATTACACAGTTTTCCATGTTCTGAGGCAGAACATGCATGGTAAATGCTGCCATCTTTTTTCCTTATTTCCAGTGTCATGCCCCACCCCCCTGAAATATAGTAGCTTGATTTTGCTTTAATGAAAGCCATTTGGTTCGCAAAATGATTTATTTCTACCATTTTGTTGTGATTGAGGCTACCCAGCAATGCTCTACTTCAAATATTGTCTTTGTCCTTATTTAGGGTTGCTGTTTGTCTGACTTCTGCCCTGCCTAGACAAGAGTTTGTGTGTATGTGCATGTACTTTGACAGTTGCTGTGTAGTAGTTGCGTGTTTTTGTCTTTCTGCCCTGGCAACGCATGTTTTTAAGAAAAAAAGCTTTTTAAAAGCATCTTTCCATCCTTCATCAGGCAATGATGACTAAGGCCCCATTAGAACAATTGGAGGAAGCGAAGGAAGAGAGGAGGGTTTAAAAGAATGAAAGAGAGAACAAAACATTGCTGTCTTGCGATAACCAGTCCTTTCTTAAAATGTTTTGAAAACAAAAAACCCCACCTCGGGAACAAAAAAAAGAACGAGTACAGAGTGAAAAAAAAACTCAAACACATTTAACATCTTTTGTAAGTGAGGGGGAAAAGCTGCATTGTTTGGAACGAATGCATACTCCCTGGGATGCAGTCCTTAGACAACTGACTGTCTGCATGAGACATCTGTGAAGCCTGACCTTATGACCCCGGAAAGAATGTTCTTAAGGTTGGGGAACTTCCCCTGCCTTTACCCCTGCATGGCCCGGAAGGCAGGCCAGCCGGCACCACTGGAGAACAAACTCCACAACTATTAAAAAAACACCAACACACAAAAAGAAACAAGAGGTGTAACAAAAAAACTGAAGCTAGAGATGAAAAAAAATGGAAAGGACCCAGGCCTAGACCAAGGAAGAGAGAAAGAGAGAGAGTAGAGCGGAGGACTTGGTCTGGAGTTTGCCCCACAGGCCCCACAGGCCTCGCTGCCTGTTCCTCCTCTGGCCCCCCATGAGATCGTTTTCATCCTTTATAAGTCAAAAGGAAGCCTTGTTGAAAATGAAAGGTTACGCAAGCCAACAAGCGCCAAGGCCCTTGGTAGAGAGAGAGAAAGAGAGAGAGGGGGGGGAGAGAGGAGAAGCTCCCTGCTGCAAGGGCCATGCTGCTATTCAAAGCACCTGCCACTGTGTGGGCGCCCATCCATGATCCATTGTTGGGCAGAAATTAGTTGTGCTCTCCTTGGCTTCCTTTGGGTCCTGAGGCATGTGGCCCTCAGACCTCCTTGTTGTTTTCACCACCACTGATACGTGCTTAGAGGATGCGTGGCCCCTGCTACCATCACCACTGGCTGTGGGCCTTTGCCCTTTCTCTATTTTTTCTCTTTCACACATTCACTCTCTTCTTCACTTCGCTTTCTTACATCTCTCAGTATATGGAAGTTCAAGCCTTAATCACCCTTATCCAGCTTGGCCCAAGCTCTTCATCTTGTTCTCTCTCTGACTTTCTTCTTCTTCCTCACTCTCTCTCTCTCGCTCTCGCTCTCGCTCTCTCTCTCGCTCTCGCTCTCTCTCTCTCTCTCTCAAGTGCTGTATATGCTTATTGTTTCAGGAGTGGAGCACCTTCATTACCCATGGTTAGATTTTAAGGGCCTTTCTCTTTGATTTTGGCCCCCTGGGGTGTGAGCGCTGGGATGATGGTGAACTGTGGGCTGCCCCTGCTCCAAGGGCTCCCCAGTCGTTGTCTTAGCAAGTGGGCTTGGGGGTGCAGCTGGGCGTGTACCACACCGCGGCTGCTACTGCTTCAGAAACACTCAGTGGTGCTATCGCAAGTGGAGGGGGTGGATACTTCGGGAAAATTGAAAAGTCAATAATGAAACCCTACAAAAACAGAAGAGCAGAAACAAAAGGAGAGGACACTTTATCCAGCCTTCAAAAAGCTGAGAGGCATGGAGCATAGCTAATTAATGGCATCAGAGATGCAGTGTTTTTTTTGTTCTCCACAGAGCTGGAACTTTAAGGCTGCATATTAACTTGCAAGGCATGGCGATTAAGAGTTCAAAGAGGAGTCAGGCACATCCCGGCGATAGCTGGCTTTTTTTGGGAGGTTATGTTGTTTTGTTGGCAATGGGAAATGTTGTATTCTAATGTTCTCGGGAAGGAGAAATCTGAAGCAGCACACCAGCAACAACAGAATTTGATTATAGTTGGTTGGACATTGCTTGTCACCTGCTTCTCCCAGTCCACAACAGATCTAGCTGTCACGGTCATCGTAATAGATGGACCAAGGCGCAGCGGGTACATGAATGCTCATTTTTATTAATCCAAAACAAACGCTAAAAAACGATAACCGGACAACAAAACAGTCTTGTAGGCAACACACAGCAATACAAGAAACAATCTCCCACAAACCCCAAAACAAACATACTCCTAATTATAGGACCTTCAATCAGAGGCAACGATAGACAGCTGCCTCCAACTGAAGGCCCCAACACCAATTAGCAAAACATAGAAATACAAACGACTAGACAGAACATAGAAATAAACTAACATAGAACAATAACCAAAAACCCCGGAATACATAAATCTAACACCCCTCTACATACACAACCACCCCAAACCATATAAAACAAATACCCCCTGCCACGTCCTGACCAAACTCAAATAACAAATAACCCCTTTACTGGTCAGGACGTGACACTAGCAAACTAAGTTGTGTCTGTATTTTAGACAGGCTTGTTTCAGCCACCTAATTAGAAATAAAAAAGTGTACCAGGAATGTGATGAAATACCTATTTGTGTAGGTCAATGAAACAGAGGCAGTAAATTGAACCCTGTGACTTGAAACTCGCATTTTTCACGGTGGTATGGGCTTCTCACATCACCTCTGCTTGCCACGACAATCTCCACTGCCAACAACTGTCAGGCCCCTAAAAATCTAAATTAGTGTCAGGATTGGGTTTTAATTAAATTACCTGCTGAATTTACCTTAAGAATCAGGGACAGTCAATAGAAGGCTTGTCAGAACCTTTCTGCTGCTCCCATTAAGGAAGGGGAATAGTATATGGAAATGCATTAAGCACTGTCTACATCTTCCAATTATATTTTCCCTTCCTTCATTAATTCCTCAACTATTTCATCAATGTTTTTTAATTCAAAAGTGCCTTACCTAAGCGTTATGCTATCTGAATAGGTATACTGGGAGGATTGTAGGATCTGATTATATGGTTTCACTGCTGCTAGCGTATGAGCATTGTGAGGACATTGGTCTTTGGCCTTTGTTCCATGTAAATCCCCAAGGCCTGTAGAACTCTTCACCTCCCTAGAGCCAGAACATGAAGACTTCTCTGTCCTCTTATCCCACCTCCTTGTCCTTAAATGAGAATGAATGTGTTGTGTGGCCCAGGCGCTGGTTATTGACTTGGAAAGGATTCTCTAGGCGAAGGTTCCTGACACGAGTGGCTCGCTCCCTTTCTTGTAAAACAGTACCTGATTTCTCTGCTAGTTGGATCCACTGAGAAAAACGCCTGTACTGTATGTCTGTTGATCAACCACTCACCACTCACTACCCACAACTCACTTCTCATTACTCACCACTCACTACTCACCACTCACCACTCACTACTAACCACTCACTACCCACAACTCACTTCTCACTACTCACCACTCACTACTCACTACTCACCACTCACCACTCACTACTCACCACTCACCACTCACCACCCACAACTCACTTCTCACTACTAACCACTCACTACTCACCACTCACCACTCACCACCCACCACTCACTTCTCACTACTCACCACTCACCACACACTACTCATCACTCACCACTCACCACTCACCACACACTACTCATCACTCACCACTCACCACTCACCACACACTACTCATCACTCACCACTCACCACACACTACTCACTACTCACCACTCACCACTCACCACACACTACTCACTACTCACCACTCACTACTCACTACTCACCACTCACTACTAACCACTCACTACCCACAACTCACTTCTCACTACTCACCACTCACTACTCACTACTCACCACTCACCACTCACTACTCACCACTCACCACTCACCACCCACAACTCACTTCTCACTACTAACCACTCACTACTCACCACTCACCACTCACCACTCACCACCCACCACTCACTTCTCACTACTCACCACTCACCACACACTACTCATCACTCACCACTCACCACTCACCACACACTACTCATCACTCACCACTCACCACACACTACTCACTACTCACCACTCACCACTCACCACACACTACTCATCACTCACCACTCACCACACACTACTCACCACTCACCACTCACTACTCACCACACACTACTCACCACCCACCACTCACCACACACTACTCACCACTCACCACTCACTACACACTACTCACCACCCACCACTCACCACTCACCACCCACCACTCACCACTCACCACTCGCTATTCACCACTCACCACACACTACTCATCACACACTACTCACCTCTCACCACCCACAACTCAGTACTCACCACTCACCAAACACTACTCATCACACACTACTCACCACTCACCACCCACAACTCACTACTCACCACTCACCACTCACTACTCACCACTCACCACTCCCTACTCACCACTCACCACTCACCACACACTACTCACCACCCACCACCACCACCCACCACACACTACTCATCTCACCTCTCACCACTCACCACCCACAACTCACTACTCACCACACACTACTCATCACACACTACTCACCACCCACCACTCACCACTCACCACACACTACTCATCTCACCTCTCACCACTCACCACCCACAACTCACTACTCACCACTCATCACTCACCACCCACAACTCACTACTCACCACTCATCACTTACCACCCACAACTCACTACTCACCACTCATCACTCACTCACTCACAGCTGTATGAAAAAACAGAGGATTAAAATAATGGAAGAGTATTTTTTTTAAATAGATGCCTCCACTTCTGTGTGATGTTATGCCGTGTGAGAGGGATTGAGAGCGAAACAGTGGGAAAACACAAGGGAATGTATCCCTTAACTACTGTGTGTGCATCTGTGGCAGTGTGTACGCATATGCTTGTGTGTACGTGTGTAGTGTGTGGAGACATAATATGACTGTGCTTACTGTATGCTTGTATGTGTGCATGTGTGAGTGTGTGTGTGTGTGTGTGTGTGTGTGTGTGTGTGTGTGTGTGTGTGTGTGTGTGTGTGTGTGTGTGTGTGTGTGTGTGTGTGTGTGTGTGTGTTAGTAGCATACAAAAAGTCCTGTAGAGAAGCAAGTCAGCAAGAGGGGAGACAAAAGCAACTAACAGAGCGCCTCACAGGCCTGACTCATTAATGAGGGCAAACTGTACTGACGAGAGAGAGAGAGAGAATTACTAAGAGTAAAAGAGAGAGAGAGAGAATGAGGGAGAGAAACAGAAAGAGGGATCGAGAGAGGGTGGAGAGAGAGAGAGAGGGTGTACAGAAAGGGTGGAGAGAGAGAGAGAGGGTGTAGAGAAAGGGTAGAGAGAGAGCGGGGGGGAAGTGAGATAGGGGGAAAGTAAGAGAGGGGGAAGGGAGAGAGGGGGAAGTGAGAGAGGGGGAAGTGAGATAGGGGGAAAGTAAGAGAGGGGGAAGGGAGAGAGGGGGAAGTGAGAGAGGGAGGGAAGTGAGATAGGGGGAAAGTAAGAGAGGGGGAAGGGAGAGAGGGGGAAGTGAGAGAGGGGGAAGTGAGATAGGGGGAAAGTAAGAGAGGGGGAAGGGAGAGAGGGGGAAGTGAGAGAGGGAGGGAAGTGAGATAGGGGGAAAGTAAGAGAGGGGGAAGGGAGAGAGGGGGAAGTGAGAGAGGGAGGGAAGTGAGATAGGGGGAAAGTAAGAGAGGGGGAAGGGAGAGAGGGGGAAGTGAGAGAGGGAGGGAAGTGAGATAGGGGGAAAGTAAGAGAGGGGGAAGGGAGAGAGGGGGAAGTGAGAGAGGGAGGGAAGTGAGATAGGGGAAAGTAAGAGAGGGGGAAGGGAGAGAGGGGGAAGTGAGAGAGGGAGGGAAGTGAGATAGGGGAAAGTAAGAGAGGGGGAAGGGAGAGAGGGGGAAGTGAGAGAGGGAGGGAAGTGAGATAGGGGAAAGTAAGAGAGGGGGAAGGGAGAGAGGGGGAAGTGAGAGAGGGGAGGGAAGTGAGAGAGAGGGGGAAGTGAGAGAGAGGGAAAGTAAGAGAGGGGGAAGTGAGAGAGAGAGAAAGTGAGAGAGAGGGAAAGTAAGAGAGGGGGAAGTGAGAGAGAGAGAAAGTGAGAGAGAGGGAAAGTAAGAGAGGGGGAAGTGAGAGAGAGAGAAAGTGAGAGAGAGGGAAAGTGAGAGAGAGGGAAAGAGAGAGTCAGGTGGAGTAGAAAGGAAGGTTTCATTGACTCTCCAGAGCAGGCCTAGCTGAGTCCCAGAGGAGAATTCTCTCAGTTTTAACTTTATCAGGGGCTATGCTTAATCAATACGCTATCTGAAAAATAATGAATTACTAAAGTAGAATAAAACAGCTGCATTTTAAACCGAGGATTCATCAATTCAGTAATCTCTCAGTTACAGCTCAGGGGCCAGGAGGATCATTCCATCTCCATGTAATGAGGAACTGTGGGAGTTGGAGTTTCCCCTCTCCTCCAATCCCTCCACTCCACTCTTCCTCCCTTCCACCCCAGTCCAAATAGTGAGGAATTCACAATCGCCTTCCTCCTCAGCTGTTCGCCATCCACCTAGCTAGCTAGCTACCCCTCTCTCCAGCTATATCCCCATCGCCCATCCTCCATCCATCTAGCTAGCTAGCTACCCCTCTCTCCAGCTATATCCCCATCGCCCATCCTCCATCCACCTAGCTAGCTAGCTACCCCTCTCTCCAGCTATATCCCCATCGCCCATCCTCCATCCACCTAGCTAGCTAGCTAGCTACCCCTCTCTCCAGCTATATCCCCATCGCCCATCCTCCATCCACCTAGCTAGCTAGCTACCCCTCTCTCCAGCTATATCCCCATCGCCCATCCTCCATCCATCTAGCTAGCTAGCTACCCCTCTCTCCAGCTATATCCCCATTGCCCATCCTCCATCCACCTAGCTAGCTAGCTACCCCTCTCTCCAGCTATATCCCCATCGCCCATCCTCCATCCACCTAGCTAGCTAGCTACCCCTCTCTCCAGCTATATCCCCATCGCCCATCCTCCATCCATCTAGCTAGCTAGCTACCCCTCTCTCCAGCTATATCCCCATCGCCCATCCTCCATCCACCTAGCTAGCTAGCTACCCCTCTCTCCAGCTATATCCCCATCGCCCATCCTCCATCCATCTGCTGTCCTGATCTATCCCCTCACCCCCTCCCCTCCTAGCCACATTCCCTTCCCACCAAATTCCTCTCTTCCCAGGGTTATGAGATGGGGGTATTAAAGTGGAAATCTGTTAGAGCCACCGAGCCTGACATTCCTGTGCCCAGGCTTCCTGGGACACCCCTGGTTTTGGGTAGAGAGGGTTGCATTGGGGGAGCAGTGTGCTTTGGGGGGCGAAGAGGAAACACGCTTGGCGTCAGGATACCACCAGCCCTCCACTCAGTACGCTGGCCTGTAAACGACGGCCCCTGCCTCTTCTATAATGGGGGGATTTCTCGGCGGGTTGAGAAGGGGTTATGGGTGATGAATTGGGTTTTTAGTGAGCTCATTAGGAAGCCAAACATAGTTTAGACTGGCGGAGCGGGGCAGCGGCGCAGTAATCAGTTCTGCTCGCTTTGTTCCCTCCCTCTGGGACATTTGTGAGAAAAAAGAAAGAAAAAATTCATGGCAGTTGGCTGATGAGAGGGCTGCCGAGCAGAGGCTACAATCTGATGGTTGACTTGTTGATTTATAAACCTTTTCATTCATTTTCTCTCCCATACCCCCATTTTGTAACATACTCCCCCACCACCAATATCTGTAAGCCCCCACTTCAGTGCCAATGTCCGTGGGGTGTGGCAGGCCATGGAAGCCAGTAATAACTCCAATGTGTCCTGCACTCCAACAAAAAATGTGTTTGTTTGAGTCTGAGGTGTAATTGGGGGTAGAGAATCACTAGCAATGTTGCTATCATCATCCGCCCGCTGCCTGCAACATGGTGGGGGAGCCATGGTGCTGTATCACAAACTGCACTCTGCCAAAAAGGGGAACCCCTAATTCTGTGAATTTCTCTTCCTGATGTTTTTTTTGGAGAAGACTTTGATATGGATCTCCTAGGGATTAATAAAGCCATATAGCCCGTAGCTAGCAGACAAACCAATCACGTGATGAACTGCTTCTCTCTCTCTCTCTCTCTCTCTCTCTCTCTCTCTCTCTCTCTCTCTCTCTCTCTTTCTTTGTTTTCTTTTTATCCCTCTGCTCTATTCTCTCCGTTCACAATCTTATTCAGGGCTGAAAGGAGGAGAAAAAACACCCCCTATTTTGGGGTGAATATTGATGCAGTTTGCTCTGCTAATTTTCATGCTCATTCCAATTAATTGAACATGACCCAGTTTTGCTTCCGGGGGGCACCCATTCACCCGTCCATGCTGAGGCAAGACCTACCCTAAGAAGAGATGAAGTCCCCAGCTCTAAGGCATGCACCATCCACGGCCTGTGGTTTTGTTTTCTGCCACAGTAATAAAGATATCAAAGCTGAACAGGGGCAGAAGGGACATATGTCATTTTAACCAGCCAGAGAGAGAACAGTGCCATTGTACGAAGATCATCTTGCGGGAGGACAGAGCAGAGGAGGGGAGGGGAGGGGAAGGACTGGTTAGGCAGCAAGGCTTCTGAAGGAGATTTGATCTTTACGAGATGGCGGATCATGCACTTAGATAACCTTTTGGGAGCTATTCTAGCAGTCTGATTTGTGAAGAGCTAAGGAGGGAAGAGAAGATTATTACAATGTTGTTGTGCGAGTGGTGCAGCGTGAAGACATAGAGGAGTTGAGGGGGAACAGAACAGGGTGGAGTTGTCAGGGAGGTAGCTAGTGTGAAATCTTTGGTCTAGACCCAAGGCCCTTCATTGGGCACTGATCTCTGGGGGGTAGATCAGCTTTAATATTGATGATATATTGGAGGTTCTATCAATTTAATTGTTTGCACCATTTCTAATCACTCTTATTTTTTTCTTATTTGTTTTATTTTCTCCATACTTTTCCCCCCCTACCCATGACATCCTTTTAGCCCCCCCCCCCCAAAAAAACATTATTTTGTAGAGGAGTGATCGGGTGGGTGGTTTGGGTTGCTAGAGAAGTTACTGCAAACAAAGGACAGCAAAATATCTACTGCAATAATTTTTTACCACGCTGCTCACCTCCGTTTAGTCAACAAAACTAAAACAATAACCAAGGCTCTGGGGGCGAACAGTGGCGCTGTTTCCCCTAACACAGATTCCATCGATAAGGTGCAAAAACAAATTGTCCTTGAACATCATGCACAAAACTTTTACACACAGCTCTACTTCTTGATGAAGTGAATCTGGGGTGGCAGGTAGCCTAGTGGTTAAAGCGTTGGGCTAGTAACCGAAAGGTTGCTGGATGGAATTCCCGAGCTAAAAAGGTGAAAATCTGACCGAACAAGGCAGTTTACCACTGTTCCCCTGGTAGGCCATCATTGTAAATAAGAATTTGTTCTTAACTGACTTTCCTAGTTAAATAAAGGTTAAAAAAACTAAAAACCTGCTTGGCACAAATGAAAGGTTTGGTGACTCCTAAAATCATCAGCACCAATTGATTAATCAACTCATGGAGAAGTGGAGGCAGAGATCTCGGTTGGGGCTGCTAGAATAATCAGAGTCGCAACCAGGAGCAGCCAATCAGAGAGAGGGCCAGGAGAAGGAGCAGCAGCCTATCAGAGAGAGGGCCAGGAGAAGGAGCAGCAGCCTATCAGAGAGAGGGCCAGGAGAAGGAGCAGCAGCCTATCAGAGAGAGGGCCAGGAGAAGGAGCAGCAGCCTATCAGAGAGAGCGCCAGGAGCATCAGCCATTGTTGGCCTCTCAAAGGCCCTATTTATGATGTAATGAGATGATTGTTGTTACAGGTAGCAGGTTAATTACACTGGTAATTACCCCTAGCCCAAAGCCTTTGATTGTATACATAGCCCAGATTTCAGGCTTATTGAAAGATGACTATTGCATGGAACCACAGGCCCCAGTAGCACTAGGGAGAAAGGTAGGGACCCTCCCATCTCAGCGCACTCTCCTTTGTGGCCCCAGGGGAGAGGCTGTAGGGGAGAGGCTGTAGGTGAGTGGGGTTAGGCTGTGGGGGAGTGGGGAGAGGCTATAGAGGAGAGGCTGTAGGGGAGTGGGGAGAGGCTGAAGGGGAGTGGGGAGAGGCTGTAGGGGAGTGGGGAGAGGCTGTAGGGGAGATGCTCTAAGGGAGAGGCTGTAGGGGAGTGGGAGGAGGCTGTAGGGGACTGGGGAGCGGCTGTAGGGGAGAGGGGAGAAGCTGTAGGGAGTGGGAAGAGGCTGTAGGGGAGATGGGAGAGGCTGCAGGGGAGTGGGAAGAGGCTGTAGGGGAGATGGGAGAGGCTGTAGGGGAGGGGCTGTAGGGGAGTGAGGAGAAATGTAAGGAGGATGCCTTGCTTTGGCCTATGTCCACTCCTTGTCCTCCCCTAACTCACTCTTTACTGCCTTTCCCTCCCTGCCCCTCCTTCCTCTTCTCTTTCCACTGCCCCAAACTTACCCCCTCCACCCCACTCTTCTGAAGTATGGAGAGATGTGTACTATGGGCCACGGTCAGAGCTGGGCCTGTGAGAGGAGAGCGAGAGAGAGGCCTAGTATCTGTGAAGAGGTAGGTGATAGTTATCTGCAGCATTCCTGGGATGACTGAGAGGTATCTGTCTGGTGGCAGGGTTAGGGGACTAGGATAAGGGAGAGGGGGCAGAGGTGTAGGAGTTGAGCAACCAAATGGCCTTGCCTTGCCGGCTTTCCTGCTCTCTGTCCTGCCTGTCTGCCTGTCTGTCTTCCCACATTCAGGAAAAAAGCCATCTAATTAGAAGCTCTTATTCCACGTAATTTAAGGGAACACAATGTGTTTTTTTCTGCAGAGACAACTGCACATTGCTCCTCATGCACAAGGACCCACTCAGTCAGTCATAACTGCAGCTGTGTTAAGATAGAGCTTTATTCCTCTGGGTGTGTATACAGGTGTAAGAATATTTGGAAGTCCTCTGGCCTGGTGTTCACCACTGGTAAAATTGTAAAAGGCAGGGAGGCGACACCTGAATTTGGCATCAGGAGGGCGGTAGGGAGCGGAGGGAGAGTGTAATTGCTGCGACAAGTTTTAGAGCTGTTAATGACTCCTGGCATAGCGCTCCCAATTTGTCAGCGTGCTTGGTGTTTATTAAGCTGTTGTTTTACGGTCCAGTGCAAGGGTTGCTGCTTGTTTAAGCAGAGATCAGGACATAATGACTCTAAAACATCGCTGGCCTTAGTGGTCAACACAATAAAACAATTCCATTTAGGCCTGCCGAGTGGCACAAGGGTCTAAGGCACTGCATCGTAGTGCCAGAGGTGTCACTACAGACCTGGGTTCAAACCATGAGGCGGCGCACAATTGGACCAGCTTCGTCCGCGTTAGGGTAGGGTTTGGCCGTCTGGGGTGTCCTTGTCTCATCGCGCTCTAGCAACTCCCTGTTTCGGCCGGGCGCATGCACGCTGACTTCGGTCGCTAACTGTACGATGTTTCCTCTGACACATTGGTGCGGCTGGCTTCCGGGTTAAGCGATCAGTGTGTCAAGAAGCAATGCAGCTTGGCGGGGTTGTGTTTTGGATGACGCATGGCTTTCGAGGTTCGCCTCTCCCGAGTCCGTACGGGAGTTGAAGCGATGGGACAAGACTGTAACTACCAATTGAATAGATAAAGGGGTAAAACGTTTTTTTTTAATTACATAAAATAAAATATAAGACGTCTCAGTGAGGGGGTATAGGGCTTTTTAAAGTATGAAAAAATTATGTTTTACATAGGAGCAGGAGGATAGGGGCATCTAAACAAAAAAAATGTTTTAGGGATTTAGCATATTGCTAGCATGTTGGAGTGTGTGTTTTGTTATTTGAGGCGTTAGCATATTGCTAGCATGTTGGAGTGTGTGTTTTGTTATTTGAGGCGTTCGCATATTGCTAGCATGTGGTTGGGACTAGAAAACCTGTAATCCCATGGGCAGAGGGCCAGCCATACCCCTGCCTGCTGGAGTGTGAATAGAGGCACTGCGTGTGCGCGCGTGTGTGTGTGTGTGTGTGCGTGCGTCAGGAACATGTGGTCCCAGTGCCGTAGAGGGCCCTGTGTAAATCCTGAGTAAATAAAAGGGGGAAAGGCTGGACAAAAGAGGAGCCCCCACTGCTTCCCTCATTCACAGCCATTTGGGGGACTGAATGTGCTAAACGCTGCTTATGCCGGCTGAAAAGTTGAGGAGAAAACGAAGGGGAAAAGAAGGCTTTAAATCCCCCTTCTTTTCTCTCTTTTCTCTCTTTTCTCTCTTTTCTCTCTTTTCTCTCTTTTCTCTCTGGCCAGGCCTGTGAGGGTGGGGAGGAGGTGGAGGTCCAGGCAGTGTGGAGGGGTGTGGGGAGGAGGTCCAGGCAGTGAAGAGAGGGTGAAGGGGGTGTGGGGAGGGGGTGGAGGTCCAGGCAGTGAAGAGAGGGTGAAGGGGGTGTGGGGAGGGGGTGGAGGTCCAGGCAGTGAAGAGAGGGTGAAGGGGGTGTGGGGAGGGGGTGGTGGTCCAGGCAGTGAAGATAGGGTGACGGGGGTGTGGGGAGGGGGTGGAGGTCCAGGCAGTGTGCAGGGTGTGGGGAGAGGATGGAGGTCCATGCAGTGTGGAGGGGTGTGGGAAGGGGGTGGAGGTCCAGGCAGTGTGGAGGGGTGTGGGAGAGGATGGAGATCCATGTAGTGTGGAGGGGTGTGGGGAGAGGATGGAGGTCCAGGCAGTGTGCAGGGGTGTGGGGAGAGGATGGAGGTCCAGGCAGTGTGGAGGGGTGTGGGAACGGGGTGGAGGTCCAGGCAGTGTGCAGAGGTGTGGGGAGAGGATGGCGGTCCAGGCAGTGTGGAGGGGTGTGGGAACGGTGTGGAGGTCCAGGCAGTGTGCAGGGGTGTGGGGAGAGGATGGAGATCCATGTAGTGTGGAGGGGTGTGGGAAGGGGTTGGAGGTCCAGGCAGTGTGGAGGGGTGTGGGAAGGGGGTGGAGGTCCAGGCAGTGTGGAGATCCAAGGTAAAGGAGGCTGAGATGGCCCCTGTTGTTCCCTCTGTGTCCCACTATTTCCAATGGGCCGAGCACAGTGCCCTGGGGAACCCCCAAAAAAGTCCTCCACCTCACCCTCTCTCCCTCCCCGGTGTGGCAGAGTCGGGGTAAGCATGCCTGAGTTGCGTTGCTCTGCGGGGTGGGGTGGTTGTAATTAGTCACTTTAACCACAGCCTCTGTAAGCCACTGGCTCCACACTCATGCTCCATTACGCTCGGGCGCAGCAGCGCAAATCCTCTGGTCATGCTCTGAAAGCATACACGCTGCCCATCCAGCCCTATCAGGAGCAATCTGCATCAGTATAATAATAGTATTGTGCTCTCTAAGGACAAATAAGTGTGCTCTATTTTAGAAGCCCCACAATATGTGGTTTAGAATGTGGTTTCTGAATCATTGGAAGAGTTATTACTCAGTCATGTATAGTTTGGGTGTACTGGAATAGTAGGGTAGGACATTCTTGTATTATTGATAGGGCCACAACATGTGTAACTAGTGGTTTTATAGTGTTCTCGGTCCTGGCACCTACTGCATCCCCGATATAGTGTAATGTATCACACCCATTCTACATTCACCTGTTATCAGAGACCCAGACTCTGAATGAGGATTTTTTTAATTCATACTAATATTTGCAAAGTGTTGTGGTGGTAGTAATATATTTATATTTACAGTCCTATTGCAGCTCGTTAATGAGCTCAGCCCTGAGACCAATTTACTAGCAGGGAGATATCTGAATGCATTTTTAATACTGCCTCTTGGTGATGAGAGAGCTGATCTGAGTGTAATGTCTTCTGTGCCTGCCTGGTTGTTTCTGTGTTTGTTTGTTTACTGGCGTGCGCTCACTCTTTGCGTCCGGTCATTCCTCCCTGCTCTTTATCCGTGCATATAAAAACATGAACATAATTTCATTGTGAGCACTTTAAGTCGAGAGAGAGAGAGAGAGAGAGAGAGAGAGAGAGAGAGAGAGAGAGAGAGAGAGAGAGGGCGCTGCTTTTCCAAAAGTGCCTGAGGCTAATCTCCAGCACCTCCCGAGGCCCTCTGCCCACCTCATAATAGCCATCCCCCATCTGTGTGACACGGGCAGATGATGGGACGCTTCCCCTGTCCCGCTTGTTTTTTTCTCCTTTTTTTGTTGTTGCAGAGTGCACATCCACACAGGTTAAAATGCCAGAGTTGCCAGGGAACAGTCAGAAGCCATTAGCGTTTCAGACAATTTGCCCTGCAGCACTCCATCTCTGGCTCATACAGAAGCAGTGGGGGTGGATGTAAATCACCAGCTCTCCTTTAGATGTAATGAGGTTGTGTAAGTTGGGCCTTCTCTTCTTCTTTCTTTCTCCTGCCTTACTCTTTTCATTATTTGATTATTTCCATCTCTTTGGGCCAGCCTTCACATTCTTTCCACTTCCTGTGTGCGATGTTTGTGTACACGTTGTGCAGATGTATATTTACATGTTTACATATGTATATCATAAAGATCAGCTCATATATAACATCCCCTGTTGGTGTGCAGTATGCATATGTACACTATGTATGATGGTAGGAGTGTGTGCGCATACGTGAAAGAGAAAGACAGGGAGAGAGAGAGAGACTGAGAGAGACCAAGAGAGAGAGAGACCGAAAGAGAGACACAGGCAGGCAGACAGGCAGACAGACAGACAGACAGGCAGGCAGGCAGGCAGGCAGGCAGGCAGGCAGGCAGGCAGGCAGGCAGGCAGGCAGGCAGGCAGGCAGGCAGGCAGGCAGGCAGACAGACAGACAGACAGACAGACAGACAGACAGACAGACAGACAGACAGACAGACAGACAGACAGACAGACAGACAGACAGACAGACAGAGAGAAAGAGAGATGCTGAAAGCCTGGGAGTCTGGTTTCTCCCTTGCGGGTCGGGGCAGGAGGGAGTGAGCAGGCAGGGTAATGAAGTGACAGGTCAGTCTGTAAATGCGCACAGGTCGCCCCAGCCCCAGCCAGGGGGAGGCTATCGCATTGCAGTGAAAATGGAAACGTCAATAAAATGAATCTGCCAGCCTTTTTCCCAATGTGGCTCTATTGGATGAGCCGGATAACTCCCAGCAGGAAATTGATTTGGAAACTAGCTCCCAAAAAAACAACAAAAACTCTAATACCCCAACAAAAAAAAGACTAAATCTTAACATTATTTAACCCAAAAGGCAGCACTGTGAAGTGCAAAAGAGTGTGACGTCCACTCTGGTTGCTGGTGTTGTTATTGAAGTTGAAAGCAACACTGGGGGAGTTAGACTAGTCCCTGCTTCTGGGTCGCATTTCTCAGGAAGCCACACATGGTCAGGCAGGCGCTACGTCTAGGCCCCCGTTTATTGTTTTAGGCTTTCCTGAACAAGGATTCGTACTTAGCGTGGGATTTATGGCATTTGCTGCTAATGAATGCCCATTCTACAATTATCACACTCCCAGGCGTGCCGCGTCCCCTATTCCCACATGTCCTTCAGAGGGCCTAGCTTCTTTAGCTCCACACAGGGAGGGAGCACAAAGTCGGCACTTCTCTGTTTTCCTCTGTTGTGTGGCTCCTGCGCTAATGATGTGGAAGGAAAACACAGCAGACAGACAGACAGACAGACAGACAGACAGACAGACAGACAGACAGACAGACAGACAGACAGACAGACAGACAGACAGACAGACAGACAGACAGACAGACAGACAGACAGACAGACAGACAGGGGGGAAAATAAGTGGAAGGGGGAAGAGACTGAGGAGAGGAGGAGGGGGGAGGGGGGAGAAAGGCCTCAACGCTGCATGTCCATGTATTCTTCATTTATTTTGGTTACGCCACCAGGCGGATCCTTTTTCTTTCCTCTCTTTTTTAATGTTATTAGTTCAAACATTTATGCAAGATTAAGGCTTGTATAGGTGCCCATGATTGATGTCTCCCCAAAAACAGGAAGACATGCAAGTCTGAATTTTGAGAATGTCGGGGTCCTTCTCTGCCTTAGTGGAGTTTTTCTGATACATTATTTAGATGCCCTCAAGGAAGGCTTTCAAGGCATTTGTGCCTGGGGGCAAGAAAAAAATAACTATGACTGTTAAAAGTAAATCATTTTTGCTAATGCACAATTAATGGCCAGAGAAGAGGAGAGAGAAAAAATACAAAGATGGAAACTTCGGTTTAAAGGAGAGAGCCTGCCTTGATATGCGAATGTTTTCTTCCTGAAATCAAACACTGTCGGACATTAATGCAGGGAGAGAGAGCCGCCTGCCATGCTAATCTTCCGGCGGAAGGGGGAGGTGTCGCAGGAGAGAGGATGGGTGTGAAGAAGCTGGGGGGGGTTCGACTCTAGTCCATTATGTGCATCGAACTGCAACAATGAACCAGCCCAATGCACACCCCACTTCAATTCACATTCAACGTCTGTGGTTTGTTGCATGTGTGGACCCTGTATATGTGTGTCTGTTCATAAGACTCCCTTCTCAGTCCATCCAGGCCCTCTGGATCTGAAAAAAAAGTCATTACATTATGTCAAACCTGTGGATATAACTGAATGAATGACATGAGTCCTAATGGAAGTCATGTAGGTCATGTAGCCCCAAACCTGAAGCCTTGTTGTTTTTTCTTCTTCTTTCTCCTCCTACTGAACCGTCTGGAGGGGGAAGTGTTTCTGCTTCTAACCAAAACAACTGTCCATCTATTCCACTCTGCTGGTCTGGGTGGAAGACCTCACCTCTCAATTTTTTTAATGTATTTGTTGAACCTTTATTCAACTAGACAAGTCAGTTAAGAACAAATTCTTATTTACAATGGCGGCCTACCAAAAGGCAAAAGGCCTCCTGCAGGGACGGGGGCTGTGATTAAAATAAAATAAAAACTACCATATAAGTAGAGGACAAAACACACAACAAGAGAGACAACACAACACTACATAAAGAGAGACCTAAGACACTTTCTATATACAGTAAATCCCTCTCCCTCTGTGCAGGCATTGGTATAGGCTACTACTGAGTAAGCTTTGGCATAGTCCTCCATATAACTTAGATAACCCACTGGGCTGGCATTAGTGTCTTATATAGTGTCTTATATATATATATTTCACTTACTAGGGTTCTATCTAGCCCTTTGTGTTGTTACTGCCCAGGCTTCCTATTGGTCCATCTTCTGTCCTAGGCTGCTATTTAAACCTGTGTCTTGTTTCTGTCTAGGAGATGGTTTAGAGAACAGCGTGGCGTCCCCTGGCACAGGTGATGACGACGACCCGGACAAGGAGAAGAAGAGACAGAAGAAGCGCGGTATCTTCCCCAAGGTGGCCACCAACATCATGAGGGCGTGGCTGTTCCAGCATCTCACGGTGAGTACCCACATAGTGGAGCACCTGTCGTACACAGACACTCACATGTACGAACCGTGAGATGCTGGAACAGACACGCCCTCATGATGTTTGTGGCCATCTTGGGGAAGTTGCCGCATGTACACATGCACATATATAGACACTCACGTACTCACAAACACACACACAACACACACACACACGCGCACACACGCACACACGCACACACACACACACACACACACACACACACACACACACACACACACACACACACACACACACACACCTGTCACTGACTTGTCACGCTCGGGTCAACTCAGTCAAGTCAATCAGACATCCCAGTTTGCTCTGCTGAAAGCCTCAGAGATGTGGATATAGAGCTGACACCTAGCCTAGCGTAGCATCGCCGTCAGCAGTCCTGGCCACTGGTTTGTCACATACTGGACATCGTCTCTCAATGCACTGTTGGCGCTGTGTTTATTCTAAACTGACAGCTATGGGGAAGGGTTTTTGATGAGAATCAGGTTCATTCTTACAGAGGAAAGTGTGTGTGTGTTTTATATGTGTTATGTCAGTGTCATTTCATTGTTAGCATTGCTTTTTACATTAAAATAAAACAAATAGAGACATGTTTTGATAGCACTTATGTCTTGAGCATAAACAGCACGTAACAGTTTTATTGTAATTATGAACCTAAAATGTGGAGCTTTTTTTCACTCTTGATGGTCATTTAAAAAAAAATGATATGGAGAAGACATTCAAATATTCATTCAGTCTGTTTGAGGTTAAGATGGCTGCTCTCCATAGCTCAGAGAAGCTAGTTTGTTTGTCTCGGTCTCTCTTTGCCGAACGCTTAAATCAGACAACGTCTGAGAATGGCTCATTCACTTCAGTAGGCAAAGAGTGACGCTACACCTTGGATGGAGTATTCAGAGGTCACATTCATTCTGTGGTTCATTTTGGAAATGAGTCTCTGTGTGTGGGTGGAGGGTGTGGGGGCTATATGGGTGGAGGGTGTGGGGTCTATATGGGTGGAGGGTGTGGTGGCTATATGGGTGGAGGGTGTGGGGGCTATATGGGTGGAGGGTGTGGTGGCTATATGGGTGGAGGGTGTGGGGTCTATATGGGTGGAGGGTGTGGTGGCTATATGGGTGGAGGGTGTGGGGGCTATATGGGTGGAGGGTGTGGGGGCTATGTGGGTGGAGGGTGTGGGGGCTATATGGGTGGAGGGTGTGGGGGCTATATGGGTGGAGGGTGTGGGGGCTATGTGGGTGGAGGGTGTGGGGTCTATGTGGGTGGAGGGTGTGGGGGCTATGTGGGTGGAGGGTGTGGGGGCTATGTGGGTGGAGGGTGTGGGGGCTATGTGGGTGGAGGGTGTGGGGGCTATGTGGGTGGAGGGTGTGGGGGCTTTGTGGGTGGAGGGTGTGTTTGGCTATGTGGGTGGAGGGTGTGGGGGCTATGTGGGTGGAGGGTGTGGGGGCTTTGTGGGTGGAGGGTGTGTTTGGCTATGTGGGTGGAGGGTGTGGGGGCTATATGGGTGGAGGGTGTGGGGGCTATGTGGGTGGAAGGTGTGGGGGCTATGTGGGTGGAGGGTGTGGGGGCTATGTGGGTGGAGGGTGTGGGGGCTATGTGCGTATGTGCTTGCACGTGTGTGCACGTGTGGGTGTGTGCACACTCTTATTAGTAGGGTGGGTCCCTGTTATGCCGCTGTAAAGTCAGGATTCACTGAACAGAGTGGTTGTGTGTAGTGAGGTGATGCAGCTAGCCAGGAAGCATGGTCAAAGAGAAGGGAGTGTGTGGGGAGGTGGGAGGGATGGGCTGGTCATGTCCCACCTCCCTCTATGATGTCAGGACATTATCAGAGCAGAGGTCTGTATTGATTTGGACAGGGAGGTGGAAGGGACACACAAGCTGGTGCCTGCTGACCATGTGGACTTGTTAGAACGGACAGAGTGATAGTAGAAGGGGAGGGGGTGAATGGAGAAGAAGCGTGAGAGAGGGAGACAGGGCAGGTCAGAACCCTAGGATGATCCTGACCCTCTCACTTAAGAGGGTCAGGTGCCCCCGCTGTACCCCCATTGCCTGCGTTGCCCAAAGCCTCTGCCCCCCTGATTACCTAACCAGCAAATACAGCCAGCAAATACAGCCTAATTGAAAGGGCTGTAAATCCATGAAATATTGGTCAGGGATAATCAGGAGTGATTTAATCACTTTGATCTATTCAGGAGCAGTGGCACTGCAGCAGCATAGCCATTAGCCTCACGGCAACGCTGCAAAGCACAGTGCTTATTATTCTCATCATTATCTTCATGTTTTTACTGATGCTCATGGCTAGGCTGGATATTTCTCCCCAACCCACAGAATAGAATGGGCTTCGTTTGAAAGCTGACTGCGTGTGTGAGGGAGAGAAAAAACGAATACAAAAAAATCCCCTCTTCTTTCGCCTGACATGAGATGAAGTTGGACGATAGTTTAATGGGTGAAGAAGGGAAGAGTGGGAAAAAAAGGGGTGAACATTTTGGAGGCCTTCTTTGAGCCACTTACCATGGTGGTTAGACACACACACACACACACACACACACACACACACACACAAACACGTTTCCTGGTTAATTTGGTGTGCTCGTACTAATTAGAAATTTCTCGCTTTATTGAGGGATCATTAGGCATCTTTCTTGGTGACTTGAGGAATGCCCGATTGTAGGTCTCTCACAGTTCCAACGTTTCCCTGCTCCAAAAAAGGAGAGAAAGAAACACAGAAAGCTTTGCAGCCTCTCCAGCAATTTCCTTTAGAATTTTGTTTAATTAAATTGAAAGAGTGGAAAGAGGAGAAGGAAAAGAAATCCCAATAGATCGAGTCCAGGGGCATTTTTTTTTATTCAGAGAAGTAGAGCTTTTAAGACTCCTCTTTTCCCACTCTCCTTCATTACCTCTCCTGCTTTTAGATGTTTTCTCAAATCTTTATTTGTCTGTTTTGTGAGACAACCAGGCCAGTCTTATACAAGCAATAATCCCTCCGTTTTAACCTAGCTTCATCTTTTTTTCTTAGAGAAAGAGGGCTAATTGAATTATCCCCCTCTACTCTACTCTAGCCCCCCAACCCATACACACTCACACACATACACACTCATTCACCTTTTCTTTTCATTTGTTAAGCAAATGTATTTTCCATTTAAGGATGCGTTTGTGCTGGGGTGAATTCATGGGGACTTTGGCCCCTGAATGGCCTATTGCGGCATTCTGCCATTCACACATTCATTAACTGAGGCAGAGAGTGAAAGGGAGCAGGCCTGTATTTTCTCCAGCATGCTAGCTTCTCCTCCATGAGAGCGACCACAGGGGTCTCCTACATATGTTCTCAACATCCAGCCATTGTCACCTATTCTGAAAGAGCTCAAAAGGACGGGACCCCCTTCACACCGCGAAAAACAACACAGGCCAACAGTAACAATTGTTGGCTTTTGGATTCAGTATTATAACTAAATCGAATCCCCCTCCCCTCCCTCCCTCCCTCCCTCCCCTCCCCAGCCTCACCCCCCCTCCTGGGTTCCCCCTGACCTCACACTCTCATGGGAGAAATCACAGGGCGGCTTTCTTCATCACAGTCAGATATGGAAAATAGTCTTTCTTCAATTGGCACTTGCCCCTCAGTCCTTCAGCGGCCGTCCGTCAGCCTTCAGTCAGCCCAGGGAGAATGAAACGCAGCGTTTTGTGCGCGACAGCCGAGATCTGATATCTTCTGCATGTAATGAATACGCCAGCAATTATTCTATAGAGTTATTGTGATAAACCCAGCCTCTTTCATGCGTGTATTCATATAGCAGCAGAAAGCACGCGAGCTGGCATCTTTTAATGTCCCCTGTGGAATTGGCAAACTGCTGGAGAGATCAGCTGGTGTAAGCCGGTAGTAGAGGGCCAGAGACATGCTCTCCCTTCACCCCTCCCTCCCTTTCTCTCCCTTCTGTCTGAGTTTCTGGATGTCTTCCAGTCACATTAAGGGAAGGGAAATCCCAGACTGTTGGTATAAGCTTTTCAATATTACAGGGAGATTATGTTATCAGAAAGGTAAACTTCACCGTTAGGGGTAAAATGGTCGACTGCGCTTCAAAGGCATGGAGGCAGAAAGGGGACGAGAGGGAGGGAGGGAGGGAGAAACTGGAGGAAGGATATATGGAAGGAGCACAAGAGAGGGAAAGAGAGAGGGGGCTCTAAGGAGAGAAGACAGACAGGGTGAGATAGACAGACAGAGAGTGAGGTTGTGTTGCTAGGCTAACTGCTAGCTGGGAGGTTTTCCATAGTAGTAAGGGGGCTGCCCCTTTGTTTAGCGAAGACAAACTCTTGAGTTATCTTAATTAGCCTTTTGGCGCCCTCGGCCTTCCTCTTTTGTAGCTCCCTGCTAGCCCTCTGTTAGGCCCCACTAGACATTGCTAAGACAAGGGTCGACTAGGCAATGAAAACAGGAAGCGCTCAGATACAAAGATACCACTCCGGACCTGGCCTTGTCTTTTGACTAATCTAATCCCTCAAACACCTATAAAAATAAATAGGGGACCTCAGGAGCAGACCTAGTGGGACTAGTGAGTGAGTGAGTGAGTGAGTGAGTGAGTGAGTGAGTGAGTGAGTGAGTGAGTGAGTGAGTGAGTGAGTGAGTGAGTGAGAAAGAGACAGAGAGAGAGGTTGAGAGAGAGAGCGATTGGGAGAGAGAGAGAGAGTGTGTGTGAGAGAGAGAGAGAGAGAGAGAGAGAGAGAGAGAGATGCAGTCTGAAGGAAGGAGTTGCCCTCTCAGGCAGGCATCAAGCGTCTCAGGTTTTGTGCTGGGCCATGCACCCTTTGGCCAGGGTGTTTGGGGAAATGCTGTTAAGTTGCTAAGCCAGGTGTATTGCTCCCCTGGGCTCTCTGAAAGGGAAGTGATATATCCCATGGTCCTCCATAGAGCCATGCAACACTTTCACATGGGTTACTTTGAATTCTGTTTTCTATGGAGCCCTGCTGTATATTGACTGGTATCTTAGCACAGGAAGAGTTGCAGCGATGGGTAAATGGGGTAAAAGTAAAAACATATTTTTTTAAAGAATTAGCACAGGAGGTTGGTGGCACCTTAATTGGGGAGGACATACTCGCGGTAATGCCTGGTGTGGAATCAGGGGAATGGTATCAAATACATCAAACACATGGGTTCCATTTGCTCCATTCCGGTCGTTATTATGAGCCGTCCTCCCCTCACTAGCCTAATTATTGGGCCATTGAGAAGATATCATCTATATCATGTAGATTTTTATCTCCTACAATCATGTTTGTATGAAGATATCTGTAAGTCAGGGTAAGAATGCCATGAGTGTCATGTCATTGTGTCATGGTGACTGCCATTGAAGACCATTGTGAATATAGGGATCTAGGGCAAATTGGTTACACAAACATGGCTTTCAATGGTAACATAGGCAACAACAGCAATGGTAGAGAGATGTCACCTATAGTATCAACCCTGTTAATATAGAGCTTAACAAGAGTGATGACGCGATGAGTAGATGAGTAGGCCATCACAAACATCATTAGCAGACGAACAGAACAGACAGGGCCAGCGGTCACCTTCCCCTCTCCCCCTCAACCTAGCATTAGTCTCCATGGAGACCGGGTGCCATCCCCAGGTCGTGCCCCAATGGGGAATGGCTCTGTAAACCGGAGAGACATAAAATAGCCTGGCTAGCTAGGTCATTCTGGAGACATGGGCTTGGAAGTGTTGGCAAAGTTTGATAACGGATCTTTTTCCCAATCGATAAACAAGTGCTCTAGTCTGCCCACTAAAAAGAGAGGGTGGTCAGCTGTGTTTCAGTAGACTAAATATCCAGACTCTCTCTCTCTGTAGTGTCCCCTCCCTCCCTGTCTGTCTGTCTGCCTGCCTGCCTGCCTGCCTGCCTGCCTGTCTGTCTGCCTGCCTGCCTGCCTGCCTGCCTGCCTGCCTGCCTGCCTGCCTGTCTGTCTGTCTGTCTGTCTGTCTGTCTGTCTCTGTCTGTCTGTCTGCCTGCCTGCCTGTCTGTTTGTCTGCCTGCCTGCCTGCCTGCCTGCCTGCCTGCCTGTCTGTCTGTCTGTCTGTCTGTCTGTCTCAGTCCTTCTAATCCATGTGTATTGATTTTTTATGTTTATATGGGATAACGAGTATGTTTCGTGCTACTCTGGTTATTCACTGGACGGTAGTAGTTGCCTTTTCTCTTCTCAGCGAGGTTGTTTTGTGTCTTGTGAGGTTCAGGAGGGGGTGCAGGAGGGGTTGATGGGGGTTCCTAAGGGGTCACAGAGGTTCAGGACTGAAGGAGGCCCACACACTAATCTGTCATGTGCTCGTTTGCCATGTAGCCCAGAAGTCAGTTCTCCAGCCACCCATGGCAACCCAGGCGACAGTTTGGTTCACCACCGCTGCATGCCCCCCCCCCACCCCCCACCCCCCACCCGTGTGTATGCGTGTGCTTTCACATACCACATGCCCCCAGGCTGATATTTCTATAAGAAAGAGGGAGTCACCATATATGGAGTCTATCTATGCCTGAAGTTTACAAAACAAAAGTGAAGCGAGAGGAGAATCACTGAAGTAAAGGATAATGAACTGAAGTAAAGGATAATGAGTGAAATGAAGTTTCAGGTCTGCTGAGGTAGGAACTTTTGTTCCGTAGTGTGTTCCTCTAACTAACGCTGCTCAGGTCAGCCACCCTGGAACGAGGACACAAACCATCTGTTTGTCACTCGCCTTGTTCAAACATGGGCCTGTGAAGATGGCAAGCCACCGCACGACCAGTCAGTCCCCATCGATAAAGACACAGAACTAAACCTTCCACCAGAAGACAAACCCATGACAACCAAAAACTACACCCCAATAAGTCTTTTCATTTCAATTATAGGAAATGCTTGTTGACTTGCAGAATATAGTTTTCTAGGGATTTACAAGAACAATAAATATTTTCTTTCACAAGAGGAGAGAGAAAAAAACTCCCAGAAAGATTAGAAGGCGGTATCCAGTGACTCCCCTTCTGTTAGGCTGTATAATTACATGCCACATCAACCTTTGGTTGTTTCATGTTGGAGTTTTTTAAAATTAATTCCCAGTGGTGTTTGTTTGTCGTAATTGACAGAGCCTTGTTTACAATACACACAGCCCTGTAGTGGCTAGCTGGCTGCTCCACAAGTTTAGGGGGTAACAGCCGTGATTTTTTTTTTCTACTGTATTATTGACTGTATGTTGTTTACTCCATGTGTAACTCTGTGTTGTTGTATGTTGTCGAACTGCTTTCCTTTATCTTGGCCAGGTCGCAATTGTAAATGAGAACTTGTTCTCAACTTGCCTACCTGGTTAAATAAAGGTGAAATAAAAAAATTTAAAAAAAATTGTTTCCTGCCCTGACATCAAACCTTTTCACTTGGCCACCTTAAATCCAGATCTGTCATAGTTCCACTTCACAGATTGACAATCCAGACTCACAGCCATGGAGAACACAGAATACAGCACAGCACTGTTACAGTTGTTAAACACCTGCTGTGTGTGTGTCGGTGTCTCACAAAGTTCCTCATTTGCTTTCTAGATAAACAGTGTTGTATGCTGTTTATTTGAGTTTACCCTACCTGGTATTAACAGGCAGTTGTGAGGACAGCCTCTCATTCCTTCTCCCTCTCCCCCTTCCCTCCCTCCCTCCCTATTGTTAATGCTTAGGCCTGCTATTCACGTCTTAATGCTCCTGGTTTAATGAAGTAGCAGAAATTAGTCCTTTCGCTAAGGAGATGTTTACAACACGTTGTTCACACTGTTTGGAGGTGATTAAGCCATCTGAAACTCTGCAGCGCCTGCCAACAGAAAAAAACACCCCAAAACAACAATAAAAGGACAACAACTGAATACTGAAGGGGCCCATGTATGTATGTTACTCTTGATTTTTGCAGCCACCGGACTTAAAGATAATCATATTTGAGAAGTTAGAATTTTTGCGTAAATTCCCCAATTTGTATCATTTGTTTATTTTATTTAACCTTTATTTAACTAGGAAAGTTAGTTAAGAACAAATTCTTATTAACAATGACGGCCTACCCCGGCCAAACCCTAACCTGGACGACGCTGGGCCAATAGTGCGCCGCCCTATGGGACTCCCAATCACAGCTGGTTGTGATACAGCCCGGAATGGAACCAGGGTCGGTAGTGACACCTCTAGCATTGAGATGCAGCGCCCCACTCGGGAGCTAAAACTAGTCCAGTGCATCTTTAATGAAGATGCAGCTCTTAAAGAGAAGCCATTGGATATCTGAAGTTCATTCAGATGGGTGTTTATAGTGCCAAGGACCTCTCTGTGCATGACCGGGGGCCCATAGTCAGCCCCTGTTGGTCCCCTGTCGAGGTGACTGCACATGCCCTGACCTGAACAGAAGACAAACAGAGGAGAGCCTGTGGAGTGAGGATTCATAAACTACTGCTCCATAGCTGGAGACTCCTCTTCTCTAAGACCTCACGCTTCAGCGAAAACAGGCCTCAGCTACCCCCTCAGCCCTCCCTCCCTCACACTGCCCTAACCCACTGCTGCAGTCATAACATTGATCCATTGGCTAAGGCCAGGCCTAGCTGACTCTTTGGGACACAAAAGTGTATGATGTAATGGACTGGGGAGGAGGAGGGAGGGCAATCTGCGATACAGTATTCACATGGTGCCCCATTGTGAGAAAACTCAAAACCAAGACAGGCACTGGTACAGATGGAGAGGCCCAGATTATCTGAGGTTTTCCTTGTACTGGTTTTATGTACTCCATTGCAGACTGTGTTAGAAGAATGTGTTTGAGGCTTTGAAATCTTCTCAGAGAGTAATTTTCCCAGACCTCTCCTTCTCCCAACCTCACCCTGTCTTTCCTCTCCCCTACCACCCCCTCCTCTGTTCCACGCCTCATGCTCAGGCCAGAGGGGGTTTGTGGGAAAATAGGAAAAGCCCCCTGCAGGCTATCAGTCAGTTGAATCAGCGGTCTGTGGTTTGTTGGGTTAGTGGTGACCAGCTAAATGAGATAGTGTAGTTTAGCTGCTTCAGAGCTGCAGGCCCAGCCCAGAACCCCCATTTGGTATTCATCTAACACCAAGAGAAGGGGAATGCAGGGAGAAAGGAGCAGCACGGACATGGAAGTAGGAAACCAGGCTAAAGGGTAAGGAGGGAGGAGGTTGAGGGAGGAGAAGGGGGAGGATGGGGAAGGTTGAGAGGGGAGGGGTGAGGGGTGAGGAGGGGGAGGTTGAGCGGGGAGGTTGAAGGATGGGGGAATTGGGCACAAATCAAAAGCAGACCCGGTGCTGTTTCTCTGTTTGGTTTGGGACCAAATCCCACTCCTGGCATTTTGTCAGTGGTGTAAAGTACTTAAGTAAAAATACTTTAAAGTAGTACTTAAGTCATTTTTTGGGCTATCTGTACCTTACTTTACTATTTATATTTCTGACAACTTTTACTTTTTCTTCACTACCTTCCTAAAGACAATTATTAACTTTTTACTCCATACATTTTCCCTGACACCCAAAAGTAGTGGTTACATTTTGGATGCTTAGCAGGACAGATAAAGGGTCCAATTCACACTCTTATCAAGAGAACATCCCTGGTCTTCCCTACTGCATTTGATCTGGTGGACTCACTAAACACACATGCTTTGTTTGTAAATGATGTCTGAGTGTTGGAGTGTGCCCCTGTCTTTCAGTAAAATAAATTAAACAATAATATGGCTCCATCTGGTTTGCTTATTATAAGGAATTTGAAATGATTTGTACTTTTACTTTTACTTTTGATACTGAAGTATATTTTACTTAAATACTTTTATACTTTTACTCAAGGATTATTTTACTGGGTGACTTTCACTTTTACATTTGGGTACTTTTTCCACCATTACATTTTGTTGTGTGATTTTCCTCTCCTCTACCTATTCCCTCCCCTCTGTTGCTTTTCTTTTGCTCTGTGCTTATTCCAGACAGGGGATTCCTTCACAGTGGGTTCCTTATAACTAGGAGCCAAGCCTCTTGTTCTCACCTCAACTCCCCTTGCGCTCTTCCCATCTTCATTTTTTCCATTCAATAATACGGCTGGCTCACTTTTGACACCAGGAAGTACAGTTTCATACAGTCTATGTATTTGTATTTATTATGGATCCCCATTAGCTGCTGACTCTTCCTGGGGTCCAGCAAAATTAAGGCAGTTTATACAATTTTAAAAACATTACAGTACATTCACATATTTCACAACACACTGTGTGCCCTCAGGCCCCTACTCCACCACTACCACATATCTTCAGTACAAAATCCATGTGTATGTGTGTGTGTGTGTGTGTATTTGTCTGTGCCTATGTGTGTGTTGCTTCACAGTCCCCGCTGTTCCATAAAGTGTATTTTTATCAGGGTTTTTTTGTCTAATTTTACTGCTTGCATCAGTTATTTGATGTTGAATAGAGTTCCATGTAGTCATGGCTTTATGTAGTACTGTGCACCTCCTATAGTCTGTTCTGCACTTGGGGACTGTGAAGAGACCTCTTGTGGCATGTGTTGTGGGGTATACATGGGCGTCTGAGCTGTGCGCCAGTAGTTCAAAAAGACAACTCGGTGCATTCAACATGTCAATACCTCTCATAAATACAAGTAGTGATGAAGTCAATCTCTCCTCCACTTTGAGCCAGGAGAGATTGGCATGTGTATTATTAATATTATCTCTCTATGTACATCCAAGGGCCAGCCGTGCTGCCCTGTTCTGAGTCACTTTTTGTGGCACCTGACCACACGACTGAACAGTAGTCCAGATGCGACAAAACTAGGGCCTGTAGGACCTGCCTTGTTGATAGCGTTGTTAAGAAGGTAGATCAGCGCTTTATTATAGACAGACTTCTACCCATCTTAGCTACTGTGGTATCAATATGTTTTGACCATGACAGTTTAGAATCCAGGGTTACGCCAAGAAGTTTAGTCACCTCAACTTATTACATTTCCACATTATTTATTACAAGATTTAGTTGAGGTTTAGGGTTTAGTGAATGATTTGTCCCAAATACAATGCTTCTAGTTTTAGAAATATTTAGGACTAACTTATTCCTTGCCACCCACTCTGAAACTAACTGCAGCTCTTTGTTAAGTGTTGCAGTCATTTCAGTCGCTGTAGTAGCTGACATGTATAGTGTTGAGTCATCTGCATACATAGACACAAAGCCAGTGGCATGTCATTAGTAAAGATTGAAAAAAGTAAGGGGCCTAGACAGCTGCCCTGGGGAATTCCTGATTCTACCTGGATTATGTTGGAGAGGCTTCCGTTAAAGAACACCCTCTGTGTTTATCCACATTTTCCAGCAGCAGACTATGATCGATAATGTCAAAAGCCGCACTGAAGTCTAAAAAAACAGACCCCACAAACAGACCCCTCGTCATCAGTCATTTTTTAAAGTGCTGTGCTTGTTGAATGTCCTTCCCTATAAGCAAGCTGTAAGTTTGTTGTCAATTTGTTTATTGTAAAATAGCATTGTATCTGGTCAAACACAATTTTTTCCAAAGTTTACTAAGGGTTGGTAACAGGCTGATTGGTCAGCTATTTGAGCCAGTAAAGGGGGCTTTACTATTCTTGGGTAGCGGATTGACTTTTGCTTCCCTCCAGGCCTGGGGGGCACACACTTTCTAGTAGGCTTAAATGAAAAATATGGCAAAAAGGAGTGGCAATATCGTCCGCTATTATCCCCAGTCATTTTCCATCCAAGTTCTCAGACCCTGGCGGCTTGTCATTGTTGATAGACAACACACATTTTTTCACCTCTTCCACACTCACTTTACGGAATTTAAAATTACAATACTTGTCAGATGTACTTGGATGTAGTGTCAACGTTTGTTGCAGGCATGTCACGCCTAATTTTGCTAATCTTGCGAATTAAAAAATCATTAAAGTAGTTGTCAATATCAGATGGTTTTGTGATGAATTATTTTTTTCCCAAAATTAAGGTGCACCTTAAGCTTTTTACTATCATTGTCATGTGAAGGAGGGAAACTGAGAGAGAGTGGGTCAATTTGTTGTGGTTTCCTCCCCCTGCCACTTTTTTGACTGCATTTTATAGCCATTCCCCATATGTCACCCCTTTACACACAATGCATTGGTCCATCCATAGAACCGTAAGGCTATGTGAATCTGAGCGTGTGTGTAGGTGTAGGTATGTATCTGTTATCCATTGAGCAGGCCTAGTTCAGAGGCTGGCTTGTTGGCGGCCACATCTACTAAGATCAGAGGCTACACAGATGAGCGCATATGATATGAAACCCCGCCACCCGCCCGTATCAAAAAATAGCCCAGCTGCCCCAGAAAGAAGGGGAAGGGGATAGAAGAAAGAAGGAAGGGAAGAAAAGGAATCAAAGAAAAATAAAAAAATAAATCCAAATCTAAGTAGAGCAGGCCTTGGCTCCAGATGGGAATCTGTGTGAATATTGATCGTGGGGGAGAGAGAGCTAGTCACCTATATCCCCAGGGCTGGAGCAACTCACACACAAAAAGCCTCTCGCTAAAGCTCATAAACCGAGCTTGTACAATTATTTAGATAAAGAGAGCCTGGCGTGCCACCGTATGCCTCGCAACCCTGCACCTCCTCCTCTCTCCCTGTTTCTTCTCCTCCTCTACCTCCTCCGCCTCCTCCTCCTTTTCCTCCTCTTCTTCATCCAGCGTGAAGACGTAAGAAGGGGGGAAAACCTGTAATTATCCACACTTTTCTGAATCCCTCCTTAATGTTCATTATTGAAACCAGCGGCAATTACAAGTTCAAAGAGGTTTAGAGGACCAGCAACCCGCATAATCAGGAGAAAATTTAGCGCTGCTCATTCGTCACAGCAGAGCACACACACTCAAACACACACAAACACACACACGCACTAACAGGGGTGAATCATAGACACAGTGACAGGCGTCAATTTCCACACAGGCAGAATCTCAGCCACCCCAGGGCGCTACCGCAGCTCAGGACCCAAAATCCTCTTATACATTGCTTTTGTATTTCCCCACTGTGACAAAAACCCCAACAACAACATCTTAGCCCAGACTGATACTACACTATACCTCCTATCTTTGCCTTGTTTAGTGTGTCTTGTTCTGTTTGTATTTCCAGCCCCCCCACCTCTATCTCTATCCTCCCCTCTCCTCCTTCCTTCCCCTCCGTCATCCTGTCTTCCTGTCTATCCTTCCTCTCTATCTCTCGCCACCTCTCCTCGGCCGGCTGGTTTCTGCCTGCAGCACGTGGGAGTGTGTGTTTCAGGCCCGTCTCCGGAGGGGCATCTCTGTTACCTTTGGGGCTGGGTCACAATGGCTAATCCTGTCTTCAGGTGCCTGTTCAGCACACTGAGAGGAGAGACAGGAGAACCGGAGGTGAGCTCCTGTTACAGGAGTCCCTGACCAGGGGTCACCACAGGCACACACACAGTGGTAGCTACAACATACACACAAACGTGCGTACGCGCACACATGCGCACACACATGCACGCACACACAAGCACATACATACACACACACACTCATCAGCCCCATGTGGTTTAGCCCCTCTCTCCCCCTCTCTTTATCTCACCACTCTACTCTTTTTCTCTCTCTCACTCTCTTTCCCAGATCAGTCAAACTCTTGTTCGCATTAGGGGATCCCTGATATGATCGCCGTGGGGAGCTACTCTGGTGACCATGTCCTCTCTCCTACCTGGCACCCTCTTTGTTAAAGCCTGTCTCTCAGGGACACAGACTGGGGTCTCCACTGTATTGAATGTATAGAGCCCTGTCATCTGGACCTGCGTCTCAGCCTGGGATTCAGCCACTGATAGAATCATTCTTTTTCATTGAGGAAAAGCCATTCATCTCTGCACCCAGAGACTGCCTTGTTTCATTAAGTAGCCCATCCAGACAGACAGATGTGCTCTCCACACAGCCCTGTTGGCCTATGCAAGAGTGTGTATTAACCCACAATCCTTTGGGGGAGATTATTAGGCTAGTGGTCCTTCTTCCATTGATTATCTCCACGCCATTTTCCCTCCCCTCTCTCTTCCTGCTCAAATATTAAAAAGTAACAAAGCCTTTGGAAAAGCGATGGAAGGCAAGCTCTCTCTTTTCACTGATCATTTGAAGTTACTGAGTGGGATCTCTTTAAGGCACAGTCTGAGTGGAACTAAGTAAATAAAAGTGGAGTGTTCTGTGGAGAAAGAGGGAAAAAATGGCGGTGACTGTGAAGAGATGTGTGTTTAAGCAACGACAACCGTATCGACACACGGAAGGAGGCTGATATTAGCAGATGTTAGCAATTGCAGCTCCGGCTGATGCATTCCTCGTGTTAGAAGCAGGCTCCTAATTGCCGTAATGGAGCTGGTAACCACTGACAGTAATGGAGTTGCAGGGGAACCATCCACAGCACCTGGAGTTAGGGGCCATCACTGGCCTGGTCCGCTTCAAGATGTCCACTGTTGGTTTTAACAAAATAAAAGTCCGGGTGGCTGAGGACTTCTCCCACTCTTCTCCATCCACCTCTGTCATCCCTTGTAGATGAACTGTGTTATGGATGGTCGCCAACCCCACCTTAGCCACACCCATTCCACTGTGGGTCCTGGTATTTACTGGAGCCATTGTCCTCCACAAGTGTTTGACCTGGGGGACTTGGGGGGGCCAAAGGGCTGCTTTTGGTGGGGGTCCAGCCGGACCTGAGCAGGCAGAGATTTGAAAGTATGTGTGTCTGTGTCTGTGATGGGATGGCTGGGTCACCTTTGTAGTGGTTCAGCCTGCCTGGTGAAAGGCAGCAGGGCGGCGGACAGGGCGCTGTGGGGAGAAATGACTTCCTGAGACATTACCATCAATCACCAGACAGGTCAGCTAGTCATGCCCCTGATCCTGCGATCTGAGGGGTTGGGATGAGAGGAGTGGGGGATGGGGATGGGTGGACTAGACAAGAGAAAGTTTGAAATGTAAAACACCAGTTAGCTAGGTGGAGAGAGTGAAGTTCCTTTATTGGACGTCCAGGTTTGGTGTGGTGGTCAGGTAGCACCACCACCTCTCTCTCAAAATTGACTCATTATCCACAGTACAGGCAGTCGAGTGGTGGCAAATGTAGAGGTCAGGAAAGAGTGAGTGGAGGGAAAAACAAGAGAAAAAAACAACAGCTGTCTTACACCTCCAGTCGGCCTCTCTGTCATCCTTTCTCTCTCTTTGTGAGTGAGGGATGTGAAAGAGAGAGAGAGGGAGGGGCTTGGATTACCTCAGCGAACGGTTGTGTTACAGTCCTGAGAAGGGAAGGGGTGAGGAAGGGGGAGAGAAGTTGGGGGAGAGGGGGGGAGAGGGAGAGGGGGAGGCTCAACGAGTTGTTGAAAAGAACACAGATGCTTGTCAACAGCCTCCGAGCCAGAGAGCTCTAGCACCAGAGGTTAATGACCCTCCCCTGCACTTTGGGGTCTGTGTGTGTGTGTGTGTGTGTGTGTGTGTGTGTGTGTGTGTGTGTGTGTGTGTGTGTGTGTGTGTGTGTGTGTGTGTGTGTGTGTGTGTGAGAGAGAGAGAGAGACCACCAAATCTCCTAGCAGTCCCACAGAATAGAGTGCGTGCCACTGCTTGTCTGTGGCAGAGGTCAGGCAATTGCCTCCAAATCCCCTTCTTTACCCCTTCCTTCAATCACTGTACTAGACTGACTGGATAGTCATACACTGAGTGACTGTGTGTGGATTAGCATAGGCTTCTCAATGGCAGAGAGAGAGAGAAGAAACAGAGAGAGGAGAGAAGCGAGCGGCAGCAGTCAGGCAAAATGGACCATTAGATTTAAGGAGTAAAAGTTCATCAGCTTTATTAATGGAAAGGTATTTAAATGAAGTATGAATTACCTGGCTTTTATGGAGTGCTGAGAGGAAAGTGGAGTGTTTTATCATCCAATGTTTTAGTGAGCTCCGCCGGGCGCTAGGATGACTGGGCTGTGGATAGGAGAAGAGGAAGAGAGGGAAGGAGAGGGAAAGAGATGAGAGGAGAGGTCAGAACAGAAATACCCAGCGAGGACCCCTGAGTCCTGCGCCTGGATGCCTGCATGATTGTCACTAACATGCGTAGCTGACCGGGTTTGCCCAGGGACTTGGTCGTTTTTGTGGCTTCCAGGCTTTTTCTTATTTGCATTTCATTAGTTAACAAAACTGCCGGCATGCATAGTAGAAAAAGGTCAAGCTACGAGCGTTTTGGATTGGGCTCCCCCTGCCCCTCCTCGCAGGCACGGACATATACACACACGCATACTGTACACTCACTCCTATACACTCCATACACACTCCATACACACACACTACCTACCCACACACACTCCCTACACACACACACACACACACACACACACACACACACACACACACACAAACACAGACACACACACGCACACAGACACACTCCTCACCCTGGTCTAATAAGCGATAAGCGAAGGTAGCTGATGGTCATCTTCCAATGGGGTTGCTGGGTGGCTGCCAGCTTCCTGCCTGCTTTTTCAGTGGATAAAGCCTGTAACAAATAAGGGGCCTGTAGCCAGCTTCGGCCAGCTAGGTCAAAGGTCAGTACGGCCCCAGGGCAGGATCAGACCAGAAAGCACTACAGGGAGAGAGACAGAGAAAAAGAGAGAGGGATAGGGGGGTTGAGGGATGGAGGATGGTAGAATGCGCTTAAAAGTTTAGCCACAATTAGCTAGCCTAGATCTACCACACCTCTCTTCTCCATTCCTCTCTTCTCTCCTAAGCTCATCATTCAGGCATTTTAACTCCTCTGCCATCTCGTAGAACATTAAGTAAGTGAAGAACCTTGGGCATGTCTCAGTGAACAGCCACGTAGTTATACACACAAACACACACACACACACACACACACACACACACACACACACACACACACACACACACACACACACACACACACACACACACACACACACACTGATGACTGACAGAGAGATATCTTCATTGAGACATGCAACCGTCCTGTTTAAAAGGGCGTGTGTTTGTGAAAGGCATAAATGGTATCCTACAACAGACACAACAGGTATGATGGGGTGGTGACTGATCGCGGCTTGGCTGTCTTTGTTCCACCTGAGTCGCTCAAAGTGCCTGCGATTTGACATGAATAAACTTGTGGTTTACTCTCAGCACGTCACCCCCACTTCCTCGGCATGGGCCTAAGCCTGAGTGTCTGTCTGTTACAATGTTAAGAGCTTCCTTCAGTAACAGAACGGAGACCCTGTTACTCTTTACCCCAGCAGTGTTCAGTCCATTCAGATAAACAAGGATTTGACATGGTTGAATTGAACACATTTAGAGTCATTAACAAACAGGAAATGTCCCCTGCAGCTGTTTCTGAACTCAGCTCCTCACCCTCACCCCCCCCCCCCCCCCCCCATCCCCTGTAATGGACAAATGTTATCCTGCTTAGATTTTTGACCCGAAAACCAAATAAATTGACATTACAAATGTGCTATAACATCTCCAAATAGGCTTGACATTACATACCTGCCCTGTGGGTTTCTGTTAGCCTCCACTAAGTGTTTACTCTGCTGTTGCCGGGGCATGAGGCAGACTATTACAACAGAACCTAGTGGCTTTCTGAGGCCATCATGGAGTGTCTTTCTGAGAAAAAGAATGGAGATGTCCTTGTTGTGTATCTGAATACTTACGGTCATTAACTTAATACTCAAGTGGAGGGAGAGTCCATCAAGTGCCACTTTCAGGACCTCGTCTAGCATAGGGGAACAAACTGCTCCTTCTCTCCCCCCACAAATGAACCTGTGCCAATGCTCCTTGATCAAATCCCACTGTATTCCTTCTTGGGGAAGTTAAACAATGTTTAGAGAACACAATAGAGAAGGGAAAACTTAGGGGAACTCTTTATGTTGATACTAAGACTCATTCACAACAGACTGGAGAGGCTAGGAGGTGAAGTACGGCCGGCACTGTTTTCCAGTCGTCTGACCCTATTGCTCTCGACTTACCCAGAAGCCCCTTGGAGGGGCACTGAGATTCCTGGGACACTCAGCATGTAATAACCTTGTCCTGTTTCACGCAGACTAAATATATTAAAGTATGGAGCAGGGAAGTTCAGGCCCTGGGGAGAGGGACGATGGGGGAGTTAAATAATGTAACAGGGTTGTTCAGAGGTAGTTAGATGCCTAATGGTGTACTATATGGGACATGTGAGGTCTAGGGTTGGTTTGGGACTTACGAGTCCCAGCTTTACTGATACTGTGAGACTTTTCAATCTCCTTGAGAAAAATACAAGTTAGATGGGTTGTGTGCTTTTGTAACAACACATGAAGAGTGAAGCCTGTCTCCTACAACATGAAGGACTAAGTCTTTCTATAGGGCAATTTTTTCCTTTCCTTTATCCTTGCCTGGGGCTAGAACAGATTCTCTTTCATCCCATTTGTGTACAATAGCCAGGTGGATCTGGACACCATTAAGTTAACATGAGAACTTTCAGGCTCCTCCTATGTCTTTAGACCTTGGAAGTTGCAGCCTGAGGTCAGTTTGTTAGCCTGTTAGCCTGTTAGCCTGCTAGCCTGCTCACAGATCCCCTGCTTTACAATGTGTGCTCAGGTCATTAAAGTGGTGTTGGTGTTTATCCCGCTAGCAGTGAACTGGGCCTTTTAGCGTGCTAGCAGAGGCTCCCAATGACTTTATGACTGGCAATAGGGGCAAGTGGTGGGGATATGGGGGTTCCTGAACAATAGGCCAGGGAGATGGGCCCTTTCCCTTTTAATTGGCCCTGGGTGACTGTACCAGCCCCCTAATGACTAGCTTATAGACCCTAAAAGTCACTTACAGAGTATAGATGAATGACCTCACACCCACAGCTGCAAGCTGTGCAGAACCAAAGATGGCTGCCCTTTCTGTACTGATACACTGGTACAGTCTTTAAAAAATCCCGCAAATAACAGTAGAACCGCTGGGCCTCGAGGGACCCCCCTTCAAGCTAACGAGCAGTCATTCTGACTGCAACATCTAACAGTGTAATTAATACATTTCATATATGCTTTCGCTAAAATAATCATTTGGTTGTGTTCAATTTGGTTGGGGTATTTTTTACAAAATTCCCCAACCACAAAGAAGCACAGACAGCAAAATGTGCAGCCAAATGATGAAAACAGTAGCCTAAACATCATTATATGTGCCAGTGTGCTTGATAATTAGCACAAAAGCAATAATGGCATTATAATGAATAAAACAAATATTATTGTCAGCTCGTGCTTACATGGTGTGCGTTTTCACGCAATGACATCAGTTGGATTTCATTTAATGAAATGATTTAATGAAATGATTTCATGGTTATCCCTTGTCCTAACAATTATCACAAATCTTTGCCACTTTCACTTGCTTGACACACTTCCCAGAAACAAGTCGCTTGCAGGTGACACAGGTGACTTGGGTTCTGTGCTTTGTGCATCTGGCCATGTCTCCTCTGGCTTGCGCAAAGGCTTGTGTGGAATCTCTGTTGCTGCCTTGGCCCTCATATGTCTCTCACATAATAGCCCATATGCCAGACTCATGATGAAGTCTCTCCTGCTATTGGGTAAGGTTCATGCATTGCTTGAACAACACATGTGCGTTGATAGCAGTCAAGTCAAGCATGTTGTAGAAGACAGCAACAAGCCAGCGGCGGGTGCCTCCTTTCAAAGCCGTGCCATCTGATCCAAAACGTCCACACCAACCTATTGAACAGAGTCGAGTAAAAAAACGAGGGTTATTTTCCCATAGGAAAAACAACATGTTTGATACAGAAGAGAATAATGCATTGCATAAGTTTATCTATATACAGCAATGCGTATTATGTAATATTGTAGTGTGTAATAGTATCCGGTTTGCTCTTTGTGTCCCTGTCAATGGCAACTGTCGGATGCATGCTGCTCATGTTAGAAACATTCTTTCTTGCCTTGCATTGTCTTATCATTCCTCAGCTCCATTGTGGAGTACAACGGCTGTGCAGGTGCTTTATTTTGCGCAGAAGGTGGGAGATGCCGTCTCGCTTTGTTAATGGTACTGACTAGGCTTGTTTTATTTGCAAGCAACTTGTTTACTAATGTCAGTGAAGTGGATAAGAGCGTCTGCTCAATTATATAAATGTAAGTGAAGAAATGTTCCATGGCGACACTTCTCCCCATGCCAACCTAAGGTTCCACAAGCCTCATCGCCACATTCTGACACTCGCTCACCAGCTGCCCCATGTGGATCTTTTCCCAGATATGGAAAGCCGTTCAGCATGTACATGGTGTCGATGTCAAAACTTAATTCCAAACAAGTCGGGTTTACTCACAATGTATTGCGCAAAACGCAACAAGCAACAGTGATGTTCTCTCCTGGTTTGTAACATGCAATGCTGTTCTGTACAGACTTGTTCCAAATGTCAGATACCATGGCGAATCTGTCTGTTTCCAGTCGTCACGTTCTCATTTCTTTGTCATCAAAATGGAAGTAACGCATGATCTCTCTGAAGCGATCCTGTGACATGGTTTCTCTAAAGAAAGGTAACCCATACATGTCTGACCAGAGGCATATGCTATATATACATTATTAAAAAATAAATAATCTTAGACAGCCTGTCCTGCCAGATATGACATTTGTTATCAAAATGAACAAACTTCGAGGAGGCTCTTTCCACCGAATGCTCCATGGACATACAGGATTGATATTATCGCTTCCAGCTCATCAACAGACAGATCCCAGGCAGTGTCTCCTTGCTCCATGTGCGCCTTAGCCACAGTACAGTCCCTGATGTGCTGTAGCATGTCCATGTCACATACATGTAAACAACAAAAGCAGATGAGTGCGTTGCTGATGTTGTTTTTTGCTTGAGATGTAGGGCCTGCTTTCTCAGTGATGACATTGTCTCCAGCTTGTTCGATCCAAACAGTACCATCCCTTTCTCTCTCCTGTCTCCCAGTTTCATTTGGTGGTGGCGCGGGCACCTGCTCAGTGTGCAACGTTCTGCCTTTTTTGGGCTTAGGCATCAGAGGTGTAGGTTCAGGCTGAGGCTCAGAATCAGAAAAAAAATCATCAGATGTCATGATTCATTTCTTTCCCACCACCTGAGTCATTTTCATTCAGATCTTGGAGCAGCACTAACGCAGCATGTGCATCCATTCGTAAATTATGCACACTCTCACTGTGTACTCCAACTAGGCCTAGAGTAGACTAATAAAACAGCTTGGATTCAGTGGACTGATATAGGGTCAATACTGATATAGATCAATACAATAGAATGGCCCACTCTGTTCTTCATTCACAATTGATTACATTATTATGCATCGTTTGCTTCTCCTCACCCATTCTCCTCCTCATACTTTACTTAATTTATTTCATCTGTTGTTATACTGTATGTGTATGTGTGAAATTAGTTTTGGTATAGTTTAGGTTCAGTTTCGAGGCAATTATCAGGGTCATTATGAACTGGGCATGGCACCTTCCAATGTCGGGAGAATGAGCGGAGCAGGCCCTACTGTCGGGAGAATGAGCGGAGCAGGCCCTACTGTCGGGAGAATGAGCAGAGCAGGCCCTACTGTCGGGAGAATGAGCAGAGCAGGCCCTACTGTCGGGAGAATGAGCAGAGCAGGCCCTACTGTCGGGAGAATGAGCGGAGCAGGCCCTACTGTCGGGAGAATGAGCAGAGCAGGCCCTACTGTCGGGAGAATGAGCGGAGCAGGCCCTACTGTCGGGAGAATGAGCGGAGCAGGCCCTAATGTCGGGAGAATGAGCGGAGCAGGCCCTACTGTCGGGAGAATGAGCGGAGCAGGCCCTACTGTCGGGAGAATGAGCGGAGCAGGCCCTAATGTCGGGAGAATGAGCGGAGCAGGCCCTACTGTCGGGAGAATGAGCAGAGCAGGCCCTACTGTCGGGAGAATGAGCGGAGCAGGCCCTACTGTCGGGAGAATGAGCGGAGCAGGCCCTACTGTCGGGAGAATGAGCGGAGCAGGCCCTACTGTCGGGAGAATGAGCGGAGCAGGCCCTACTGTCGGGAGAATGAGCAGAGCAGGCCCTACTGTCAGGAGAAGAGGGGGGAAAACCAATCAAATAATGACATTCCCTCCTATTTTATTTGCATTTATTTCATTTAACCTTTATTTAACTAGGCAAGTCAGTTAAGAACAAATTCTTATTTGTAATGACGGCCGACCCCGGCCTAAAACTGGTTCTAACTCCAGTTCTGTGATATTAAGATTCTAACAATGACAGTGTGTTACATAGATTTATTTAGGACAAGTCAAGGATGGAGGGGGGTATTTATGACCAGTCCAAATGACTGCTTTAGTGTTTCTAGTGTTAAACGCAAAAGAAACCCATGACTTTTTCATGAAAATGGACTGTGAATTTAATTTTGCCATGTAAAGCCATTGATGAAGTTTTCACGGGGCAGTACAAAGTGTGCCTGAGTGTTGACATCAGGCAAGCTCGGAGCTCCGGTGCCCCACAGCAGCCAGTTACCAACAACAAAGCAGCAGAAAGAGCCTGGTCTGAAAAAGCAGGCCAAATTCCTGCCCTGTAGGACCCGGCTTAAAGTGTGAGCGGAAAATTTCAAAGGAGGAGAGGAGAAGAGAAGAGAGGAGAAGAGAGAGAAGAGGAGGCCAGACTGGCTGGTGTTGAGTGTGGGGTGGATAGCCGCCGGGGCCGTCGATACGGAGGGAGAGACAGAGAAAGGGAAAGAGGGGGAGAGAGAGAGAAATAGAGAGAGACCAGGCCCCCGCTGAAAGGATGGGGGGATCGTATTCCTCCCCTTGAAAGCGATGGAGCGGCCGTGTGGTGGAAAGAGAAGCCATGCACTTGATCAGATGATTAAACAGGCCCATCTCTATGGCTGAGGGCCACATCTCAGACAAGAGTCTGGAAAACCACACACAACCACGTGAGTCATTTGTCCCCACAGATACAAGGGTCTCCCCAACCACTCCATCCACCTGCTCCCCATATTCTGTTCAAGGCTGTGGTAACACTCTACCTTCCCCACAGCGGATCGTTCCTTACGTAGTTGATAAGAAGGATGTTATCACCAGGAGATATACAGTACAGTACATCGTAAAACTCTCTCTCCTCTAATTGGCTGCTGGGTGTAGGCCATTACCATGAGCCTCAGCCCCTCTGTCTGCTCATCTGCCCCCCACCTTCGCTCCCTGCCTCCTTCCTTCCAGCGATTGTTGAGCTGAGTTGAGTTAAGACTGTAGCAGACTGTAATCTATAGAATGGAATACAGTGGTATGTATGACTGGTATAGAGCAGAGGCTATGGTGTATGTGTATAGGGAATGGATGGGTCTGGATTCCTGCTGGATGGTTGTTTGAGAGTGTGTGCATGCATGCGTGTGTGTGTGTGTTTATGTGTGTGTGCGTGTGTTTGTCTGGCATAGTGTCAGACCGTTTAAAAGCAACAGAGGTTGAGTCATTGAGTCATGTGGCATTCTTGCCTGTTTTCTCCCTGTTGTCAGGAAGAAGCTTAGTCCCCAGGAAAATAAAACAAACACTAACCCCCCCCAAACCCCCTCCACCCACCTTAAATCCCCCACACAAAGACACACAGACACACAGACACTGGAAGAGCGGAGGAGAGGAAAGAAGTACACAGCCGCCAAAAACCTTGCCTTTGAGTTTCAACAACAAGCAAGGTTTCACAAAATATAGACCTACATTTCAGTCGTCAAATGTTCATTTTCTTAATAGTAAAAATGGACTATAATGAAATAGCTAGAGCGTAACAATTATTATATTGTCAATTGTCAGTCCATTTGACTTTGTAAGACTCCAGGCTGATGAACTAAATCCAACAATTCAAGGAAATGGCTTTCATGATGAAATGCATTCCCATCACAAAATAAAACTTGCTACAGTGCATAGTAATCAAACTATGAGTGGTAACTTCAAATTGTCAAGTTGGATATATGTATGCCATATCTATCAGATCTACACTGAGTATAGCAAACATTAGGAACACCTTCCTAATATTGAGTTACACATGCTTTCAAGTAGAATGATAGATCTATAACTCTCATTTCTATGTGAATTTGGTTGAGACGCCCAAAATGCTACATATTGCCACTTTAACAAGTGACATCAATAAGGGATCATCGCTTTCACCTGGTCAGTCTATGTCGTGGAAAGAACAGGTGTTCTTAATGTTTTGTATACTCAGTGTATATGAAATGCCTCCGTCTATTCAATCTCATTGTCATTTGTCATAAAAGTCATATCTGTCATAATATTAATAATGGCATATTTATATTTAAAATGTGGCAATCTTACTCCAACTCTATGCAGAATGCATATTAAAATGTCATGCCTTTATTTCATTATTTTATTTAGACTGTGAATATTATTATTGTCACTTTGATTAAAACACAAATAAGATTGCAATCAATTTGGAAAATATATGAAATCCTACATTTGAATAATACATTGCTGCACAAAGCAGTATAGAAGATCCACACACACATGATTGCAATATGGTCCCACCAAACCCTTTCAACACAATAAGCAATACTGTCAAAAATATTTGACACTTAGACAGTTATCACGTCAGTTTGCTAAGTGGCGTTGTTATTAAATATTGTTGAAATAAAGATAGGAAAGATATATTGTTTTAATAAGCCAATAGTGACAAGGATGGGACAAAATCACACCAATCAACACAATGCAGAGAAACAAACAAATGGTTGGTGGTGTGTTGCCATGGCATCAGGGGTAAACAGCCAATGGGCTGTGATTTCCTGGGAGGGATTCATTAGCATGGAATGGGTTTGCAGGACACCGCGACCCTGTGGCCTGGTACTATCATTCATGTCACCATGTCACACTGGCCCTGCCACTGATGATGTCATCCATCAGCTAGGGTCTGCAGTAGGCTCAGAGTGAAGGGATGGGGGTGAAGGGGTGTGGGTGAGAGGGCAGGGTAATGTCTGGGCGTGTATAGGGAGCAGTGTGTTGTGGGGATTAACACTGTACTGTATATACATTTGACACATAGCAAATACATCCAGTAGATTTCAATGGGTGGGTCTGCAGGAGGAGTGACAGCGATGATGGAAGCCTAGCTCAGCTGGTAATGTGCAGCAACCGCAGGGGCCATTACATTTAGCACTATCAGAGAGCACAGAGAGCTTCACACCCTGTAATCTGGCCAACAGAGCCAACACACACACACACGCACAAGATCTCAGTCTGGCAGAACACGATCCACCTCCATCACTAGTGTGAATTGTTTTGTATGTGTGTGTGTGTTTATGTGTGTGTGTGTGTGTGTGTGTGTGTACTGTGGGGTGTGTGTGTGTGTGTGTGTGTGTGTGTGTGTGTGTGTGTGTGTGTGTGTGTGTGTGTGTGTACTGTGGGGTGTGTGTGTGTGTGTGTGTGTGTGTGTGTACTGTGGGGTGTATCTGTGGGTCAGATAGTAGAAATGAAAGGAGCGTGGTGGTGGGATAGCGCATGCTTGTGCCATTAACGTGCTTCTGCGTAATTAACAGAGCTGTTTCCATTGCAGGAGGCCGGCCCCGCGCTGGCTTGGGAAATACAATGCAGCGCTCATTTCTAGGCCTAATTATTTATAGACTGGATGGAGCGGTTTACATTTTCAGGATATTGGTTTTGGTGTTTGTAACTCGCTCTATTGATTCCATTCAAAGCTAGCTGAGGGAGATTTTCAATAACCTCTTTGATCTCTTTGGGTTTGGTTTGTGTTCCATCCATTAAGAAATCATGTCACACTCACTTCTGACGGTGGGTGGACATCTTAGGAAAGAGAAAACCAATCACCAATCAAAAACACTGAATGATTTATTATTTTCGACTTAACACATTTGTCTCTCACTCAGAGGATATCTTTCTCGGGTTTTCATATTTTTTCTTTGACATTGGTGATTTACTGTCGTGGATTTTTTGCGGAGTCAATTAACGTGATGAGGTTGCTCAGAAGGCTAAATACCCTTTCTCAAATGTCATGGCTGCTGTGGCCATGTAACAGCTAGCCTACAATGATGGCCTAGTTCTCTGGGTTGTGTGTACACAGCATTGCTCTACACCCCGCCTTTATTACCTCCTAGACTCTCCATTTTGTGTGGCCGCAATTTTCAGAGCCCCCATGCTTAAAGGAAAGCTGGCACAACGTTAACGTGTGGGTGGCCTGCAGTTTCTCAGTCATAAAAACAGGAGGGAACAAGAGAGAGGGAGAAATAGAGAGGGAGGAGGAGGGGATCTGGAAGAATGAATAGGGGGGTGGCTGTAAACTGTAAGACACAGTGTGTGTGTGTGTGTGTGTGTGTGTGTGTGTGTGTGTGTGTGTGTGTGTGTGTGTGTGTGTGTGTATGTGAGGCGGGGGGTCTGGTGGAGGAATAGGATTTTTTAGTGTTGTGTCTATGTGGTCAGAGTAAATCTCCTTACTCAGGGCTTTTTGCAGCAAGGGGCTTTAACATCCCCACTCTCCTTGATGAGGCATCTTTCTTGTTTGTTCAAACCATTTATTATGTGGTTCTGCTGGCCACGGCGTGACACGGCCCGCTGTATTTATCACCCGGCCCAGCTGACAGCGGGGCGATTGATGACGGGGTCTGAGCCTGAGAGGCTGAGGAAACCTTAATACAATGTAAATGACCCACTCCCATTTCCAATCTGGCCCTGTCTGCTCTCCTCACCTCCGCTCCCCATTAGTGTGTGTGTGTGTGTGTGTGTGTGTGTGTGTGTGTGTGTGGCTGAGGTCATTGCTAATGTGAAAAAGCCAGGGAAGAGTGGAGGGAGAAGGAGGAAAGGTCCCTACTCTTATTACATGCTGTTGTGCAGGGATGAAAGGGAAAAAGACAAACACACGCTCATAAAGGTGGAGACACACACACACACACACACACACAGAAAAAAAGCCCTGACTGCCTCAGCCAAGGTAATGTCAGCACCTGGTAATCAAACAATGTATTTCTATGTAAGCATTATCATCTTTCTTTGTTAATGATTTTAGCATATTAAAAGGGACTGCATACACAAGTAGAAATCAGATTAATCCTCCTTGCAGCCTGGGTTCATTATGTGTCCAATCCCAGCCCTGTTTGTTATTGAGCACATTCCTCAAATGTTTTTTCTTCTTTCATTTAATTAAAATGGGCAAATTGAGACAGACAATGTTACCTGAAGTAATGTTCTGGTGTTTGTTCTACTGAGAGGATAGAACAAGCTCTATTATACTGTGTATATTGTTGTAGCTGTAAATTAGGAAATGGTTATTGCGCAACAATTACATTTTGAAGTAATGTTATATTGAAAAGTATAGGGTCAAACTGACATTGCTTGAAGTTGCTGTCATATTCATTTCCTGAACCGGTTTGGTGGAAGAAAATAGTAAAGGTTGTTGTGGGAGAGGGAGGAGGGAGGAGGGGTGGGAGAGGGAGGAGGGAGGAGGGA